>NW_004524743.1:5767898-5775724 GCF_000260255.1 Octodon degus
TTCTGCCTCCCTAGTGCTGGTATTATAGGTGTGTACCATCACGTCCAGACATCAACGCTGGCCCAGCCTGCCCGGGGGTGGGGCTGGCACGGCATGCAGTGCCCAGTGTGGAACCCTGACCCCTGAGCTTACCAAAGCAAGCACTTAGCCCGCTGGGCTATATCTCTAGGTCGCCACATAAATTACTTCCAGCTTATCTTTTTCTATAGTTGACAACTGGTATTTCTTTTCCTGATTTGTATTCTCAATCATCAATTCATCCTTCAAAGTATTGTTGAGAAGACCATTCTACAATGTAAATCAGATCTAGTTTTAGCTCATGTTAATATTTTTAACAGATTTGCAAACTGTACAATGAATTATCATTTCTTACTTATCTCTTAAGATGTTTCCTTTCCTGGCCAGCAGGTGTCTGTAGCCTCATGTTCTGCTTTTCTGCTTTACATGAATTTATTTTCAGCCACATGGAACTCATTTGTAGTTTCAGTCTGTGGCTGATGCATTTGTGGCTTTGCCAGGAGAGTGCTCTTAACTGGAATATCCTCTACTCTTAGGCAGCTAACTAGTGAATCCCTGCTCTCCCTTCAGAAGTAGCTCACAAACTAGCTTACTCCGATTGTTCCCTCACTCTTTTTCCTTTGACTCCTTCACTTCAGAGGTTGGAGAAGCAAATTACTCTTTCTTTCCAGCCTGGCCACATCTTTGGGTCTCGTCTGATACCCGTGAGAGAAACAAGTGGATGATTTTTTAGCGTAGCTGAGAAGTTTTTCTTCCCTACTAATTTCTCCTGTTTCATTAAATAACCAACTATGAAAGAGGAAGGATCATCAAGATTTCCAGTACTCTTGCTACCATGAAGGAAAGGCCCAAAAATACACCAACATCGTTGCTAACCTTAAAAATGTTGCTAAAGCTATATTCATATTCGCTGACAGCCAGAATTCTGGTTTTTGAGAAAAATGAATTGTGGCTATCCCTAGAAAATTGAGCTCAGTTTTCTTTTACTTACAATGAAAACATTCATTGTTCTCTTGCACTCAGTGACCCCAAAATGTAGTCAGGCTGCTCCACAGTCTTTACAATAATAATTTAGGTAAAACAAATTCTTCTACCTGTAAAAGTAACTAAAAAGACTTTTTTTTTCTGTTTGATGGAAATAAGGTAATTTTGAATGATATGTTATTTGATTCTACTTTCAAAAGTAGATTTATGGGCTGGGTTGCTGGCTCAGCAGGCTAAGCCCTCACCTGGAAAGCACAAGGACCCAGGTTAAATCCCCGTTAGCACGTGTCATGGGGAAGCATGCCTGTCACACCACCTTTGGAGAAGCTGACACAGGAGGATCACTATGAGTCTGAACTGCAAAGCAAGACCCTGTACAGAAAATAAATAAATATAATATAATATAATATTTTTAAAATAAGCAATCAAAAACAAAACTGAATTTATGTATCTATTTATTACTTTTTAACCAATCAACTGGACATAATTTCCCCCAGCTCCAGTTAATTTTCTTCTTAAATTTATAAACTGCTTTCTTTTGACAAAAGGGAATAAAATTGACATTTGCATTATGACAAATAGAAGTGACTTTTATGCTAATGGTAAGACTTGAAAAATTTTGCGTATAATGTCAGTGAAGGAAGAATAAAACTTCTTTCACTACAGAAGGTTTCCATCAAGCATCATTACTCAAAGAAGCTGCACTACACATTCTGTGGGTGACTCAAAGCACGGTCCTGAAGCCACAGCTAAGCGTAAAAACAGATCTCGATCTGCCCTTACTAAATCTGGAAATGAGCACAATTGATCAATCATTTGCACACATACCAGAAAATTATGCATGAACGTATGTATGTGTGTATAGCAGAAAGTCATTATACTATATTTAATTTGTTCCATTCATGCTTGTTGATCTTGTATTTCTTACCATAATTAGAATTTTTTCTGCTGACATCTTGGCTATGCTGTGGACTTAATAGTTATTTTAGGGCAATATAACAAAAGTGTAAATAAAATAGAATGAGTTTACTATATTGTCTTGAAATCATTAGAGAGCTAATAAAAATGATGTGCGGTAACATGATTGTGTTAGTCTATCAATTCTTCCAAAGAATAATATGGTAATTGAAGAATTCTGCCAAATCTTCATCTGGGATTACAAAGCAAATGAAAATTTTGTCTCAAAACAATGATTGAAAGATCCCAGCAACATAACATCACCATTTTAATAGCAAATAAGATATTTACAAAGAACGTTCACTTAATTCTTCAGTTGGCCTCTATATGTTTGTTTTTGAGAAATAAATGATGAAAGTTTCAGCACACAAAATCATTATTATTTACTGTTTAATGCATAAAGTTCTTTTTGACAAAGGGCTGATGAGATAGTTCAGCAGACTAAGCGCCTACTTAGGCAAGCTCAGGGACCTGGGCTGGATCACCAGCAGCACCCCACCCCAGAAAAGTGGAGACTGCCAAGGAGACCAGGCGTAGTGGCACAAGCCTGTAATCCCAGTGCTGGAGAAGCTGAAAACAGGAGGATTGCTATGAGTCTGAGCTGCATATTGAGAATCTGTATGAAACACATTTTATTTATTTATTTATTTATTTATTTATTTATTTATTTATTTATTTTGCGGAACCGGGGATTGAACTCAGGTACTTACACTTGCCAGGGAAGCGCTTATTACATTGAGCCATCTCCCCACATTTTTTTAAAAAGGTATTTTGACAGCCTGAATAGAAGCGGACTGATCGTTGACAATGACAGCAACACTGGTACCTTAATTTGCAAATATTTTTGGGTCAGATCATTTAGCAGATTTTAAATGATCTTGAGACTGTCCACATCTCACTTTAAAATTTCCAATCTGGGGTTCATTTGATATTTTAGAGTTTCTAATTCTGGAAGCAAGCTCCTTCTGGTTATAAATAACCATGAAGAAGAAGAAAGTTATTCTAAATGTTCTCTGAAATGTATCTTCTCATTGTACCACAATTTTAAACCATTACAGCCTTCCTAAGTAAATTTTATTTCACAAATATAGACAATTCATAAAATTCCAATTCCATAAGAGAAAAACAACAACCTTAATTGTTTATTCTTGAAAACACATTACAAACTGAGAGGAAATGTTTTAAAAAGCCATACAAGAGTCTAATGTAGCATTAATTAATTTATTGAGCAGATAGTTGTGGAATATGGACCATGTACATGGTGCTTTACTTTGCAAGCAAAATATCCGAGAATTCCTGTTCTTGGCGACCTTTTATTGTGTGAGAGGGGAGAGATGATAGATATAGAAATAGATCTACAGCTTAGTTTTTGGTGATGTAAAATAGAGGAACAATGGTCCAGGATCACAGAGCATGGCTGTATGTGCCAGGCGTGGCTGCATTTAATAGTGCTGGAGTGGACCTTACTTCATGAAGTTAAAGTAGACACTTCATGGAAGTGAATGAATCCGGCTATATAGATACCTGATGAGTGAGTGTTTGAGATATAAGGAGGAGGGTTTGGAGGACCCACGGCAAAGGAAATCCTATTATCACTGAAGATCCTACAGGGATCAGGGTAGTTGAATCAACAGGAACTGAGACCATTATAAATTGGAGGTATTGTTAACTGATTATGCCCATGTGAGAAAGAAATGCCCAAATGAACTGAATCAGTGTAGCTCTGGGTGTGGCTCAAAGAATCTTCTGAAGATAGAAGACCCCCCTGGGAGCCTGCCAGATGTAGTGAGCAGGCCTATAATCCTAGCACTTGGCAGGCAGAGGTAGAAGGGTCTCTATGAGTTTGAAGTTGGCCTGGGCTGCATAGTGAGCTCAAAGCTAGCTTGAACTACATAGGTAAAAACTGTGTCAAAAAAAAAAAAAAAAAAAAAACAACAGAATATGAATCACAAAAACCAGTGTACAGAAGACTTGCAGGGAAGAAAAAAGAAAAGAGGAGGGCTTCCTTCTGGTTCTTCGGTTGTTCAGAGGAGCCTCAGTCTTTATCTCCACCTTGGACATTATTTCCTAGCTTCCAGCACAGAGCCTTCAGCCTTCCATCGCAGACACTTTGGCCTCCTAAGATAGACTCTCACTGGAGACTACAGGGAGCTCCAGGCCTTCAGCTTGATCCTCTGGGTCTCCAGCAGGCAGCCCTTTCACACTACTCCACACCTGACTCCACTGGAGGCCATTGAAAGCCTACCTTATAAATTCTTATGTAATTGTGTGTCATGCATTAAATCTGCTTCTCTAGTAAGCGCCCACAGACACAACTGGGGAAAGTGATAGAAGCTAAAATCCGAGCTGTGTGGGAGCTACATGGATCATTGCCTCTCAGGACATGTTGAAAAGTTTTGATCTTGAAAATCTCCCTGGAGAAGCCAAACACTACCCATTTTAGTAAAATGAAAGCATTAGAAAACACAAGACACAAATACCTTAAAAAGTTTCTGTGAGCAACAAATGAAATTGGTAAATAGAAAAACAAAATTTCAGTGATAATTACTTTCTTTTTTTTTAAGCCTGCTATTTAGCCAAGGACTAACTCTATAGTGAGTTCTCACCTAGGCAATTTTCATATAATAATGTTAGTTAATGAGGAAAATTATATCCCAATGCACAGTTTATTTATTGTTTATGCATCCAGTATTTCAGATAAATTTACAAGAGAAAACGTATCTGTATAGTCCATTCCTACCCAGGGAAACTCCTTAACTATGTTAGAAAATTGCTTCTAGTATTAGGCTCATTTTACTAATCTAAGCAATAGATTTTGTACTCACCAAGGAATCCACAAGTAAAACCTCACAGCAGGTGCAGCTGCAGGTGGTAGAGAGGCCTTCCAAATCACCACTGGATCTGCCAGTGTGGAAGATCTTATGTCATCTGGCAAATACCTCTAATGGACAGGAATCGCTTTGGGGCAAAAGAGTTTTCTTTAGAGACAAAAAAAAAAAATGCTATTAAGTTTTATGGAGTTGCCTTTTTCCCCCCTTTTTATTTGTCTTTATTTGGTTTCAAGGAATGCAGATATTTTTTCTTTGTAAAGAGTCTAAAAATGTTCTTTTACAACATATTCATTCAAAGGATTAGTTAATTATGCAGAAACAGACTCACAATAAACTTATAATTACTGGATGATTCCTATGTTTAGTGACTAAGTTATTGGCATAAATTTAATAGCATGTGCTTTGAATGGATGTCACCGAACCTGAGACGCTCTGTACCTTAGAGCTTCTTCCAAATTTAAAATGTGATCTTCTGACTGGCAACCAGTCAGGTAAAGGTAAAGATTAAAAAAAAAAAAAAAGGATAGAAGTACCCAGAAAATCTTTCAGAATTTTAAACAAATGGGCACAGAAAGGAGGAAATGGTTAGTGCTGCTAATGGAGAAAAAAAACAAAACAAAGATTTTTCTCCCTCTGACCACTAAATGACTTTAAGGAGTAGATTGCAGTGCTTGAGAGACCAAGTATGAAGGTAAAAATCTCGCTTGCCTTGAAGATTGCTGCAAATGGTTTTGTTAGTTTCGTTTCATTTCGTTTCATTGAATCACACTCTAGAGGAGGTGATGCATCTTCCTTCTGCTTGTATTTTAGAGCTCGGTATTCAAATTAGCGTGGCTTTGCAGCTTGAGTCTCTGGTCATCTTTCTGACTAGAGAGAAGGGATTACAAGCACAAGGGTGTGAGAAAAGACAGGAAGACGCCCGTGTCTCCGGCTCCTTCCCTTTGCTGCTAGTTTTCCCGGGCTCTTAAATTCTGTGAGATCCAAGCAGCAGTCGCACAGCAGCGACTTCTCTTCCTTGTTTATTCACGCCATGGAAGAGACGGTATTCAAGGTCATTATCAGGACGCTGTTTTCAATGATTACAGGAACATGAATTCCTTTTTAACTCATTTTATGGCTACAATTCAGACATAGATACTTATCACATTTATGATCAGGAATCCGGACCTCTACCCGTTGCATCTTGGGCGCTTCTGGGTTTCCACATTCCGTGCTCCTCACTTTAAGCCCTCTCCCCCTCTTTGTGTAGAAAAATTTCTTGTCATTTTATCCTATTTTTTTTCTCAATTTTTCTTTCTCTTTCTACCTTCCTCACCTCCCTTTGCCTTTGAATAAGATTTTGCTATTTCTATTAGGCATTTTGCTTCTTTTCTATGCTTTTAGTTTCTCACACCAGAAAGCCAATGTGATATTTACACGTGTGGCCAGTTTATTTCCTTTAGAGTGTGGTCTCAAGGTCCATTCATTTACCTACAAATGTTCCAAGATTGTCCTTTTTGTGGATGAGTAGTAGTCCAAATTGCATAAAGTATCTTTTTTATCCATGTGTCAATTAATGAACATTTGAATTGTTTTGAAGATTTAGCTGTTATAAACTGTGCTGCTATAAATGTGGGCCTGTATATGTCACTGCGGTATAATGATTTTTGTTCTTTTGGGATGACAAGAAGAAAGAGAATAGCTGAATCAAATGGAACCTCTAGTCTTAGTTTTCTGAAGAATATCCAAACTGATTTCCACAGTGGCCTCACACACAGGAATTCTTCATGTGCACATTTAATCTAAAAACTCTGGAACACGTTCGTAGGGTGTTGGTGAAAATGATACTGATATAATTGTTGAACAAATGTGAATTAGAGCCAAGTAGATATGCGATCATTCTTTTTTCTGTTTTGAAAGAATGACAATAAAAATAAAAAAGAAAAATAGTATAATTTTAGGAACAAAGTAATGAAAATTTAAAACAAATTATGGGCACTAGGAATTCTGTATATATAGAATTTTATACATGTACATACCTAATTATGTATAATCTATGTGTATATAAGTGTGATTTTAGCCTCAAAATACTTAGACTTCTTTCATTTGTTTTGGATTCTAGGATTCAACAACTTATTTATCTTTCTTAAAATAAATCCTGGATAATAATCTCATTTATTATTTGTGTGTAGAATTTATCAAGAGCTCAGAATAATCTTGGCTTTCAAAATTTGAAGATAGTAGATTCTAGAAGATATTTATCAATCAGATCATAACAATTTTAACATAAACTCATGTTGAACACATTAATTATTATATATCACAATTAATAGATTGTGAAATACAATGCTGGTGTGTGATATGAGGCAAACACTGAAAATTAAAACAATGGGTCTCTGTGGCTTCATGGTGGAGGGAACTCAATTTTAGTGTCATTGAAGAGACACAGGTTAGGCAATAGAAAAAGGGAGATTGGTGGCCAGGAGAAGGGAAAGTGCTTTAACTTCCAAGTATATATTCTCTATGAGCAAACATATACTTCCAGCTGTAAGCCCACAGGAGACACTTTGACTATTACTGTAATGCAGGTACTAGGGATTTTCTCTTTGAAAACTTATCCCACATAAGCAAGTTGATGGGTATTGGATGCCAAAGGACACGTCTCAGAAAAGGAAAGGATGGCATGCATTTCCTAACTTGAGTATACTTATTTCAAATGAGCCATTTTTATGCATGCAGAAAGTGTATTTTAAGTGATTTAATTTTGCTTTCTAGAAAGACATGAATTTTATGATTATTAACTCACAAATATTACAATAATCTTCACATTTAAAATACATTACCAATAGACAAAAGAGATCATTTGCATAACACAAAACAAGAGACAAAACCTGCCAATTATATTAGCAATGACGGTTAATGATAGCCATAGTATGTGAAAGTCTTTCTTTCTTTCTTTCTCTTTTTTTATTTTCATGTATGTATTTGGCACAGGGTCTCACTATGCAGCTTGAACTCATAGTGATCCTCCTGTTTTCAGCCTCCCAGTGCTGAGAT
>NW_004524743.1:5776394-5777121 GCF_000260255.1 Octodon degus
TTTTACAAGTTTTTTTTAAATTTTGTTAAAGATAAATCAAAGAACAGAAAATAGTTAAGGAAAAAATCACAGTGACGTCTACTATGAAGCAATTATTAACATCTGTGATGCATCATTATAAATATTAACATAGATATACAGAGAGATAAACAGACAATAAAATTATAAAATTCAACACAAAATATAATAAATATGTACATTTCAGATGAAGTGCTATAACCATAAGGAAATAACTAAATAGACAAAACTTGTTAAAAATGAGAGATTACTATGTATGATACATCTGATAGAAAATAACATGAAGGATATTATTATACATTTTTACTAGGGCCATATTTATTTATATTCTTCTATGAAAGAGAGAAAATTAGTTCTTAGATGCTCTTGCCTTTTCCCTAATTCCATTATAGTGACCACCCAGGTAACTCAGCAGACTAAAGCGCCTGCTTAGGCAGACTCAGAGACTGGGTTCAATCCCCTGCATGCCATGATAACTCTGGCACTGGGGTGTCGCTGAGACAGCGACTGAGACTGGGCATGGCGGTACATGCCTGTAATCCCAGCACTTGGAAACAGGAGGATCACTATGAGTCCGATCTGTGCAATAAGACCCTGTATTCCATATACTAAAATACATTAAAAAAATAATTCACGACTGGGAGAAGTCTCCCTAATTCCATTACAGTGACAATGTATTAGATTTTCCTAATAAATTAAAGTTCTTTTT
>NW_004524743.1:5778736-5795367 GCF_000260255.1 Octodon degus
ACTGTGGCAAAGAAATTCTCTTGGTATAAAAGTAGTCTATCACTTGCCTATCTTATGCAAGTAAGACTCTACACTCAGGAGGAATGGTCACTGAGATTTGGAAAACTTGAAAATGTAAATTTAACTCCAATTAATTCAACACAGACTCAGCCATATTTGGCCTTATTTGGCACACTAATAGACATGTAAACCTAGAAGTTTGTAGCAAACATTATACCAGAGCAAAACAAATAAGATTTGTAGACAAAACTGACTTCAAATATGAGATGAAGGGCTTGAAATTTTGTTTCAATTTTTAATTTTTTATATTGAAGAGAGAAAAAGCAGTAAAAGTGATACAGAATTTCAAAACAAGATGAGAGGAAATTAATGATGGTTATTAAATTGCCTCTTGTCAGCTTCAAAGCAGTTGCTGTGATTACCAGATGCACATATGCAAAATTCATCAAACAATGTAAGTTCTCTCAATAGAGATTAGTAATGCAATTATCTTAGCTATCTTGTGCATATATAAATATCTTTTTTCCCTTCTATCTTTTCTCTTTTCCCTCATTCCAATTGTTCTTTCCTTTTAAGCAGTTTCTTCCCATTTCTCAGTATCTGTTGTACGTTTTGAGTCTTATTTACTCTTTCAGCTTCTCATACTAGGGAGACAATACAGTATTTACACATGCAAGATTGATTTATTTCACTTAGACGTGTGGTTTCTAGGTACATCTATTTACCTATAAAAGCCTTGCATTTATCTTTCTTTATAGTTGAGTAGTATTCCATTGTATAACAATGCCATATCTTTTTTATCCGTTCCTCAGTTGATGAACATTTGGATTTTTTCCAAGATTCGGCTATTGAAAAATCATGTTGCTATAAACATGGGTGCACATATATTGTTGTGATACTTTGTTTTCATTTCTTCTTGGAAAATACCCAGAAGGGGAATATCTGGGTCAAATGGGTCATTTAATCCTTATGTGAGGAATATCCTCACTGTTTTCCCCAATAGTTGCACAAGTCTACATTATTCCCCACACTTTGTCAATATTTTTATTGGTTGATTTCTTGATACATCATATTTTGTGCAAGAACCATGTAATAGTCTATTAATTTCGTGTGTTTTTAACTTTAAGAATCATTACTGGGTATTGTTAAGATGTATGGGACATATAGAGAATTTTAATAAAAGTTTTCCTTGACATTATTGTACTGAAAATAAAATACACACACACACACACACACACACACACACACACAATTTAGCACCTTATAATAATTATACTTTCTTTGATTTCTGCCCATTCAAAAGCAAACAAAAAGAAAATAGAAAACAACTCTGAAAAGAGTGATTACAAAAGGCAAGTGACTCAACATTGAAGTAGAGGCTGCATATACTGAAGTAAAAATACTGTTTTGTAGGTAGCTCGATCATAGTGCTTACATCGTTTTTTTCAAAGAAGGCTGTGTGTGGGATGATCCTTATCCACAGAATTCACGTTTCTAATCAGAAAATTGAGAACTTATTTCAGTAAGAATCAGTTTCTTATAATAATATGATAAACAGTGATGTCTCGAGGACACGTGTGCTCTGTAATTTCCACATGAATTAGTATATGTCGTATGAACTCTTGGTACTTCTTCGTTCAGAGCAGTTTTTGATGGAAGCTCATTTTTATTGCTGTGTTGAATCCTTACAATTACCAAACAGGGTGCTCTTATTACATTTAATTTTAAGGCCAGTTAAGAGAGGCATTAAATGATTTACTTAAGATCCCAAAACTGATAAAGATTAAATTACATTTCAGGCAATGCTGTGGTTTGCTGGTATACGTTTAACAGTCATTTTTAATCATGAGCAAAGGAACCTAGGGAGAAGAGAGCTGATTTGCTGCATTTGACAAGATTTTATTAGTGTGTATTAGCTATACCCACCAATGGATTTCATTTGCGTGTATTGGTACCCGCACGGAATATAGGTTGACAACTGACATACTTTTCTCCTCCCTTGTATCTTGTTCCTATGCATCTTCCTATTCTGTAATACACTCCTTTCCACTTCTGTACTATTTTGGCCTCTCCGAGATACTTCCAATGAGAGAAAACATGCAATATTTGACTTTCTGAGTCTGACTTATTTTATTAGACATAGTAGTCTATAATTCCATCCATTTTCCTGCAAATGACATGATTTAACTTTTTTATATAGCTGAATAATTGCCCACAGTGTATAATGCCTCATTTTCTTTATCCATCCATCTATTGATGGGTACCTAATCTGTACCTGCAACTTCACTGTAGTGAATTACACTGCAGTAAATGTAGCTATGCAGGTATCTCTAAAATATGCTGACATCAATTCTTTCTGGAACATACTTCTATGATTTAAATACTTCTAAATTGTCAGTATGCTGCCTGCATGACATCATTGAATGCTGAATTGAAAGACTGAATGAGGCAGTAATGTATCAGGGAAAATATAATACACATAAATAGGAGCCAAAATATAATACACTGTAAAGTACAGTAAAATAAAAAGTATGCATTTTGTATATTATGCTTTTTATAATAGTTTATTTGTTTGGAAGTTAATATAGTTTAATTTTATATCAATACGTATTTGAGAACAAACCATCAAAATATTGAAAGTTGAAAATCAGCTTTCATAAACTGGTATGAGCTGGCTGCAGCCTGCCACTCTGCCAGGTCTCTTCTTTTGAGTGAGAAATGTCTTTCTGTATTTCCCAGATCTGTGTTGAATTCTTAGGCTCAACTGACAACTCCATCTCAGCCTTTCAAAGCAGCTAACACTACAGGTATGCACCACTCATTGTGTCTTGAGAACTGCCCATTCCTTTTAGGATATGATAGTTGGCTTCTATCTAAGTGTATTGGTTTGGAAAATGATGTCAAGAAAAGAACCTTAGGTGAATGCACTGTCTTAAACCTGGCTCCACCTGCAACCAATCTTGTGATCATGGGATGTTCCTGTCATTTCTCTGACTCCAATTTCCATTTGTTATATAAGGAAACTCAAGTTCATGGCAGGAAAAATTTTGGCCATGAAAAAAGCTGCCTTATTTATAGGTTTTTGTTTTTGTTGAGACAAAATCTTAGTGTGTACTCTAGGTTGATCACAAATTTGAATTCATGGTGATTGGTCTGCCTCAACCTCCCAAATGCCCTAATGTAGGTGAATGACACCATGTTTAGCTATTTATACTTTCTAAAATACTTCATCTATCCCATTAAAGTCGAATGACTCTTTTTAAAGTAGAATATATGGACATGTAGGGGTTGTATCTTATGTTTGGTGTCCCGTGCAACTTCTTAAGATGCTTTCAGAACTCTTAATTCCTAGAGTTTTCCTATTATAATATTCTGAATTCAAGCTGTTTTGTGAAAACAACTAAAAACATTTAAAAGTAGAAAATTTATTTCAAGGCACCTTTGAGATAAAGTACTCAAGATTCACTCTACAGTTGAGTCTTTCATTGTCTTTGGTAGTCTAAGGCAACACAGCCAAGGAAGACTGACATTTCCGAACACATCAATTAATTTTTTCCTTTAAAATTTACAAGAGATCAAACTGTGTAATATATGATTAAATAAAACAATCATTACAGTAAAATACATCTCACCATTAGCCCTGTTCAAACTACTTTCCCTTCCTTTGAAGGCACCTGTCCTATCATTCTTGCCACTTTGTGATACAATTCTGAAGTCCTCTTTTGTGAATACCTTTCCAAGGAGTGATCAAAATAACATAGCAAATGTTGGTGCCAAGTGCCATTCAATGGAATCATGGGCTCTCAGTGTATTCTTTTCTATTTTCTTCACTGGATTTGGCACTGGGTGACATCTGGTTCTTCCCCCAAATCAGGATGGCCATGAATGGTAGACATCTAAAATTGATTTGGTACATTAAGGTAGCTATAACAGGACACCAGGAGACACACAAAAAAGACTTCCAGACTGCTTCAGAAAGTGGAAAGAAAGATGGTTTAAGTGTGTTCTGAAAGAGGGAGTTTAATGACAATGTGATTTTAATTGTACCTTTTAAAAATTTAAAAATTCAATCAGATTTTGTAAACATTTTCATCTCCATCTAAAATTACACAGCCATTATTCAACTATTTTTAACAGTAAAGACATTGAGTGGTCCCTCATGCCTGTTTTGCCGTTAAAGGACTTTCTTACAATTCAACAGCAGAATATCTTTATGCCATCTTCATTTTTTTATTCATTTATCAAGAATAAAATATTGTCTTTGTTTAATGTGCCAGGTAATATTCTAGATTTTACAAATAAATTGCAAATAAAACACAACTTTTATTCCCAGGGACATATTCTCTTCTGCTATAGGAAGAAAGAAAAATAAATAAAGGCCAAAGGAAATACTATTGGTAATTATGTCATATGCTAATAAATTCTGTGATGAAAAATAAAGAGGATATATGTCTATAAACTGAAAGGAAAATAGAGTAGTTTTTATAGAAATTCTTTCCCAGAAGGTGAAGTTGAGATCACACGCTGAAAGGACAAAGAAGAACTTGTCACCTGCAATATCTGAGCAAAGGTCATTCCAGCAGTAAGTGCCATGATCTTGATGTGGGATCATGCTTGACATTTGTGGGAGGCAACAAGGCACCCAAGAGTCTCAGACTGAGTGAATGCGGAGACACTGAACAGATGGGGATTCTTAGGGTTTAGACCTGCAATCTACCTGAGAATTCTCATGTGTTCAGAAGTGGAGCTTTTTGAAAGTAACAGGATTATGGGAGTGCTGTAGTTGATTTGCTCCTCTCATTTGAGGAGCTGTCCACAAGTGACCTACAAGGGTATGCTTCCCTCCAGGGCCTTATGTTTTCTCTCTGCTTCCCAGCAGCTAGGATATGGGAGCAGCTTTTCCTGTGCTACGGTACTCGGCTCTCCTGCAGGTGTCTTGGAGCCACACAACGATGCCGTGGGAACAGGAGTGAAAGCCAACCTCACCTTTACGGTGCAGATGTCAGGTATTGTGGCTCTGTGACGAGAATGATTAAGACAAGCATGGAGATATGTGAGTCATGGCCATGTAGAATGTAGGAAGTCCTAGGATAGACAGTCTTTGCTACTCAGAATTCAAGACTTAAGCAGGGTTCTATTTTGATTCAACTTACTTTTGACCATGATCACTATAGCGAGTGAATATAGAAATAAGGAAGTGGGATTTTAAAGCAGTAAGTTAGGAGCAGGTAGACGGTTGCTGAAACAATTTGACTAGTGAGGGGCCAGCAACAATGCTGAGAAAGAAGCAGCTTCTCATTTGCACCTTGAAAAACACCCTCCATCGGTAGTTCTCTGGCAGATGGCCCTCATGTATTAGCATCACATTCTTTTTTCTCCTACTCAAATTTGAATTGTCCCCATCCTTTTGAAAGCCTGTGGTTGTTGCAAACCACTACATATGACTGTTTAATTTCTTGGACACTGGTCTCTCAGACAGCCTCATGGCTACCTCCCTCTTGTGGTATACAGGTCTTTCTGAAGTACTTATGTGTCACCTGCAAAGAAATCTTATTGCTACCCTGTCTAAAACACTATTCATTGTTACTTTTTATTACTCTGTCTAGGTCCACACCTCAGCATAGCTCTTAATATCACTCCCTTTGATATATTACTTGTTCATTTGTGCTGTGGCAATCTTCCATGCTGGATCAGTGTGTTTTGTACAGCACTGTCAAAACTGAATGCAATTTCTAAAATATGGAATCGTTTCTGAATTTCCAAACCTGAAATCACTCCGTGTTTCCCAAAGTACCGATGGTCATATATTGCTAATATATACAATGACCACATGTTCCTAAGAATTACCACCCAGTCACTCAAATTTTCCTATCACTCTGTTTCCAAGTTTTAAGAAGAAAAATGTACTTGCAAAATGACACCTTTTGGCACAGTTTAACCCTGAGATAACATCCATCCAGAGTCCATATTGCCATATGCATTTTTGCAAAACCAGCTCCCTGTTCTCAACACAGTTTGCATGGATCTCGGCTTGTTTTCCTCTGCATAATGATGCAAGAGGTGAAGCTAAATGACAGGAGGTAAATTATTACTGTTGTGCTTGGCTTCTACATGAAGGAAAGAATTAAGGATGCTTGAAGATTTAGGATTAAAATGTGTGCTCTTTGAGCTTTTCTGTTAAGTGGATTTGAGGTGCACTTAGCTAAGTAGAGTTTATATACATGAATTACTTTTGTTGAGAACTTGCCTTTGTTTTCATTATTATTATTATTATTATTATTATTATTATTATTATTATTAACCAACCATCCTGCTTTTCTAAAGAATGTATAGTTGCTGATTTTCCTTTTTTCTCTGAGTCCTCATTATATTTTAGGTATCTTTTATGTTCCTTCATTTGTTCTAATAAACCTGTTACAGTAAATTAGCTCCCAACCTATTGCATGTGTCAAGTTCATGTCACATGATTCTGAAGAATGAACTCAAGGTTATGAGAAGGAAAAGTTTTTAAGAAAAACTTCTAAAACTAGAATGGGTCCAGAAAGTAGGTTGTTTCTGACAGTCTTGGTCTGAAGGGTATGTTCAAAGGGCAAAATCATCACAGGTTACCTTGAATCGAGCTGTATTCAGCTTATAGGATCATAAATACAATCACTAAGCTAATATTGACCTAAACAGAAAAATAGCATAGTCATTTTTGGAAGCAGCAAGTTGAGAGTTAGAGTGTTGGTGCCATCCACCTATATGTTTATGGTGTTGTTTCTATGTGTTTACTACATCGTTCAGCCTCACTAACCAGATAGTGCTAGTTACAGTGCAGTTCTGAGCTGGTGTTTATGTCTGGGGAGATCTGTACCTGGCCAGCACATTTCCATTTTGCTCTTTTAGCTCCATCTTGGGGTTTACTTTCTGTCATCTCTGTTCCTTACCAAAAGACCAAGTGGGAAGCTCGATCTCAGGCCTCTTGATGATTCTCTGTGTTGTCGAAAAGAAAATCATTCTTTAAAATTTAAATGTCGAAATTGAGAGAACTAACTTAATTATATTTATTTTTAATTTGTTTACATTTAAGTGGTCATGCTTGGTGAGGATTTATTCTTTCAGACAGTACCACAGTAATGGATACATGGATTCATCCAGTAGATCCTGGAGTAGTACATCATTTGTAGTTCTACCATTTTTAAGAGGTAGAATTAAAGGGATAGATCTTGCCTTGTCACTTTGCACCTAGTGTCTTATTTAGGACTCACACTGAATGTCACATATGTAGGAAGTTTTAAGCTGGTACAACCACATGGGCCTTATGGCCTTTAGATAGTCCTGGCCCAAGAAAACACACCAGCACTTGGCAAAACTTCCTTTGGAAAAGACAGACAATTTCTAGTTCTGTGCTGTTTCTACTCCTTACTCCCTGTTATCCTAAGACATGCTTGCTTTGAAACAAACAAAAAACCCACTACTGAATTAATTGTATGAAACTCAATAGGAATTTTCATTTATAATTATCATATACCTTTGTATATTCAGCATGGAGAACTGACTTGCACACTCCACAGGAGGTATTATTGTGTCCATTGCACAGACTAGAAGACAATACATTCTTTTAGCCACAATCTTATATATTAAAAAAAAAAAAAATCTGCTTTGTAGGAAGTGCTGCCATCTTGGTGTGGCTTGTGTCTTAAGTGACTCCCAAAGGCTTATATGTTAAATGTAAGGTGGCGCTATTGAGCAGACTGGGACCTTGGAGGTTGAGCACCCCTGGTGGAAGGAAGGACTAGGAACCTAGAAGGAAATGATGGCACGCAGATCCTTTCTTCTTTCTTTGACTTCCAAGCTGCCCTGAGATGAGAAGGTTTGCTCCTGCATCTGCTTCCTGCTATGGTATTCTGCCCCCAAAAAACTATGGACTGAAATCTCTGAAACCATGAGCCAAAAGAGATCTTTCCTCCTTATGTATTAGTATCTCAGTTTTTTTTTTTTTTTCAAAGTGCCAAAATACTAACACAAAGTCTTTATTGCTTAGGCTGAATATTTTAGCTTTTACAACATGACTCTAATACTTATAAAACCTGACATTCAAATATAAACTGATGGTGCCAAATGAAAATCCATTTTTTATTTTAGTTATTATTTAGTTTTCCTTTGCATTATTAATTTTTGGAATGAGAGTGTTTGAACAAATTATGGTTAAGTCCTTTGGAATTTTTAGGACTTACTATGTTTAAAAATGTTCCAGATATATAGGCAAAGTAGTAATATATCAGTAATCTTAGCATAGCTAGTGAACAAAATCAATACTTTAAAGAAAATTTTTAGTCTATTTGGTACAGGAGTCACCACACAGCTCAACTTGTAGTGATCCTTCTGCTTTCAGCCTTCCCAGCACTGGGATTACAAGTGTTCACCACCACACCAGGACTCGGTCTCCAGCTCAGTGTGCCCAGAGGGGGGCCAGCATGGCATGTTGTCCAGAATTCAATCCCCTGTCCCTGTGCAACAAAATTAATATGAACTGAACTTTTACTCTAGTCACTAAAAGGTAACATCCTTTAATGTTTAATCATTTCATTTCTTAAGTAATGTGTTTCAGTTTATTGTTCCGTCTATCATATATGTATAAAGACTCTGATAAATTATATATGAAATATCAATAGCCTCACTTCAAAGTATTCACAATCTAGTAGAAGCAATGCACACATAGAAATATTTACCTCAAAAATAGTTTCTAAGCCAAGTGAAACACACTTATAATGCTTCAGATACACTTTTGCAGCAAGTCATAATAATCTTATCAGGAAATATTGTATTATACTGATACGGTCAAATATTCTAATCAATAACCTCATAGACTTAATCTTCTGAGACAAGCAATCTTCTACACTTACTCCACTAAATGTGGAGACGATGGATTTCACAAGTAATACTTTAATACTCTATGGTGGTGTTTCTCAAAACTGCTGACTGTAAATATGTGTCCTCCGAGTTTACATTAGGCAATTATCCATGGAAGTCAAATATCCTCAAGTAACTGGGTAAAATTGCCTTTTGATTAAGCATTTTCTGAAACAGCAGAACAGCAGCAGTCTATTTAATTTTTAAATTATAATTACATTTTGTTCCTTGATTCTTTCATTGCATTATAATCAAATGTCTCTTTCCTGACACAAGTTAAAAGCATTAGTATTTTGAGCCTCGCTCTTCGAGTGTGATTTAGATTTCAGTCTCAAGCTTCCAGAATCAATCATTGAAATGTCATTGACAGGACGCCGTTTCTTTTACACTTATTTCTTGTTAAATACTGTCCTCAGTAATTGCTATGTCTTATTGTATTTAACACGTAATTAGCCAAGGTTACATGAGTAGGTAATTGGCAGAACTCATATTCAAACTCATAAATTTAAACACCAAAAAATAGTTACTTCCTTAGTCTTATGATTCTATTCTCTTTGCCATCTTATTTTCATTAAGTACCTCCTTTGCCCATCCCTTCAATACTTTTACCAGAAACCATAACATGTATTTCTTAAAAAATAACTTAGCTCACCTTCCAGGTAAGGGATAATATATGAACTTCATACTCAGTACTTGACAACAACAAGATATTGCACTCTGCTCAAGTAAATCTATGTATTTAATAGCAATAGAACCTCACGATGAGATCTCTCTCATTCAAAGACCAATCCCTAAATTTTGCTGCCAAGTTTGGCAAATAAATACAGGATATTCAGTTAATTTGAATACTTAGCATACACATCAGAAGTTAGTCTCTGAAATTCAAATTCCATGGAGCATTTTGTATTTTACCTTATACCCTCGGGAAAATGATCTCTCTCATAAGATTCTAGAAACCATAAATGCCTATTTTAATAGACATGAGAGAGGCAACGAGAGTTTCAATTATTTGTTGGTGGCAAACCCCGATCCTGCTTTGCAGGGGCTGCCTGGGAACTGCTACAGTAGCAGCCCCATGGCTTTTCTCATTCCGGTGCTGTGGACACTTGTGGGCACCAGGTTATACACAAATCTTGAAAGCTCCTCGCTGTGTGCTAGCTGCTGGGTTGGCTCTTAACCCAAACGGATTTGGTTCCTCCATAAGATCGGAGGTAGCAGGTGACAGAGAAGCCCAGGGATCTGCAGCAGATTCAAGTCGACATTTTCTGAACTCATGGTTAGAGCGGTGCCGGCTTTCTGTGTTGTAAGTCTGTTTTATATAATGCAAAACACTTTCAATGTTTTAGATAAATGTTTCGCTTGAGTTAACTGTACATTTTCTCATTTCGGCCTTCCATATGAACTTAATTATTTGGTTTCCTCATCCAGAGCAATGGTGGAGAAGCCAAGCCAGCTGTTCTCTTTTTTTTCAGGACTCCTTGAAGAAATTTCCAGTTTTATTCTTGCAATCGGATCACTTTTACTGATTACAAATTTCTAGTGTCTCTTGCCAGTCTGAAAACTTTCTGCCTCTGTATAATCCGCTGCCTGATGCTCTATCCCTCCTCCAGAAGTTCTATCCCGAGGCAGGCATAATTTATTCTTCAATGCTTATTCAACAAGACTTTCCACTCCCATGCCAAAAAGCAAGCCCTTGCCAAATGGGATTCCTGTGTGGAGTTCTTTCAGAATCAAGTCTTCCAACCAGAGGCGCAGCCAAGGAGCTATCTGGGCAGCCGCATTAGCTGTCATACGTTTCAAACTCGCTGGCAGGCAGCTGACGGCACAGTCTGCCAAAACCTCCGCTTTCATTTTAACCAGAGCACGGGGCTTCAAGGACGTTTGCTGGACTCTTCGTAGCCACTTAGAAATGGCTCCAGCAGCTCTGCCAGTTTCCCCACCGAATGTGAGTTCCTGCTGCTCTGAAAGTTTGCTAAAGGGAAACATCTGTTTCTCTATGGGTTTGGTTCAGTTTCCATTAACGCAGGGAGCTCTTTTTTTTCCCCCCTTTTGTGAAATGTTAGCAATTTCAATATCCATGTTTTTCCCACATTCCCATATTTCAGGCTTTAAATATAAATATGTTCTATTTTGAGGAGATTCTTGGGAGTATTAGAGTTGGGTCTTTTGGGGCTTGGTATCATCAGGGTGCTATTAATTAGAATTTAATCTCTTATACATCTTCTCTGTTGTTTAGTTGTTTTCTTTTTCCCTGATCCCCATTAACTGCAGACTGTGCGATATTGTTGTATTTAGGGAGGTTTGATTAACATGTTTCTCTACAAAGTATCCCTTTTTATCTAATTTGTTACTTTCTTTTTAATTTATTTTTACATGATTTATCTATTGGCAAAAATATCTGATACTTGCTCTCTTATTCTAAAATATGAGACAATTGAGAACAAATGACCTCAAAAACTCTATGGAGTTCTAAAACCAAAAATTAATTTGAGGATCTATATTTTTCTTTCTTGAATTATGGTTCCAGAATATTCTCTCTACTCTATTTTAAATAGGTTTCTATTCAACAAAACATCACAGGAGCAAACGACTATAGGGAGAATCAATGCTAAACAATTGGAATGATAAAGATAGGCCTTAGAAACTAGCTACTTTTTGCTGTTGAGCTTGAAGACTTTTGTTTTCCAATTTGTAAGCTTGTTATTAGCTGGTTGTATTGAAAAACAGTCAGGCTAGTCATATCTAAATTTATTTCTCTTCTGTGTCAACTATTTCATCCTCTTCTCTGGTCCGTTAGTCACTATTTGTACAGACAGAATTTCCAAAATCCAATCTACACCACTGCTGTCTCTCCTGACTTCAAATCATGTAACTATTTCTTAAACAAGAAATCCTAACAGAAGAGCTGTTCATTTCAGGTTGGTTCAAAGGATGTGCAGAACCTCACCAACACTCCCCTCATGCTGCCACTGGGAATGGACCTGCCTGTCCTCTATGGTATGGAACACATGGCGGAAGCCTCTGCTTCCTCTGCTCTACTCCCTGACTTCCCATGTCTGAATAGTAGTTAGATCTTAAGAATTTTACCTTCCCATAAATCTGTGCTACCACTACTCTGGTCCAAGCTCTGAGGCACTCATTACCAACATTTTCAGTAGACCTGTTGTATCCAGGCCTGTTCTGTCTCTAACCTAGTTGGTTCTATGGCATAAGTATTACCATGCTTTGCCTCTGCTTTAAATATTTAAATCTAAAGTCTTAGTGTAGCTCAAAAGAACTTTTAAATCAGATATCTCCTTGTCTCATAAATTGGCCTTCTGACTGCCTTGTGTTAATTTGTTAAACTATTTGCTACTCTGAGGGCTTGTGGCTCTTCCCTATGATGTTCCTTGGCATACTCTTCTTCCACATGTATAGAAATGATTCACAGCCATACATAGCCTTCTCCCTACAGCTCTGTACTCTAGAAGGTCAATTTTTGATTCTATATCCATGCTATGTTCCTTCAACTCTCCAGCTCCTTGTAGAGTTTGGCTACTACAGAGCAGTGGCAAAAGTTTTGAGGGAGGACAGAGAAGCCCAAGTATGTTTCCCCATGAATTTCTGACTTTAGTTTCCTGATGCAGGGTAGGTCCTGCCCCTTAAACTAAATTCATGGGTACGTGCTGCTGCCTTCTGTGCTCATACATTATCTGCAGACTCCCATTATCCTCCTCTCCCACTCCCTTCAAGCCTAGTACTGTCTCAGGTAGCGTCCTCTAGCCTTACATAGTCATTCGGTATTATTCCTTTGTTAAAATTTCCCCAAATTACTTAATTTTAATGTTACATCAACTGAGACCCTTAGGCATTTGGACATAATCCTACCCCCCCCACACACACACGAGGTTGCAGTAGAAGATGTAAGGTTTTCCTCCAATAGACAGTGTACAAAAGTCCAAGCAGATTTAATATCACTGGATTGGATAAAATGTCCTCAGGACAGTGTAAGCAAAAAGAGTAGCTGAAAAAGATTGAGTCTTGAATCATTCCAGAGTTAGATTTAACAGAGGTTGTTAGAACAGTGGCAATAAAAGTGAGAAGAAATGTAATAGGGAATGAGAAACAAGGTAGGCAAATACCCATGCAAGTAATCAAATGACTGCCCAGGGAACACGGTCTTACTAAAAGCAAATAAAAATCAAAAAGAAATACCAACAAGGTTTTGCAGTTATTGTTTTTCTCCATGTCCAATACCATTTTTTCCCACTGCATTTGGTTGATACATTGCTAAAAATCTACACCAGGCTAGACATTTGTCAAATATTTGGGATATTTTGTGAGTAAAACCATTGTAGAAAGGCAGATATAAATCCATATTTCCTTTTTATTGCAAACACTAGGTCTAATGGACTCTTCTTTATCAAAATTGTCACTGAAATAGCTCCAGAAGTTGAAGGAAAATTCAGTGACTTTTTCATTTCAAGTTAGTTGGTAATTGCATAGTTTAAACAAAAGACAGCAGAGTAATTAGAAAATACACAGTTTAGTAAAAGATATTTAGAAAATTGTGTTTGGTACAGTGAAGCAGGCAAAAAAAAAGTTAATGTCATATTAAAAGAACAAAGAGGACTGAGGAGATAGCTCAGCAGTCTGAGAAGCTGCCTGGCAAGCACAAGGATCCAGGTTCTAACTCCAGTACCACAGGCTGTGCAAGCCCCCTGAATACTAGGGTGATGTTCCAGGCACTGGAACTAGAAGTGGTAGAATATTCCTGTAATAGCAGCGCTGGGGATGCTGAACCAGGAGGATCACTATGAGTCCAAGCTGTGTACTGAGACCCTGTACCAAATAAGTAAGTAAATACAAGATTAAAAACAAAACAAAACAAAACAAAAGATATGAGCAGATAGATAGGTAGATGATAGATAGATTGATAGCTAGATAGACATGTATCTTTGACAGAACATATTGTACTTCTAGGGTAGAAAAAAAGGCTTTTAATGATAATTTGCATGTAAGAAAGAACACAGGCATAATCCCCAACTTCCCCTAAAGGTCACAAAATATGATTTTAAATTTGATAAGTGGTGGCACTGACAAGAGAGAATATGTGCTTACGCCAAGTTTGTCTCCCTTGCCTTATGGCAAGTAGACCCTACCGAGTAATAGGCTCATGGATACATAAAATAAATACTAGTTCATAACATGCTGAAAATGTTGAGAAGGGTTTACAGCTTCCATAAATAGTAACATGATTGGGGGGTGCAGCTTGGTTAACTTCGCTAACCTGGGCTGAGGGTAGACACAAGTAGGGTGTGGTGGTTGAGAATATAAACACTTTGGTCAAACCACACATTCAGCACTCTCTAGCCCTGTTATCCGAGGCACATTTTAAATTCCACCCTATTTCAATTTTATTATATTTGAAATGAAGGCAATTGAAAAAGGTAGAACTTGCTGTATAGGAAGCACCTAAGTTAGGGTTATATCAGTTTCATAGCAGATTCATGAAAAGTATTAGCCATTATTGATGGTGATGGAAACTAATTGAAATAGCTTATCTGCTATATACCCTACATATATTCAAGGTGTAAATAAAAGAGATGTAACATGTTGATGCTATTTCAATGAATGAAAGCTTAAAAATTCAACTTGTGTCTTGATATGGAGATGCTTACCAGAAGCAGAATTATTTTAGAGCTGGGATGCCATTTGTTTCATTTTGCTTGATAATTGTTGAGAGTACATCATGACTGTATGTTAAGATGAAGTGGAACGCTTTAAATATTGTTGGGCTGGGGAGATAGCTCGGAGGTCTAAACACCTGCCTGGCAAGCACAAGGACCCGGGTACAATCCAAGGTACCAAATGCTGTGCTGGGCACCCCTGAGGTCAACAGAAACCAGGTGTGGTAGTGCACTTATGCAAACCCAGTGCTGGGGAGGGGGAGTCAGGCAGATCACTACAAGTCCGAGCTGCATAGCGAGACCCTGTACCAAATAAATAAAGATTAAATTAATAATGAAAAATAAAAATTAGTCTACTACATGAAATAATTTAGGGTTTCTGGGCATGTTTATGTAGTTTAGCAGGAACTGAGGTAAGAAGTAATGTCATTGAGCTAATTCCTAAACTGGATCAGCTTATAATTAGCCTTCATACGATAGGATAATGTGATTCTACTGTTACTAGACTGAATAATATGTGGTGCTATGATGTTTTTCTTAAGTTTATCTTTGACCTCCTTAATTTCAGAATCACATTTTGCTTAAGGATATATAGAAGTATGAAAAAAATATGTTGCTTTAACTATAATTTCAGAAAAAAACACTTAAAAACCAAGAATTGAGAAGGTTGATTTGTTTATTAGTCTCTTGACTATGAATGAGATTTGTAGGACATGGTATTTTTCTGAAGCAATTATTTCTGGAATAAGTTTCTCCAATTTATTTTTAAATTAAGAACTTAAAACTCTTGGTATTCAGAATATGCACCCCAATTGATCACAGAAGGGTGCTATATGCATTGCCTAAGATCTAATCAGCATTTAGAGAAATATTTCATACATATTTTAAATCTTCACATCTTTGCTGCATTGCAGCACCAAAAATTGTATTTTTTATTCAATGACTGTCGTATCAAACCTAATACATATTTGTAAATCTTAATTCAAACTCAATGGGTATGGATCCATACAAGCTTAAACTGCAATTTCGCACAACTGTAGTTTTAAATTACAAATCGTGAATGCATTTAATGGGCTCTGCTGCACGGAAAGTGGCTTAGGGAGCTACGTGTATAAAAGGTGGCACAAACACACAGGGCAAGGAGAAAATTCACTGTCTTTTTGCCTTTCACTAATAATTACTCTTCATTCCACTTTGCGGTATTCCCTATAATGACATCTTTTGGTGAGAATATAAGTTTTCATCTTCTCATATTTATTTTTAAGCCAAAGAATTTTATGATTATTCTATATGTGTGTGACTCCTAGGAAGGTTGCCCTCCACCAAGTACGTCCTGGAGTTACGTCATTCAAATGCAGTACCATGATGACAATAGTTCTACAGCATATTAATCAAAATAAAGGGACACTAATTTCATTTCTTACTGGACAGACATCGTTAACTCTGTGAGGCCACTCATTAGAAAATTATTTCCTTTAGTGACCAAACAGTTTCTCCTCATTCGACACCTTTACTCTCAAATTTCTAATTTTCTAAAGATAATCTAGCTTTTTTTTTTTTTTTTGCAGAATTCAGAGCAGTTACCTTCTAAAATGCCAATTCTGTCCTCATATCCCATTTTGAAAAATCTGCTTCCCATTGCCTAAAGAGGACAAATTGCCTCCCTGATGCCCACCTGTCAGTCACACCTGTACACTCTCATCTTGAATCTCAGTCTCTCACCTCACTTCTGTCCCTTCACACTCTGCTCTTCCCCTATTCTGAGTGGCCCCAGCTCTGGAATCCAAATCCTGATTTTCAATCATAACTAAATAAATATTATTTCCCTCCCTACTTTTTTGTTTATAAACCTCTATCAGATACTGTTGCTTGGAAATGAAAGCTTTCTCCATTCCTGTTAGAGTTTTTCTTTCTCTTTATCCCCTTCCATGTTAGTGTTGTGCCTTTTGGGTGTTTTATTTGACTTGCTCTAGCTAATTTTATTTCTTGTCCCATAAGTGTATTTTTCTTGAGGACAAAGACCAAACCCTGTTTGTCTTGATGTCCATAGAACCAAGTGCAACACTT
>NW_004524743.1:5796042-5798167 GCF_000260255.1 Octodon degus
AATCCCCGTTACTGCAAAACATAATAAATAAATAAATAAATAAATAAATAACCTGCTATGAACAGACATATATAACTTCTCAATTTTGCTCAGAAAATAAATATTGTATCTCTATTCTTCAAATTATCACCAATTATTAAAGTAACAAAAAGAATCCACACATACCTAAACTTTGAAATAGCATGTAAAAGAACAACCTATTTTAGTGTCTATATGGATACTGATTTAAACAATTGATCAAATTTTAACCATATGCATTATGAATAGTTTCAAATCACAGGGTTTTCTTTTTTGCTTTTATTTTATTATTTGTACCCTTAACGTAAGCTTTTGAGAACGGATTGACCTTTTATGATTGTGTAGTAGGCAGTAGGTACCCTGCCAGAGAAATGCAAATGCTACTCTTTCCAATTGATACTTGTAGATAGGAGGATAACTGTTGCAATTTCCTCTTTTGGAAGTCTGGAATATTTTCAGGCTGAGTGTATACTCTGTTTCCTACTAGCAGCCTAAAAGACTCCATAGAAATGAAAAAGCCCTGAGACAGATGTGTGGAATCTGAAGGTAAAGCATCAGTAGAAAAAGTCTGAAACAAAGTAAAAACATGATACAACTGTAAGCTCAAGGGAAATATCAATAGAAGGCACAATACTGCTGAGAATTCACATAAGGCAAATGTTTATGGACTATCTGGGACTAGCATATAGAGTTGGCTATTTCTACTGAGTTATATTTCACAAAAATCTAAGCATAGTTTTCCAAGTACAACACTAGGAAGTCCAGTGGTTAGAAATTGCTGCAGTGACCTACTTTAAGGAAATAAGCTATAGTCCTGAATGGACTCTTTACTATTTAATAAATACAGAATTTCTAAAAATTCTAGATAATTATTTCATTGGCTCCTGAACTGGCAATGTCAGATGCAGTGGTTTTATTTTTCTTTTAAATCAGAAAATTGGTGTCCGAAAATAGCCTAAACATTATTATCATTTAAATGGACCAATTGGTCTGAGGGTATACTATAATAAAACTTAAAGTGATGGAAAATGTAAATATTGACTTCAGCAAATAGGCCAGACTGCTATATGCTATAAAATAAAATACTATTAAATCTGATTATATAAGTTATTTAAACATAGATTATTTGACATAGGCAAAGGCTAAATTTGCATGTAGTTTGACCTACCTTATCAATATATGTATACTTATATTTATATCTTTGTATAGCATGCTTGACATACTAACACACAATTATTTTTTCAAAGTAGCATGATAACAATAAAACAATATCTATATTTGTTCTTGATAAAATATTGCTAGATTTCCATGGAATGGTGTACATTGCCAAGAAAAATCCCACATTAAAGAAAAATGTGAGAGACTATTTGTTTCTTATTGTCACTAATAGGTATCAATTAACGGAGATCTTGGACATTAGCTGTTTTCGGCTAAAAGCAACGTTTAGAAGTTCTCACAAAATAAGAGCAAAAGACACTGTAAAGCAAGTCTGGCCCACGTGTGAGGGTGTTGTCCCCTGACTCTCTCTCCACTAGTGTATCGACCAAACAGGTTCAGAAAGTCTAGTGGAAGAGCCCAGGTGAGCGGCTGAGGTCACAGGCTGATCCCTCAGCCATCAGAGGACCAGCACACGGAGGGCTCAGTCTCTTTGCTTCCACACTGCAAGTTTGATGACTGCCTTGCACAAAGCCAGGCACAGTGAAAACTGGAAATGGGGTGTAAATGTAACCCGTACTGACTTTTAGAAACAAACAATTGTTAAAATGATGTAAAAACAACTACAGCACTAAAGACATAGAGACCCATGAAGGGAAAGAAAGAGGAATTAAATGAAAGAAAATGCACCTTGTAACAGAAATAGATTTTAAGGGAAGAGCTCCAAAACGTGGGGAAGGGGTGTGTGTGTGTGTGTGTGTGTGTGTGTGTGTGTGTGTGTGTTGGGGAAACTGCTGAGAACATAACCATTGAAACCTGGCATGAGGGTAGACGGTGGAAAGCAGGAATCCTGACAGGGAAATTCAGACGAATATGAAATCAAAGGTGTGATTTCCACGAGTCGGTTAGTATTCTGATCAAAAGTAGATGAGAAAGAAAGTAAAGAAAAAAA
>NW_004524743.1:5798478-5827845 GCF_000260255.1 Octodon degus
CCTATGCAGCTCTGACCGGTAGCGATCCTCCTGCTTTTAGCGTCTCCGGTGCTGGGATTACAGGCATGCACCACCACGCCTGGTCTCAGCGGCCGGCTCAGAGCGCCTGGGTATGGGGCTGGTGTTGCACGTGGTGAAGAACTCATCTTATAAAACCTGATTTAGCATCTTATTCAGAATCTAAAATTTGGAGTGGTCTATAAATAAGTGCCAAATGAATTAATAAACACAGGCATGAAAAGTGCAAAGAAACAGCTTCCTCGTATTATGTTTTCACCAAATCATAGTCTCAAAATTTCATTTGTGGGACAAATGAGTTTGTCAGGAGAGAAAATGAACAAATAAACTGGGGCACTCATTTTTGGTGTTTTCCTGCTGAGTCCTCTTAATTCAGTTCAGCAAGCAGATGGCGACAGCTGCATGCAGGTGCACATGTGCCTGCACAGAGCGGAAAGGCCCTTCCTTCTCTTGAGAAACCTACAGTTTTTTGTTTATCAGAGTCTGTACCCCAGCTGGGGGCACTAAAACTGAATTTCTGAGGGTTGAACCTGGGACTCTGATTCAAACAAGTCTTCATTGATCATGAAGCATCTAAAATCCCCAAAATCAAAGTGATTCTACAACGTAAATACGATTAAAACAAACACGATCAATAATTCTTAAACAACAACACCAAAAAACAATTGTGAAAGGTCATCAAAAAAATAAAAAAGATTACAAGATGTGTGATTGTATTTTGGCAGTTAGGGATCCTTAAATAAGTGTGAATAAAAATATTGACAATGGTAGAAAATTTAATTTCTGTTACCAAGTAACAAAGGAAACTGATTTGTTTAGGATATTACTAAAACTGATCTAGAATACAATAAAAGACTATATTATAACAGGTAAAATTTCTTATGTATAAGCTAACAGGTCTGTGTATACTTACATAATGGTTTGAAAAAAAACAGGAAAAGTGAAGCTTTTGTAACTTTCCTTATGTCATCTCAAATTTGGGTAATTCATTACAACTGCCATAATCTACAATATGTATTCAGAAAAGCTCGTGTATTAAAAGATGAAAGGTGACGCAGGTCTTTGTCATGGGGAATTGTCAGCAGGGGAATTGTATGTAGGGAAATTTATCTTTTGTTTCTATGTTAAAGAGAAAAGCAGAGTGATACTAAATCAATTGATTTTAAACAAGAAGAAAGAAGCAAAGTCTTGATAATGGAAGAGCAGTCTGTGATTAAAATTCTTACCTGAAACAGCAGGTGGATGTCCAGAATATTATTAGATATTGACAATTTGTGTAAAACAGAGTAAATCGTGCCATTCTGAAAAGATCGGCCACTGAATGTCTGTGAAGTCAAGAAAGATGTGCATCTCGCATTTCCTTTCTTCATGCGTTGTATCTTTTACAATATGTAAATTACTTTAATAATTATAACCTACAGTCTTCAAAGTAATTGCATTTTTTCAAACTATAGACCTAATCTGTGCCATTAAGCATATTTAAATTTAATATGTGTGTTTTGTGTTGAATATAACCAAAGACATTATGATACAGTATAAAGTCATAAATTTAAAAAAAGAAAAAACAATTGGTTTATCATGAACCTTGAATCACTGTTGTCAAACAAACCAGACTTTGATTGCTACTGTATGAAGTTTTGTTTACTAAGAAGAACAGTAAGATGTGCAAAAGATAGGGCTAAAGATTAGGATAAGCTAAATAGGTTATGAATACTTAGATCAAACTAATGAGCATCAAGATATTCCTATTTAATATGAATAATGCAAAGGCTTTACTAATAACCTGAAAAGCTACTTTTGCATGTTGTATTTACATATTACCCAGTGAAAAGTAGTTAATGAGGCAACAAATGGATTTAAATTGATAATTTCTGTAAAGAAACCAGACTTTGGAACCCAATGTAACTATGCTGACTAAAGAAATCCTGCTGGAAATCCAGCTCTGTGAATTTCTAGACATTTCAGAGGAAACGGACATTATCTTCTCCAGCTCCCTCTCCAATAATGAACAATTGATAACTTGTTATATTGTGAATCCCAATAGGGTGATAAGTTATTTAAATATTGAGTGCTTAAAGAGGATTCATGCTGAAATATCTATGTGCCCTATTAAAGTCTCACTATATTATATTTCATGTTTGATGAGGACCACTTTTGGACACTATCATGGATTAAAAGAAAAAATGGAGAAATTTTCAGCCATCTGCCAACATTAGTTACCAACATAGAAATGGTAATTTTAGCACACCATGATAGCTATAGCATTTATTCCTCAAGAAGTGTACATATATTTGAGAATACTATATACATTTTAAACTCAAATGCAAGTAGAAATGTTTCTAATTATTCGGAACTCACAGCGTTCATCCACTGGAGAAGAAATGCTTAAAGGAATACCAGAAGTTTAGAGCACGGACTTAGCAAATCTACGGAGGCCTGGAGCTGCCCTGGGCCTCCTTGTCCCTGTGGTAGCTTGCACTGTCAGCACAGGTGCGATGCCTGAGCGTGGCCCAAGTGCGTCGGCAATTCCTGCGCCTGTGGAACGCCATCAGGCCAGTCACAAACATGCCTTCGCCGCAGTTCTGCTTTGAGATGTGTAATTTATTCCGACTTAATGAGGTACAAAAGAAAATCCTCTGGACCTGGCTGCTCCTAACAACTGGACATTTTCTTTTTCCCCTGAATGGTTAAATTATGTTGTCATCAACATGATAGAAACAGTGAACTTTTAGGATGCAGCCTCCCTATTTACCTATAGTAATCTCTAGGTCCACGTACAGCTCTAATAGTGGTCAAATTGAGTGAAGTTATGCTGTATGTCAATCTCAGTGACTGTTACTCCTTTTCTCTGATACTCAGATATAATAAAAGAATATATATATATATATATATATATATATATATATATCTATTCTTACCTGGTGCCATGCAAAATACTTTGGTTAAATAGTGGATGGCTAGATCTTCATTATTATGCCAGAGAATGGAATGAGAGCAAAAGAATTTAGAGATTATAACGCAGACTCTGTGGTCCCAGAATTGTGAAAAAGGTTAATGGACCAATGGAATATTAGAAGTGAATGGGAATATTTTAAAGGGGGGAAACGACAATGTGTATTTTTGTGTAATAATTTTCTTAAATTCAAGCATCGCCAATTTTTTTTATCATATTTATACATAAATATACAGAAAAACAAATGTTTACATAGCTGTCTTTCTGTAACACCTTGCTTTTCAACCTCTTTAATTCATCCTGAATGAATGTCCGTTTTCTTCTTGGCAAGCTAATTAGAGATGCTTCCTATTTTTAAGTGATAGCACAGGCAAAACTCAAACGTGCTTAAATATTTATGCCTTTGCCTATCAGAGTGCTAAAAGTTTCAGAGCGTGAGCTGTGATCCACCGTGCAAGTACTACTGTAAGCAATTTCATGCAGTGAGTAGTGTTGCAGTACGTAGTGCACTAGAAATTAGTTTTCAGCTTCAGGGCAGAGGGAGTAACATTCACCCTTGTGACGAGTACTTAATGTGTCCAAAGGGTTGAATACACATTGTGATTAATTTCTTGATTTCATTATTTGGTGTTATTAGGGATCTTTTATGTGACAGACATTGTAAGTCTCGGGAACTTCATATGCCATTAAAAGGTATAAAGAGATGCATGAATGCAAAATTCGTGGCACACTGAAGCATTCATTGAAGCATTCCTTAATGAAGTAAGTGTGGGTTGCAAATTAATTCTATGTAAAATTTAAAAAAAAAGCTATGAGACCATGAGCAAAGGCTTTGAGGGCAAAAAAATCAAGGCTTCCTTAGGAACTTGGACATGAGTAGACTTAAACCATGTTTTAATTCTTACTAAGAAAGTCAGTTGCAGTAGATTAGCTCTACATGAAGGGTGTGTGGTAGGAGTCGGCACTACTTAAGAGCTGTTGGTGCGATGCACAGACAAGTATTTTCTCTTTAGTCTCAGTGTATTTCCTTAGCTGTTTTGACCTTCAACATGACATGTTGGTAAACTGTGCATGTGTTCACGCACAGCTAAGATGTCAGTTGTCTACTGCTGTCCCTGTCCTGTAGTCAAGATCTATCTTGAAATTTCTCTCATCTGGGCTCTAGCAGCACTCTTTTTGCTTAAGCTACATGGAGCCCTTCTACTCTGCTCACCGCAGAAGGCATGTTTCGAGGTCCTGCTGTTATTTCTGCCCACACTTGTGTGGCTCAGCTCCGAGAGGCAGCAGGCACTACTAAATCGCAGTGCACTGGCTGAAATCCGAAACTTGCCTTGCTGTCTGATCAAAAGAATGAAAAAGATGAGAATCAGTTGAGACTATTGAAGCGCTAAGGTAGACTGAATGAAAATGCTGGCAAGCAGTGGACAGGAAAATAAAACTATTAATTTAATTGCTAAATCACTAGCAAGTCTTATACAATACAATTACTCCATGGCTTGTTTTATAGCTCTAAAATACACTGATAACACTTTGGTTAGGTAGCCCTTTTAATCACCAAAATATGTTCATAATCCCCAGGAATTGATACTTGATAATGATTAGTAGAGATAATGATAATAATTGCAGATGATAACTAATGCATATTTAACAATAACTGCATTTTGGGTAACATTCTAAGCAATTGGGATGTATTAGTATTGTGGATTAATCTGCTCTTATATTAGAGCAGAGGTTGATTTCAACCCATATAAATTGGAGTACACAGTATAAAAAGGATAAACAAAAATAGCTAAAAATTCAAGAAAGAAGTTTCAGAAAACACATCTGATAAAATATTACTATTGAAACAAGAATGCTTTGTGAAGAATTCTTAACTCTCAGCAATATAAAAAACACCCTGTTGAAAAATGAGAAAAATGTTAATGACACACCTCAACAAAGAACAGGCAGATAAGGAATACCTAAAACTATTCAAAATCATATTCCACAGGAGAATTGTAACTAACAATGAGACACCTCCTTTTATCAATGAGAACAGTTGGAATCCAACAATCCGATGATGTGAAGCATTGACAGGGGTGTTCTGTAAGGCAGTGCCTCACACCTCTGAGGACAGCACAATGCAATACAGCCACTTGGAGGGCAGCTTCATAATTCCTCACATTCCCCACATATTTGTTTAACATAATCCAGTGATCATGCTTCCTGACATCTATTGAAAGAAGCTGAAAATTTAGGTGTCCTATAATAAAACTACCAGGCTGGCAAGATAGCTCATATTACACATTACTAAATAAAAGAAGCCAATCTAGAAAATCTACATATTGTATCATTCCAATGGTATGACATTCTCAGTAAATCTAAATTTCAGCGTCAGAAATAATTACTCATTGTCTGAATTAATTGGCAAAGAATGGATGAATATCTGAAAAAAAATTTTTAGCGCAGTAAAACCTTCAGGTAAGAAGTTTACATTGTGGATATGCATTATTAAATATTTTCTAAAACTCACTGAATACACGACAATGTGAATGAACTCTACTGAAAAAATCCAGGCTTTGTAGAATAATGATGTATGAATGGCAAGTGCACAATTATCGGGGGAACTTTGAGAGGGCAAAGAAGTAGGTGGCAAGTACAGTATGAAGACTGGAATTCTGCATCTTCCTGAGAGCCATAAGTTGCCCTATGAGTGAAGTTTATTAGTTTAAAAAATCTCAATTATAAAAAAACAGGCAATCTAACTGATATGAGAAATGAACTCAATAAACTCAAACACGTACTTCATCAAGTAGGACATAGAAATAGTAAGTAAATGCACAAAAATATATTCATTATCATTAGTCACTATATCAAAGAGAATTGAAAAATTGTGGAGTATCACTATCTAATAGAATAATTTTAATGTAAAAACAAAAACAAAAGACACCTAGCTGGTAATTTACTTCACCGATAGATTGTATGCATAGCCTCTGGGCAAAACTACTCAGCAGTTCTAATAAACATGCATATACCTTTATACTTCCTTAATCCCACTCTTACCTACTCTGGAGAAATAAAGACCTATTTTCACACAGAGACATATGCTTGAGCATTCCATTCATAATCACCCGAAGAAACTAGTGTTCTTCAATAAGCTAAAGTATAAACAATTGTGGTATATCCATATAATAGAATATTACTCATCAACAAAAAAGCAAACAAACAAATAAAAAACTGTTGATATGAATAACAACCATCTGAAACTGTAACCTGAGTGAGACAACCCAGCCTCAAAATGTATGCACGATATCATTTTATTTTTATAGCACATATAAAGTTTCGAACAGATTATTTCTGCTCCTGCGAGTTTTAGGGGAAAGTAGAGGAACAAAGGCATAACAGAGAGCACATTCAAGGCTGACCAGATGTGTCTTCTGGTCTTCCCATGTTCATAAGCATGTTTAAAGCCTTCTAACTGTATAGCAGAGAATTTCAATGCACTGTGTGTTCATTTAAAAAATAAAAAGTCCTCTATGTATTTAATGAAAGTGTTATCCTTATTGCCCAAGGAACAAACTAAAACCACGTGAAGCAAACTAATTTTCCAGCTCACAAAACTGTAGGCATTGGAGTCAGAAATGCACGTCCCATGATTTATACTCGTGTTATAGGGAGAAATCTCACAAACTGTTGTTTAGTTAGTGCACCCATTAAAAAAGGATGCAAAGAATCAAAATGTTTAATTGCTTTGGAATCTGAAGCCAACATGTTCAGCCAGCTGGCAGCATTCTGCCAAGGACCTCGGTGAGATAAGTCAATAGATGCAGGTCAAAGAAGATATAGGGTCAGTTTTGAAAATTCAAATTTGGAAACAAAGCTACAGCAGTGCTAATACAGGTGAGACACTTGAAGATATTCCCCGTACTGTGTCTCCCAAGGGCATGTGAAGCTCCCTTCAGCTCTGCCTGGAGGGATCTAGGAAGGTGCCTGCAAACCTGTCAGTCACTCCCAGTAAGAAGTCAATAAAGTAAAATGAAAATATGGAAACTATGTATCGCAGTTTTATGAGACAGGGTCTTCAAATTCAATGTATCTCTCTCTCTCACACACACACATACACACACACACACACACACACACACATGCACACACACACACACAAAACACAATACACATACTCCATGCTGTGAGATTTGTTCTGAGTTATGAAAAGTTAATATTTTCAAATATGTTCATGAATCTATGAACATTGAGGTTTTTATTTTACTTTTAAGAATTGATGGAGCATAATAAGAGTAGGTTCTGCTATATCTAAATTTAAACTAAAAATAAAACAATAGGCAGTTAATTATAGGACTGCATTAAAATAAAAATTTGCATATTAGGTTGTTGTAATGGTTGTTAAACCAAAAATTAAAAACATGATGATTTCAACCCATGTAAAAATGAATAATTTTACTACAATTTTCAGCTAATTTAGGCCCTTATAAAATTCTTAAAACTTTATATAACTTATAAATTTCTCTTTCTAAAGTAGATAAGAAATATTCTTTCTAATATGACTAAGAACAAAGAAAAACTTATATATTATTCATTATTAAAGAAACCATGGCCTCATGTCTGTGGTGGGTAACTAACTGGTGGTCAACTTCTCAGCTGAAATGAACTAGCACAGTCCTGGGTGTGGAAGGCCCACCTGAGGGTTGTTGCCAGCAGCATAAAAGACAGAAGAGAGAGGCTGCAGGAACGCTGTTAGGGATGCTGTTGTGAGAAGATGTTGGAGTTATTGGAAGCTGCTAGTTCTCTTGGGCTGTTCTGCTGGAGGACCTTGTCCTGCTGGCTTTCCCAATGAACTTTGGAGAAGCTTGGGTCCTCATCTTGAGCATGGCTTCCTGGCTCCAGTGGGATAGGTAGTGCACTGCTCAGCCTCATGGAGAAGCATTGGCTTTCCTGATGGGAACTCAGCCTTCCTCATCACTGGAGGAGCTTGATACACTGTAGCTGAGGCAGGCTGTGATACTTTTGGGGGACCTGTGGTGCTGACCTTGAGGACTGTTTTCTAACTCCAGTTCAGATCCCTTAGCCTGTGATCACAGATCCTTCTTCTCACTGGAATACACTTTCTAGATTCCACCACAGACTTTTGGGCCTTTCCAGCACAGATCCATGAGGTAAGATCCAGGCCCTGCCCTGGATTCTTTAGTATTTAGATTTCCTGCACTTATTGTATATAATTCTTGGGTGATTTCCTGCACTTGTTGTATATGATTCTTGGGTGATTACTTACAAACTAATATTATAAAATTTATCCTGTAATATATTGTTCCCCTTGAAAAAACCTCAAACAACAACACTGTCCTTATTTGTGAAAAGAATGGTACAATCTCATTCTTACCTTGAATAGTTCATGTGGTTGTTTAATGCACTAATCTCTCTCTGGCATCTTTTTTTATATCCAAGTTATAGCTGAAGTATTCACAAATAACTGACATCTGTTTGTTGGCTGCCCAGTGTGTGAAACACCAACTGGATATAATTCCATGAGGGTAAAATTTAATTGGTGACTGAGAACCAGTGCACACAATGGTAGCAAAGATGAAATCAGTGACTGTCCCTCCTTCTTGATCAGTGAGAGCCAAGGAATGAGACATAAACTTTGTTTGGAACAATCAAACATGTCCCTGAAGTCTTTGAGTATCAATGTTTTATACAAAAGTGCAACAATAGTTAGAGACATTTTCTACCAGTCCAGTGGTAGAGCACAGATACATAAGGTATCTAGAAGAAAAACTTTCCTTTGGGAGAAGGGAGCTGAGTTCTAGGCAAGAGCCTGAATGAGGATTTGAGAAGTGTTTCTTGTTTTGTGGGCCCTTGATTTTTTTTTTTGTTTGTTTGTTTTTCTTTCACCTTAACCTCTTCCTACACTGGTTCTTTAGAATATCCATTAATTCTGTTTTCATGAAAATATATGCCTTTTCCTGATAAAGCTCTTCAAAGCTAACTGCTGTCCCTGGGATTTTGACTCTTCAACAATACAAAACTCTTCAAAGCGGCATTTTGTATTATCTTATAGAAAGAAGAATTTATCTCACCACAGCATTGCTCAGAAAGGAGTGAAGGCAGTCATGGAAGAGGCTTCAGAGGAAGGAGGCAGAAAGAAAGTCTTAGCGTCTTCTACTCCACTTCCCTTTTTGCTTCTTACTCTTCTGGCCTTGACTTTCTCTGAAATTAATTCACTTATATAATTGTTTATGATCAACTTCTCCTTATCTTACTAACAGCAGCATGTACTTTCCAAGGGCATATCAATTCCACAGGAAAAAGACATAAAAAAGAAAACTGGCGAAATGGTCATTAAGTGAAAAAGAAGTATACAAATGCAGTTTCTATTTCTTTGACTTTTTAATGTATGTGATTGATGACAATAATACAGTTACATGACTCAAACAATAATATATGTGTAAAAGGGTAAAATAAAAGTTAAATCTAAACAGGTTAAATTTGATTTTTACATGGAAGAATATTCTAAGTATTAATAGTATGCTAAGCTATGAAATTGAAGCAAGAAAATTCAACTAGTTTAGATACAAAATTAGTATTAGAATCATAGAAGACACAAAGGAAAATCAAGGATGATGAGCATCATGTTCACTTCACCTCAGTGAACTTAAAGAGATTTCTGAGTACAAAAAAGAAATCTGCTGAACTCAGTAACTGAGAAGGACAGAAGAGGGAATGAGAGAAAGATTGATCTATGCATGTGAGCAGGATGGTACAGACAACTGTACTGTGCATTTCTGCTGGTCTATGGAAAGGAGCAGTTACAGCTTAATTTGTTTTGTCTCCTTTTTTCAACTGCTTGTACTTTTTCTCTTCTTAATTTCTTGTACATTTCTTGGTTTCTTTCTTTCTTCTTCCAATTTTACATGCATATATCTGGTAATATGAATAACTGGCTGGAAGACAACACTATGTATTATAACAAATACTATGCAATTCATTTTACTCTGTTCAGTGAAATTCTGTATCACTAGTAATTTTTCTGTTTTAATTCTAATCAAAATTATAAATGAGAGAAAGATATCTGGGGCAAGGTGTGGGGGCACATGCCTGTAACTCGGAGGCTGAGGCAGGAGGATCTTGTGAGCTCCAGGCAAGCCTGGGCTACAAACTGAGCTCAAGGCGAGTCGGAACTGCATCATGAGACTTTGCCAAAAAGACAAAAAAAAAAAAAATTAGAATTAAACATATAGAAAAAAAAACAGAAAAACAAAACAAAACAAAACAAAAAAAACAGATACTTGATTTAAACCTAAATGGAAATTTGGAAAAAATAGGTCAAATTTTATTTTTGCTAGTTAATATTATTCATCTTTCCCCTCAGAAAAGAATAGTTTTTGAAACTGTGTGATATAGTAACAACTCTGAGAATATGTTGATTTAGTTAATCATTTAATTTATTATAAGCTTCAATATTCATGAGGAGTAATATAACTGTACAAAAGTACTTAGTTGATAATCATTTTGTATAGTCTCATTTCCTTATAATTACTTCTAAAATGTATTCCTACAATTTTGATTTTATAGATTTTGCAAGCAAGCAAACTCATCCCAAATGAAATACCCAGAAAATTAGCAACCAAAATTAGTAGATACTCCTCAAAAGTCCGAATAGTCAATCAGCACACGAGAAAATATGTAGCATCTTTGTGCATTAGAGAATTTCAGGTCAATACAAGAATGAAGACTTACTCCAATTTCCTCAAAACAAATGGCTATGATCAAGAACACAAATAATAATAAATTCTGGCAAGGTTATGGGGAAAAGGAATCCTTTCTACATTGTTATTTGGAATTTAGACTAGAGTAGCCACTGTAAAAATCAACTTAGAGATTCTTTCAAAGCTAAAAATGACAATTTCATCTGGCCAAGCTCTAACTCTTCTTTGTGTCTTTCTGAAAAATTTAAAAGCAACATACTTCAGTGTAACACAGAAATCCATATTAATAACAGACCAATTCACTGAAGCTAAATTTTGTGAGTACCCTGCATGCCTGCGACAGATAACTGGATAAGGAAAATGTGGTATTTATACATAGTGAAGGTCTACTTGGCCACAAACAAAATAAATTTGAATCATCTGTAGGAAAATGGATTCATCTGGAGGCCATAACACTGAATAAAACAAACCAGACATGGACTATATATTTCATGCTTTCATTATACGAAAAATTCAAAATATTTAAAGAGAAAAATAAAGCAGTCATCTTAGGGAACAGGGAGGTAGATTTTATAAAGATAAAAGTTTCCAAAAATGAGTACAATTAGTATTGTAAAAACAAAGTCATATCAATGGAGTGAAGCTATTAAAATGATTGCTACCTTATTTATTTTATATTTTCATGTATTTTTTTCAATCGTGTTCTAAAGTGCTGATAAACTTGAAATTACCCAGTACAGTTTTATTTTCTGTATGTTGTTAATGATTCCTGTCATTCAACACAAAACACAGGAAGAACTTTTAAATTGACAATAAAATAAAATTAATACATGGCAAGTACCTCCTCAACTATAATTCTCACTCTGATGTCTCCAGACTCAGCATGGTTCATATTATAAAGCGAAATGAAAGCAGCTTCCACAAAGATGACTGAATTAAAGTAGATGGAATGATTTTTTTTTTAGTTCTCCCTAGAAAGAAATTTAATGATTATCTATGGGGAAGGCATTGCAGTGATATAATTTAATATTAGCTTTATTCTGAACTACATTAAAAATACCATGTATCTTTTACCAGTTTTGTTCTGTTCTCTTATCTTTTTCCTCCTCCTTCCTATTAATCTTCTTTCCTCATCTCTATGTTTTCTTCTCCTTTTACTTCTTCTCTCCATCTCATCTCTCCTCTGTTGCTACCTCTTTCTTTTCTCTTTAAAATGTATTTAGTACAGGGTCGGCAGAGTCTACAGGATCTCACTACACAGATCAGACTTATAGTGATTCTCCTGTTTTCAGCCTGCCAAGCACTGAGAATACAAGCGTGCACCATCATACCCGGTTCCAATCAGTCTCAGCGCACCCCATGAGGGGCAGGCACAGCAAGCCAGGAATGGAATCCAGCTATTTGGCCAGCACTTCCTCTTTCTTATCTTTGGCTATAGGCTTCTTATTTGGCACATCAAAAAGTTTACATTTTCAAATTTGTTAGCACTATGAAGCTGGTAAAAGTCAATAAAAGCTTGAGTGATAAGACACTCAACAGAATCCTTCATTCCATACACTATCAATATATTTTCATGTAGTGGCGTGTAGGTAAACACACATATATAATTACATAAAAGGAAGAAAAGTCTCTTGTAACATGTCAGAAATAGTGAGTGAGTGGTAGAATTTAAAAACACCATGAAAAGCTAAAGTTTGTGTCTTAGGTTCCTTCTCATTGCTGAGATATAATAATTGACACTCTCACTTTATAGGAGGACAGTCTTGGTTTAGCTCATAGTTTGTAGAGGTTTCAGGCCATAGTTGGCTGGTACTAGCACAGGGCTCCAGGGGAGAGGAGAATTGCTTATCCCAGGCCAATCAGGAGCCGAGAGACAGAACTAAGGAAGAGGATTGGAAAACCACTCTTGGACCCCACATGTCACCCACATTCTCCAACTTAGCAACTTTGTATTTAACTGAAAACTCATCACTTAACTAATCCACTGATATGACCTGCCCCCCCCATGATCCAAAAGACCTCAGCTATGAGCACATAGACTATGCAGGGCATCTACAGGTATATCATAACAGCTAATAAGTGAATTTTATAAGAAATAAAATTACATAACTTCCAAACATTTTCCCACGCTTACTTGTCAATTGTAAAGATAAGTTGTTGAACCTACAGTAGAGAAAGCCATTGATTGTATCATAAGTCAGTAATCAATATTATTATGAGTACTGATAAAAATCTGCAGCATGTAATCCCTGGTGTGGTCCTCTGAGGAAGACACACCCACTTCTTAAGTGTCTTGGATGAAAATATTCAGCCTGAATGAACTCATGGAACACATGTGCAAATACCACCAAAAGAAGAAATAAAAACTGAAAGGTTTAATACAATTAAATGGAAAGAAAGGGAATTTAAGGACTAAACAATGAAGAGAGAGGAGAAAAGTTAGTAAATAAAGTAGGGGCAAAACTATATATTTATATATACAAGATGGATAAGGCAATGATAGTAAGAATTTCCATTAGGTTTTTTAAAATAGCAGTTAATGGGTAGAATTCTCACCCTGAGTAACTCTATACGCTGATATCTGTGAACTAAGCAACTACATTGAGGACATCAGTGTGTAATGCTAAAACCAGGCTTGAAATACCTATCATTTTGGTCTTCTAAATGTGTACTGTTTCTAATGTCATAGCAATTATTACTATAGTCTCGTTAAAGTGATTATTTTAAAAAAAATGATAATAAAAGAAAATGATAGAGAAAAGCAAAAATATAAGACTTCTTGAAGGGCCGGCGAGATAGCACAGTAGAAAAAGTACTTGCCTGGCAAGCATAGGATCCTGAGTTCAATCCCTGGTACAGCAAAAAAACAAAAACAAACAAAAAAAAAACTTCTTGAAAGCGTGTGGCAATATTCAATCATATGGCCCATCTTGCATAACTATATCTGTTAATCTGAGCAACAGATTTGACAATAAAAATAGATACTACATCAATCACTGTTAATCAGTTATTCTTATTTTGAAAATCTGTAACGTATGTATTGTATGTTATCCTGATTCATCTTTGCTTTTGTTTTTCTTGCTCTTGGTTGTACCCTTCAAGGTAAAGGAAAATAACGATAGTAATAGTAATAATAATAAGAAATATCACACAAACCCAAAAGGAGGGTGTTATGTACAACAAACAGCTTGTTCTATTTTAAGAAGTCGAAGTCAAAGATTCAAGAAAAACATGAAGTATTATTTCAGAAAGAAGTAAGGAACATAATAATTGAATACAATATTTTCTGTGTTGAACCCTGAAAATATTATAAAAAGATATTAGAATAATTAAAATCATTTGAATGCTGACTATAAATCAGATAAATACATTCTAACACTTTAAATTCTCTGATTGCAATCATTCTATTTGAGTATTTAAAACTGCAAAATTTATCAGAGTTATTTTGATTATTCTTTCAACTTTTCTCTAAGCTGATATTGAAATACAATAAAAATTACTTGAAAGTGGTATTTTGTACTTGTTTTTCAAAGAAAAATCATTGGTACACCTCAAAATAATTTTCTTTTAGCACTAGAAAAAAACATCTTTTAAATTGAAGGCATAACATACAGGTATTTTACTTAAAAACCTCTACTAATTATTTTTAAATAATAGAAATAAGAATACATTTTCTTCTGTTAACCCTAAAGATTTCATTGAAAGATTAAAAAAGTGAGCCTTCAGAACATGTCAAAGATTGTGAGTGACTCCTTGTAAATTAAATTTTCTACCTAAAAAAATTGCCATTAAAGAAAAAATGAAAAACTGCAAATTGACAGAACAGCACAACATGTAAGTTCAAGCAATTGATTTTAAAAGTAAATGGATTCATAGAACAACTCTGTAGCAATTTTATGGCATTGTGTATTTAAACACAAGTCCCATTATTATCATTGAATATTTTTTTCACTCTCAAGTTAGTAGACTGGAATTTTAAGAGATAAATATTTTAATGGTATTTCCCTGCTATAAATGTAAAGACAATTCTTACTTGCCTAGCATACTTAAATAAAGGCCTTTATACTTCTTAATCCTGATGTTTGAATCTCTACAAAGTGAAATTTTAGTAGGCGATCTTGAGATATAAAAAGCATAGTTTCCTAATTTAAGTACAAAAGGAAATTCATTTTCCTGGAGGTGGCCAAAGTTATTTAAAGCTTTTTATACTCATCACTGAAGCCAAAGACGTCTCTCCATGTGAAGGAAAATAGATAAGAAAGGTATCTGTTCTATGAAAGAAAAGGCAAAAATAGATTTAATCCTTGGAGGAAGCTTGTGGGAAAACGTCCAGTGTTAAGTAGAAGAAAATGGATTTCCTTGAAAGGTTTTGGAAGAGAAAATCAAACTTCACTATTTTTTATGTCATTAGCTGCTAGAATTAAAGCCTGTGTACTACTTTGACTTCTGCATTAATGCTTGTATGTACAGTTTTGTCTAACAAGTCTAACAAGAAAAATATGAGGTTCTTCAGGGTCACTTTTGTGAGCTTTCACCTTTTGTAATTACACAGAGAATTGCATTTAGTCAGGCCCTATGTTTGGGTTAGTGCTCTTCATTTTAAACTTCTTAATATTTTATGAAAAGGAGGTCAGCATTTTCATTTTGTACTGTGCTACACAAAATGTAGGATACATTCAAATTCTTATCTTTCCATTCATTGTAATAACAAATATTCATCACATTTTCAATCTTACTCTATTGAATAGGTTTACCTCATTATCAAACAGATCATTTGCCTATACATTTTGCTGTCACTTAATATACTTAACCACCAAGTACTTTTAAGTGGATGTTTTCCTTAGATTGTGGCATTGATTTGTTTGTTTCTTCTAGGTTTTTATTGTCTTGGGGAAGCAAAGAGAATAAAGAGAGAACAAAATAATCTAAAGCAAAGAAACAAGGTGTGACCCTGATATTGGAGTCATGTGTGCCTGGAAGCAAAGATATATAATAAACAAATCAGAATGGAAAATACCCACCACTGGAACTCAAATTCAGTGATGTAATTCGAGCCAGCCTGACCAACTGACCTATATGGCCATCACCAATGTGTTAAGAAGTCAAGTGTATTCATAGCCAGTGGTGTACTACTCTGCCATAAAGAAGGAGAAATCTCAGTTATTTGTCAAACAATGGAGGCACATTGTGGTAGATTAGCTGAACTAAAGCAGCATGGTGCTGGGTGTGCCAGGCCTACCTGAGGACTATATTGCATTATTTTGCTGAATTCACGCACCTACAATATTTAAATGGCAGTGGAATACCCTTCTCTGACAAAACTAAACAAAAAAAAAGGGATACAAATGAAGGACCATTTTGTATCTGTATATACAAAATAGTTAGGATAGATACACTGCTACTTTCTCTTAATTCAATGAGAAGAAAGATTTATACTCATAGTGTTTGGACAGGATATCATGTCTGCATCTTGTACTATGAATAAGCGCTACAAAGAAAATAATATGCAATGTATTAGTTATTGAAACTGTTCTATTAATCGGTCTTGAAACTGTCTCATTGCTATTTTTTCCTCAATAAATTAATAAAAAGAAGAAGCAGGACTGCAGAAAATAAAAGGCTGTTGGGAAGCTGTCAGGACTAGTAGGGAGTTGTTGGTTTTCGTGGGGCTGCTGTTGGTTCTCTTGCAGCAGCTTGTCATGCTGGCATTCCTGATGAACTCAGCTATTCTCATCATCAGAGGAGCCTGGGACCTTAGTGTTGCTGGGAATGGCTGGGGTTCATTTTGGGTAAGCTCCAGCCCTTGCTCTGAGAATTGCTTTCTTGCTCTGGAGGGGAAGATGGTGCAATGCTCAGGCTCTTCGACGGTCTTTCCTACTGGGAACTCGGCTTTCCTTGTGGGAGGAGCTCGGGACCTCACTGCTGCTGAGGATGGCTGTGGTACTTTTTAGGGAAGCTCTGGTTCTTACTCTGAGCATTACTTCCTGGTTCCAGTGCAGATCCCTGAGCCCACTGGCACAGATCCTTCATCCCACTGGCGCAGTCTTTTTAGCTTCGACCACTGACCCTGGGCCTTACCAGTGCAAACCCAAGAAGTAGACCTACTTAGACATTGTTGTGGGCTCTTCGTTCCAGTTGGACTCGTGGGGGACATTGCCATGGGCTCTAGGCAATCAGCTGGACTTATGCAGGGCATTACTGCGGGATGTAGGTCCTCAGTTGGATATATTAGCATGTGAACAGATTTCTACACTCTCTTTTTATGTGGTTCTTTTTGTGACTATTATCAGTAGTCTTTTAAAATGTGTGTCCTAGCACCTACTTAAGAAGGCGCAAGGATGGGGGTCGATCCCCCAATATGCCTTGCTGGACCTGCCTGTGGAGCATGCTGAAAAGGCAACTGAGATTGGGCACGGTGGTGAGTTCTTGTAATCCCAGCCTTTGGGAGGCTGAAAACAGGAGGCTCACTATGAGTCTGATCTGTTTAGTGAGACCCTGTAGACACTTTACTAAATAATTAAGAAATTTAAAAAATAACAAAATGTGTGTCCTGTATTGTATTGTTCCCTTAGCAAACCCCCAAACTACTACACACCTTGAGAGCATCCTTTTAAGTGAAATAAATCAGATACACAAACTCAATTATCACATGGTCTCTTTTATATGAAAAATACAAAAGATAAAGAGCAGAATAAAGTAATAGAAAGGAAGGAACTTATTCAAGTGGGAATGGGATGCGGAGAAGGAGAGAGGGGAGCGAAGTGAGGAGAGCTGTAGCGTGCTCTGCCCGAGCACCAGCTCCCCACAAGGAAGACAATCGCTGCATACTACAAATGTATAGTAATGAAAAGCACAAATTGAAAAAGAAGAAACTCAGCAACGGACTGCACCGTGCTGATGCAGGACACTACCTGAGAATTACAAATGATGCTTTCTTAATGCTAAATATATTGACATTCTTATAATGTGGTGTAATCACTTTGTAGGGGAGCTAAAAAAGATTGAACTCGAAATCCGAGCTCGTTTGACAGAGCGGTGGTTGTATCGCTGTCAATCTCCTTCTCGGTAGTGGAGCCAGGTCTAGCGGTGGCCGTCAAGTTTTCACCGTCCACGTTCCTTTCAATGTCCAGTTCTCAGGCCACAGGAGATGACCATCATCAAAGATATATTTAATTTCTAAGTAATTTAGAAGTTAGTACATGGAAGGCAAAATTATCATATAAAAATAGATTTTTCTGTTGAAAGTATTGAATTAGAGCAAATATATTAAACTTTGCTATTAATCTATAATAAATTGGAAACTCTAATAAATAAACAAAACAGATAGTACAATTTTTTTTCACATGTTGCATAGGGCTGGGGAGACAGTTTCATGGTCGAAGTACCTGCCTTAGCCAGGACCCAAGTTCGGTCCCTGATACCTCATGGTGTGCAGGTCCCAGAATCCTGGGTGTACCATGATGGGCACCAAAAAACAGGTGTGGTGGTGCACGCCTGTAATCCCAGAATTGGGGAGGCTGAGACAGATGGATCACTACAAGTCTGAACTGCATAGAAAGACCCTCGGTCCAATAAATAAATAAATACGTTTTAAAAACATTGTATAACTGCACAAAATCAGTATGCACATACTTAGTGTTGTATGCACACACAATTCGTTTTTGCGTGCCTAAAACAGTTTACCTCAATGGGTAAAATGAAGGAACTATAAAAGATATGAACATAAACTATACATTTATTTGTAATACAGTGACTTGCTAATTTAAATTTTATTATTTTACAAGTTTTTGTTATGAGAGAAAATTATGCTAACGTCTTTTATAACTTTGTTTATCAAAACTTGATTTTAATTTTTTAAAGGGGTATTGTATATGTGTCTCTTCATTCAGGCTTAATAATTTTAGGAAACAACTGGCTTCCCTCTGGAATAATGGTACATGTAGAGCATACTGCAGCCGTTCCCCCCTCTGTCTGGTCTCCTCTCTCCACTTGCCTCCTGAGCTGCTGTTGTAGTAGTGTTTATTGTATTTTCACATCATTCTTTCCTTTTATTCCTAGAGTTCACATTCATGAGAACACCTGCAGTACTTGGCCAGTCTCATTTATTTCACTTAATAGGATGATCTCTACTTTCATCCATTCTTCTGAGAACGACATGATTTTGTCCTTTTTTGTGACTGAACAATATTCCATTTTCCCATGTACCACAGTTTCCTTATCCATTCCTTTCTTGTTGGGTTCCTTTCTTGTTGAACCTATGCTGATTCAATACTGTGGCTACTGTGAGTTGTACTGTAAAGTCCCAGAGTTGTTCAGGTGTCTCTGTAGCATGCTGAGTTTAATTTCTTTGAAAGTGTTAGGAGAACGGGTATAGCTGGGTTCCATGAAAGCCCCATGTTTCATGAGCAGCCTCCACAGTGGCTCTGGTAATTTCCATTCTCACCAACTCTGCTTGATGAACATTACATTTTCTCCACATTTTTACTAGCAATTTTTCTTTTTCTCTATCCTTGGTGAAAGTCACTCAAATGGAGGTAAGGTAGGAAAAAAAAGTAACAATATTTAGGAGTTTCTATCTCTCAATAAGTATGAAACACAGCTGAAGATGAATTATAAAACTAAGTACGAGACCCAATGCCACAAAAGTGCAAGAAGAAAGCAGTGTGAACGCATCAAATATAGGCACATAGGGTGACTTCCTGCGTAGGATTCTTCTAGCTCAGAAAACGGCAGAAGAAACAACACAGTGAAGCGACAGCCTGTACCAGAGAAAATATTTGCTAGCTGCTCTTTTGACAGAAGTTTATACTCATAATACTAAAAAGAACACCGAAAACTAATAACCCAATCAATAATTGGGCCAATGATCTGAATAGACACTCAGTAAAAGAACTACAAATGTCAATAATCATTGGAAAAACGCTCACCATCTTTAGGCACGTCAGAGCCACAAATCAAAACTATATTAAGGTTCTATCTCACCTCAGTCAGGATATTAAAAAAATTAATAGAAGGTTGAGTTTGTGAACGATGCAAAATTACAATTGATTTTTTTCGCACAAAAATGTGAGTTGAAGAAGAATGGCTTTTAAAGAGATAAGTTTTGAGTATCTTCCTCAATTAATTAAAAGTGGTACTCTAAATGCATATTTATGATGTCCTTTTAAGTTAACAGGAATGATAAAGGTATCTGTGTAACCTCGTCCCTAAATTTTCTCTACACTGAACAACCAAGACCATTTCAGTTGTGGCCGGGGAAATGATCAGTAGAATAAGTACTTGCCTGGCAAGTGCAAGGGCCTGAGTTCAATCCCAGGGTTTGGGGGAAAAAAAAACCAAAAAACAAAAAACCAAAAAAAAACCACTGTAATGATTTGACTTTTTTATTTTTTTGGCACTGGGAATTGAACTCAGGACCTTGTACTTGTCAGGCAGGTTCTTGTGCCACTGAGCTGTATCCCCAGCCCCTAGTGCTTTAAAATTTTTAATAACAGGTTGCATTTATTTGGGGAGCAGATATGACTTAAAGACACCCCTCACTTGATGGCTACGATCTGCTACTGAGACTAGATTGTTAAACAAATTTTTTGCAATGTGAGGAACTGTATTCAGCATGTACATTTCAACATTCAGAACAAAGAAATGGTCAAAGGCAACTCCAACTTGAGAGCTTCATTTTTATTTGCATAATTTTACATGCAGTGCTGTAAAGTATAACAGAACATGAAACTACAGTACTGTGGTAGACAGTATAATCACCACAATCTCCACTCCTATATAAAAAAGGCATACTGCACAAAAATGTCTTTGAGGCTTTATAAATAGGATGTACAGAACTAACTATCCAAATAAAAATAACATGGTAAGGCTGGGTAGAGAGTCGTGGTCTTAGCAGTCATCAAACAAGTAGCTCATTTGACAAGGAGTATCTGTACTGATTATTTTCATTTTCTATTTGCTATTTCAAAGTTAATCCAGTTTTCTTTCAGCTCAATACAAAGCTGATTTTCAAGACAAAAGCAAGAGGGAAGTTTAAATCTATTTAAGTAACACCTCTAATGCATGTCTATTTTTACATACATATATAATTTTTTAATAAAAATATTTCAGTGATTCCAAGTACATATTCTCAGCTCTGAATCTATAAGACGTCAGCACAAAAAAGAAGGAAAAACTGAACGATTCAGAACTGAAGCCTAGGACCAGCCACATAGCTCAACTGACTAATGCTCCTGCATAGGCAGACTCAGGGACCTGGGTTTGATCCCGGGCAAGCCACGCTGGCCCCATCCCCAGGGTGCACTGAGACTGCGATTGAGACTGGGTACAGTTACACATGCCTATAATCCCAGTACTTCGGAGGCTGAAAACAGGAAAATTACTATGAGTCCAGTGATACCCTGTAGACTCTGTACTAAATACACTAAAAAAAGAATGGTCCTAGAACTGAAGCTTAAAAAATGAACTTGTTAAATTTCATGTAACAAGGTACTCCCTATAAACGGTACTTGGGCCAAGTCCCAACAGAGATAACAGATTTCAAACACAGCACTAAGAAATATACTAATAATCAGCCCATAAACAGTATGGACTGAATACACTTGGGTATATACACGTTATTTAGTCACCTAGACTTAGTCACATTTAAGTTATTCATTTTTTAGCTGACATGGTTAGAAGGTACAGATAAAAGAGTGAACATAAATGCCATTTATAATTAAGAGGGAAAGCATGAACTCAGGAAAACTTCAAACTCACTTTACGGCTTTGCCATTGCCAAAACAATGATAGAGAGGAAGTCTTTCGCCGTTAGACACAGCCCCATCCATCAGGCTGCAGCCAGGAGAAAAATTGACTTTGTCATGATATGGTTCTTAAAGAAAAAGTAATAAATTTTACACAAGTGGCAAGCCCTCCGTGTGGCTAATTTATTCATTATCCACCCTAGAAAAATAATTAAGTCATGCTTTCTTTCCTGGTGCTTCATTACAGTTTAGCAAACCCCTCCCCTACCTTTTTTTTTTTTTCCTTTTGGAACCGTCAGTAAGAATGCTTATTAAAATAAATTAGCTGCAAAACTTTTAACTCTGTCTTGAAGTAAAACTAATCCACTTTTCTAGCGGAAGAAACATTGATTAAATAAAGCTAGCTCCATGCAGAGCAGATTAATTTCTTTAGCCACACTTTCCAACCTTAAATGATGCCGTACCTGTATTAGCTTCAGTGGAGTATAATAAGCTATAAATTCATAATTGGCATTAAACTCTTTGAATGTGTCTCTTTTTATCTCTTATTGGTGACATCACTGATTAGAGTAGCTGCAAATGCAAGAAATGTACATCATATTTCATGTTTAAATCTTGTATTTGATTTATATTTAATTAACTCATTATTAATGTATTATATCAGTGAGATTTATTATGAAGGCGCATCAGATACTTGTGACTTTTGTAGGTCCTATTTAAGTCACCTTTCTCAAAGAAAATTAGTAACATTGTAAGTTTTTGACAGAATGGTAGAAGTCTCTTGTTTTTGCAAAAGATATTCTTTAGTTGTTCATGTTGATTGCATCAATATCTATCCAAAACCATATTCTTTTTCTTATTACTTTAGAATAGCAACATGATATGTTATTTGCATTAATAGTTGCTGTGGATCATTCCAAACAATAAAATGTATTTTCCTTTGCATTTTGATTTGTCCTGTAATTTTCTTGGAGTAATGGAATAAGGTAGAAGGGGCGCTGTAGAATCCCAGGGGGAGGAGGTGTTCTTTACTTTGGGGTCTAACCTCCATAGGAAGATGCTTATGCTAGATTACCAAATGCCTTAGTCCCAGACTGACACACACAGGATAAAAGCATCCCAGTAGACTCTCCAGCACCACACTCACCGCAGGAGAATGCCATGTAGGAATGAAGAAGCTCTGCCAGCCTCGCGGGAGTGTGCAGGGGGCAGAACTTCATGGTCAATGCCAAGACCAGCCAACCCATAACACTGTTAAGAATAATAAATCTCTGTGTTTATGCCACTGATGGGGAAGTAATTTACCATGAAACAAAGGATAAATTAAAATAGCAATTACTTTGAAGAGGTGTCATCACTAATATTGTAGAATTGAGCTACTTTCAAAATCTCTCTTTTCCAGAAGTTCTCTTCCTCTCTTCTTTTCTTCTCCTTGGATATTAACCATAAGCTGGTCCATAGATATCACTAATCATCCCCTTAATTAATTTAATGGCAGGATCTGAGCTGTGGGACCTTGTCTTCTCAAAACAGACAAATATTACATGTTGCATTTCCATTGGACAAAAATCCAAGAGGCTGAGTTATGGGACTCAGTCCTCCTGTGTGCTTTGTCATCCTCCCTCCTCCCAACCCATAAGCCTCTAATTCTGTTCATTACACATTATCCAGCCTCTGGCATTTTGTTATAGGTTACAAAGCCAATAAAGAGAACAAGATAATGTTGTTCGAGTACCAACAGATAATCTTCAGGTAACTTGTCCTAAAAGATATCCTATGAAACATTTTATGACTTTTCTATTAAATCCTAAGAAACTTAACTATAGAACTTATGCCAAAAACTTGGCAAATCCTATTTGCTTTCATCCACCTATAGTTGATTTTTAAAGTGAATTATTGCTGATGTAACTATTTAGAGAAAAGTACAAGGGATTTTCTATTTTTCAATACTTTGAATAGAAATTGATAAAATTTCTTTGATTCTTGATTTACTATTATAAGAATTTACAGAGAGTGGTTTATTGGAAAATAGAATGATGAGTGAAAAATTGATTTTAGAAATTGAATTATTAAATGTTTGCTATTCTTTGTTAGTCTAAATAACTATGTATATGTGGACAGAATTTTGTTCTACTTTTAAGATTTTTTTAGCAAGAGGGGAAGATAATGGTATGAACAAAGGAACATCATTCATTCAAGCAGTTTTAATGCAATTATCTGATTATTCATTATAAATACTTTCACAAAAAGAAATCAAATTATTACATTTGTTTAACTGTATCATTTTCAAGCAAGTCATTGAGTAATGGTAAGGATTTCTTTTTATTTCCTATAATCATGGGCAGGGTGGCAACTGCACTCTCCTACATTTCTATTTGGAACATTTATCAGGGATGTGTTCATCAAAGGATCTCAGGAAAAACATTAGGCACAGATTGCTGTCTTGAAGTGAATATGGATAAGCTTAAGGGAGGAAATAAAACACAACTGATTCCAACTGATCCTCTTCCTATCGGAATGTTCCCTTTGTGAGCCAACGATGCTGCAGTTTTGACATATGTCTCAGCAATGATGAACCTCCCACCTCCTAGAACTAAGGATTATTCACACTGATTTATTCAGAAGTCTTCTACATATTCTTAAGGAACCTGGAACTAGTGCACCACAGATTTCATTCAACTGTTTCCAGAATTCTTAAGTCATATATTGATGGTGTTAAATTTTATTTAAATAAGGATATGTGTGCCTTCTACTTTATTTATCTATTTGTTTTTGTATTTTTAAGGAATGGTTTTACAAGGTTTTTAGGGTCTCTCTGCTAGATCAGACTCATAGTGATTGTCCTGTTTACAGCCTTGTAAGAGCTGGGATTACAGGTGTGCACCACACGCCCAGTCTCAATCACAATCTCAGCGTGCCCAGGGAGCAGGGCCAGCACAGCAAGCTCAGGAATGGAAGACTTCTACTTTACTTCATAAAAATAGGCAACCAGTTTAGAGTGTGTCATCAAGGTAAATAAAAGTAAAATAAATAGAGAGGAATGATTAATGCAAAGGTCAGGAGAGTAGAAATGTAATCAGGAACAGAGGAGAATACCAAAAACCTCCTATTTCTCCAGATTTTAATCTTAATGGTGAAAATGAAAGTGTATTATTATTATGAGGTAAGCTATACGTGTAAGTCATATATACTCTTGTCTCTGCATTGAAATAGAAGAATAATTGCCACTGAATATGAAAATGCTTATTTATTGAAGATTATGCCTAAGACTTATATTATTAATAAGCTAGAACATGCTTTCTTAAATAATTAAAACATTAATGAAAATTTTAGATTGTTAATACTGTGATCTGAATTTTATGATTAAGAACATAATAAATTTCTCCTTCATTTTCTCTCCTTCTTAAGGTGGTTATAATTTTGTTTTAAGAATTTACAGTTGGAAAGGCTTAGATTATAGCTCAGAAGTGGCTACTTGGCAAGTACAAGGTCATGAGTTTGGTTCCTGGTTAAAAAAAAGTTGCAATTTGTCAGATGTTTCTGAAAAAATGATTCTGTATAGTAAGTAAATGTCATCTTAGACAGTATCTCTATCATTCAGAACTAATTTTCCATTAGTAAACAGTAAATAAAGGCAATTGAAATTATTTTACCTTTTTATTTTCATACATATATTTTAGTAAAATTTCAATTATAGAACATATTTAAATTCACAAAAAATCTGCAAAAGTAGTACAAAGGTATACTTATATCCAATATCCCCAATCACTAACATTTTACAGTGCCCTAGTACATTTCTCATAGTTAATTGACACATACTGCCACATTAATATAAAGTAGTACTTTATAAGGCAATCAATGTCCTTATTCCTACACTTTAACACTATTCCTTGTAAAATTTAGATTTTGCCATTGTGAAAACCCAGGACATAAGGCTTAGCCAAGGTGGTTACGCCACAAGAGCCCCTCCCTCATTCACAGGCTTAGCATGCAAGGGAGGGAGGCTCCGAGTGGCATTCTGCTTTCTTTCCCTCTGCTTCGCACCACCTGAGGACAGTGTCCCGCCCCCTTGAAGCTTCAGGCTCTCCTGATGCCATTTGAAAGCAAAAAGCAGCTATCTCCAGGAACCTAAGTCTCTGGCATCTTTTTTTTTTTTTTTTTTGGTAGTTCTGTGGTAGTTTTTGTCTATTTTTTTTATTTTTTCCCTATAATTTTATTGAGAAGCAAATAGCAATGAGACAGTTTCAAACCAAATCGGTAGGACAGTTTCAATAATCAACACATTGCATACATTCTTCCTAATGGTTAATTGCTGTACAAGATGTGGACATGGTATCCTATTTACAAACACTATTAGAACAAATCCCTCTATTCATTAAGACAATGTAACTATATATCTATCCTAACCATTTTGAATGCACAGATACAAAATAGACATTCATCTGTATCCCCTTTTAACGTCTAGTTCCGTTATTTGAATATTATAGGTGTGTTAACTCAGCAAAATATTCTAAAAGAGTCCAGTAGTCCATAATAGTATTGGGGCTTTCACTTCACTGGCAATGTCAGAAATTGTTGACCTGAGTCCCCTACAGCTCAACATAACAGCATGGCTTTAATTCTTATGTTTTGTTTTCATACTTTTCTGCTGGATGGTTAAGACCAAGGTAAAGCAGGACCTATACAACAAGAGTTGTAGGTTTTGGGTCTTATAAGGTCAGTGAAATCCCCTCAGGATTTATCCTGAGATCCTGTACCTCAGATTGTAGATCCTTTGTCAGTGTCAGTCTCTGGCATCTTGACTTTGGACTTCCCAGCCTCCAGAACTGTGAAAAATAAACAGGAGTTTCTCAAACTTCCTTGTTTTTAATGAATCATCCTCTTTTTGAGGTAGACGCAGTGCAGAATCTCTTTGTATTAGGATTTCCTGACAACTGTTTCATGAGTACACCCTTTTTTGAAGTTCATAAAATGACAGTTAACATGCAGACACACTAGAAATATGACACATAATTATATTCAAGCTATGTGTATAAATGTATATGACAAAAATGAATTTCATGATCAGACTTGAGTCTCAACCCCAAGAGATCTCACTTTGTATTGCAAATGTTTCAATATAAAAAAAAAATCGCAAATCCGAAATACTTCTGCTTCCAAACATTTTGGAAACGGGATGCATGATAGGTGTACCTGGATGAAAGACATTCTAATGGTACAAGTGGGCTTTGCTCTTCGGGGAAGAGTAATGATAGTCAATCAAACTTCTTTAGGTCTCTTTTTGGGAGAAATAGGCAAGTTCTCCCCTGGTTCTTCAAGGAAATAGTAAGACAAACAGTACAGCAAAATGTACCTGTTACTATAGAAACTGATGCTTTGCTGTTGAATTTGGTCATGCACGTTTTAGCTATAGTTGTTATCTCTATGCTCCAACTTATTTTACTTTCCTTAAATGTATTTCAGCACTTATTAATGCAACAACTCAGGTAAGCATTTTTTTCATCAGGAATATATCTTAATGATTACATTCAAGTTCTCACTTTTTACATTTGAAAAACATAGAGTAAATAATTTCTGTAAGATCACATACTGACCACAGGCAGCCTAAGGACAGAAGTTTGGTCTTTTGAAGATTGAAACAAGAGGGATCTATTTTTTTCAAACTTACTTGAAGTTTTTAAAGAGGTAAATGAATGTTCACTTTGAATGTACAGTACATTAAGAATAGAGTATCAGGCAATACCTTTTTCTCATTAAATGTACAGTCTACTATAGATAAAGCCAGCAACCATGTGTTAAGCATTGATAAAATTATAAATCACTACTAAATGAAATATGTTCTAACCTGTATTTTGTCAAATATACCCTCATACGAAGAAGTAGGCAAGTGTGAAACTAGAATTACAATGTGACTCTTGAGAGTTCTGGTACAGAGCACAGTATAGGCTATGTCAGCCCCTGGCTCTCTTGCCCAATCATTACCCTTTCTATAAACAACTTCTCAAACCTTCTCTCCTCCATACAACTTCTATCCCACATGCCAATATTTCATGATTGAACAGGTGTGAGTGTTTCAAACCACATTTCTGAGCTCCATCTACATCTGAAGTTCCTCTGACGAAGAAAGATTATGTTCATTTGTGAGTGAGATACTTGCTGTTATGGTTTATGCCTATAGCCCCAGCACTGAGGAGGCTGAAAGAGGAGGATCTCTGCAAGTCTGAGCTGCATAGTGAGACCTATACCAAATAAATGAATAAATAAAAAGCTTTTAAAAAATTAGAAGTAGGGCCAACCAGATAGCTCAGCAAACTAAAGTGCCTGCTTAGACAGAGCGCAGCGGCAGGTTTCAATCCCTGGCATGCCGTACCGGCCCCAACCCCAGGGAGTGCTGAGAGACACCTGAGACTGGGCGTGGTGGATTCACCTGTAATCACAGCCCTTGGGAGGCTGAAAGCAGGAGCATCACTATGAGTCTGATCTTTGTAGTGAGACCCTGTAGATCCTGTACCAAATACAAAACAATAAATAAATAAACAATATAAATTAAAAAATAAATGAAGGAATGAATAACACAAAAATAGAGTAGTTATCATCAACATCTTTAGCTTTCTTTATAACATACAGGATTGATTTCAAAATGTCTAGTAGTATGGCGGCAAAATTTTGTATGTCCATTTGGCTAATCTATGATGTCAAGTTGTTTGATGAAAGGCAGATCTGATAGAGCTGTGAAAGTGTTTTGTAGATGTGGTTAACAATTATTAAAAAAAAAAATACTCTTAGGCCGGGGATGGTGATGCACACCTGTGATCGCAATACTCAGGAGGCTGAAGCAGGAAGATTGGTAAGTATTCAAAGCCACCAGCCTGGGCTACAAAGTGAGTTGCAGGCGAGCCTGAAACCAGGACTGAAAAAGACATAAAGGAAAAGAAAAGAATAGAAATTAGTCTTGATCATGTTCCTAAACATTAATCAGTTGAACGCCTCAAGAAAAAAAAAACGTACATTTCCTGGAGAAAAAAAATTCTCCTTCAAGACAACAGCATGAATTTGTGCCTGAACTTCCAGCCTGGGGAGCAACCCTAGAAATGTGCAACTGAAAATTGCAACTCTAAGACCTGCCTATGGTCATATCTACCCATTTTGTCCTAGAAATTTCAGAATTTCCAGCCTCTGGTTTTTCTGCTTGTGTCTTTCCTAGGATTTGTAACAGGAAAAATAGAGCCATTTTTTTTTTTTTTAGCAAATAGAGCCATTTATAAAAAAATCTAGCACATGTCTTAAACAATAAACTCTGAAATTTCTCCATCTACCATTTTCTTTCTAACTAACAATTAGACCCAGATCTTGCTGTGGCTATGCTGACGTACTTCTACCAGGGAAAATACACCATATCAGCACCTAAAGAACTAGCAGTAAGCTTGGGAAACCAAAACATAAAAAGAAAACAAACATAGGGGGACAAGTGACATAAAGATTATATAACATACAAGATATTTAATAACGAATCTTAGTTAATATTTGAACTACAATTCTTAATGCTTTGACATGTCTCTGTGTTAATATTGGTAGAAATTTTAAATACTTAACTGTTCTTTTCAAAAAAAGATAACAGAAGAGAGAACTACCTTTGGCTTTCAGTTGGTACCTACAAGAGCCATTTCATAAAGTTAAAACAATAAGTATTTCTATAAAATCAATGAAACTAAATTGACCACTTCTGGTTATTTAAATCAATCATATATGACATGAGAATCATCAGAAGTATGAGAATGGTGGCTTTCAGATAGATTCAGAAGTAATGTATTAATTGAAAGACATTAACTACTAAATAGTTGATAACATTGGTAGAGTTCCCCAGCTTTCAATATCTAATTTGGAAAATTAGTTTTCCCAAATAAATGTACAGTTCTTGTACCAAATGAAGAAAGAAATACTCCATAAA
>NW_004524743.1:5827945-5829530 GCF_000260255.1 Octodon degus
TTTAATAGACAGTGGCCAAGGAGTGTTGACTTAGAGTTTGCATTAAGATGAAAACAAAATATCATAGTTGAAAAGGAAGGTATCTGTTCATTCAGATAGCAATATTTAAGGTAGAACAGTGAGAAAGTCAGATAGATAGACACACAGACAGACAGAGAGACAGACAGACACAGACACAGAGACAGACAGAGACTGAGAGAAACAGAGACAGAGAAATGACAAAAAATAAAGAAACAATGAAAAAGATCCTGCAAGCTCTAGGCTACAAGAAATTTTGTATTTTGTTCTCTAAATAATTTGAAGAGCTAAAGAAGGGTTTTGGTAACAGGTGACACTGTTTTCTGGCATGCACATAAATACCATAAACAACAGCAATGGCCTCGACTGCTCAAAGACAGAACAAAGAATGCAGTTTGGAAGCTATTGCAGTCATTTCACATCAGAAAAGAAAGAATCCTATGGGCATATTGTACACTAAGTCTAACAGAATTTGATGACATACGGAGTACAGATCATCATGAGAAAGCCAAAGAATGACTAAGATTTTCTCTTCAGGACCTGGAAAGACAGTATCATTAACTGTAAAGAGCATAGCTTCACCAGTTAATGATAATCAGGAACTCAAATTAAGAAGGTTGTTATAAATCAAGATCTGTGGGAGGGGTAGATTTTAGCTTCTGGTCTTGGCAACATAACTAACATTTCATTAGACTTAGATTCTAAGGCCAGGTATTTAAAAGTGAACAAAACATATAGGATTTGCTTTCAGCCACTGGACAAAGGCATTGCAAAGCTATGATACATGAGAAATGAAGGAGTACTTTGAAGCATATGTTCACTTACAATTTCTGCTTGAGGATACCCTCTGACTTCTTGGTGAGTGAGGCCATAATCTTGTTGAACTAAGAAGTCTGAGTGGCTCTTTCCCATCTTGGAAGATGGTAATCAAAAATACTGAGAAGCCAGACACTAAAGAGAATAAACCCAAAGCCAAGAAGGCTGCCACCAGTGGTACTGATAAAAAGGGTTAGATGAAGGCAAGGAACAGCAGCCCCACTGCAGTCAAAATCCTGTTCTTGTCAGAGGAATTGGTAGATACTCCCCATCTGCTATGTATTTCAGAAACACTTTGTACAAGAGAAAGTACACAGTTGCTAAATCAAAGGTTGAGGAGAAAAAGGAGAAAGTTCTTGCTGCAATCACAAAACCAGTCGGTGGGAACAAAAGTGGAGGTACCTGGGTGGTTAAGCTTCAAAAAATGCCTAGATACCACCCTACTGAAGATGTGCCCCTAAAGCTCTTGAGCCATGGCAAGAAACTCTTGAGTCGGCATGTGGGAAACTTTGAGCTAGCATCACTCCTGGCACCATCTTGATCATCCTCACAGGGCATTGCAGGGGCAAGAGAGTGGCCTTCCTGAAACAGTTGGCGGGTGGCTTGCTACTTAAACTGAGTCTCTTTGCCTTAATTGTGTTCCTGTATGAAGAATACAACAGAAATTTGTCATCACCACCTCTACAAAAATTGAGATCAGCAAAGTGAATATCTCCAAATATCTCACTGATGCTTACTTCAAGAACAAGAA
>NW_004524743.1:5834743-5836628 GCF_000260255.1 Octodon degus
AAAAAGACATTCTAAAAAATATCTTCATTGCTGGAATAGAAAACACAAATTCTTTTTATTACTTAATAAATCTTTGAATTAAAAAGTGATTCATTGTTTATAGAGCATTTCTGTACATTTTACTTCAATTTTTTCCCCCATTGAGGGAAATATTTTCTGCATTTTGTCTAAGATGAGATAGTTGTCGATATAGTAGACATTGCATAATCCTTTTCTAAAAGTATGAAATTAATTTTTTTTTTGGTAGAACCAGGGATTGAACTCAGGCCATTGCACTTGCCAGGGAAGTGCTTATTCTACTGAGCCATCTCCCTGGCCCCTAACTAACAATTCTTTATGCTGCACTCATATAAAAGAAATAGTTCTAGGTGGAATGATAATAAAATGCATTCCAAGTGGAGTTTGCAATATTATGAAGAAACATAACATAATTCATTAAATAGAAGTTAATCATACCTTGTATAGAACATTTTAATGGCTAAACCACTTCATGAGGTACCTACTGCTGTATATAAGAAATTCTTATAGCTACTCTTTTCATGACAGTAAATTAATGTTTCAAGCATAACCTTAAGCAGATGGTTTATAAGATTTGATCAGAGCTGGACTTATGCAGGAGCCAAAAATTATGCTGCCTAAAATAGCCCCCCATCCACCTGTAGCACTCTGGCATTATGGCTTGATCAGTAGAGCTTGAGTAGAGAGGACATTTAATAAACTTTACAAAAATGAAAGTAATTTTAAATACATTAAACTTTTACAGAAGCCTTTCTTAATAGAAAACTCTGGGCATAAATAACTGTATTATTTCAATATTATCTTAGAGGAGTCTACATGCTATATAAATATGTGCAACTCAGTAAAATATTTGGAATACTGTTTGAACAGGTATATTGAAAAAGACAAGATGAGTATCTGAATCTACTGATTTAATTATTTTACAAAAATTCATAAAACTAATCCTTTCAAAATCAGGTATGAGCATAAAAATCTAAATGTTTTAAGGACATTTTGAAGTTATTCACTTTCATATGGTCAGATTAGAAAAAGGCAAGCTCACTAGTAATATAATTCCTTGCAATTTTTAGTGTTGCACTTCTAGGGGAAGATTTAATTGAATACTATTTTTATTGGAAAATACACTTTTTACATTTCTGAATAATTCTCGATCAATATACATTTACATAGCTTATATAAATTAGAATGTTACATTCACCTAAAATTGAATTCCTCTCCTAAACATAATACAAAAATACCCTTCAGCCTAGTAAACTATAATTCTGATAAATGTAGTTTCTGAAGCCAAATGATGACATTCGAAAGTAACAGTGATAATATGTTGTTGCTTCCTTTCCACCATCATAAAATAAGAACAATGTGAAGTTTGTAATTATGCCCACTCCAAATATAAGTATGTACGGAATGGAGGAGTAGCTCAGTGAATCTCTGGAGCTCGCTGTAGCTTGGGGTAGCACGGCCTAGCCCAGGGGCAGAGTGTGTGCCTAGCATGGTCAACAAGCTACGTTGGATCTCCAGTATCAACAGTTCACTGTCAAAGATTTTACTTATCCCTCCATATGTCAGTTTATGTGGATTAAATTTATGTTCCATCACTCATCTTATTTACTGGTATGCATGCTCATTGCAAACTTCCCTTGATGCCATCTTTATCTTAACTACTGGGCTACACAACCATAGAAACTTTAATGTAGTCGATGACAGCCAGAAAACACACACTCATACACACATATACAAACACACACACACACACACACACACACACACACACACACATATACAACACAATCTGGGACATTTCGCTTTTTCAGAATGTGAAATAACTCACAACTATTCTTACAAAACTTCTCCAGTACCATAATGTCTT
>NW_004524743.1:5836728-5840311 GCF_000260255.1 Octodon degus
TGAAGGATAGGCTGCATGTGTATGTAGTGTTTCCATTGATTACAGGCATCAACTGCTGGATAGCAAAGCCATAAATAGAAATACAAGATCACAACGTATTCAAAGCTGATGGAACTCTTGCATTGTAAATGAAAATTAGATCTGCTTAGGCAGGGAGCCCTCACTTGAGATTCCAATCAACGATGCCACTGAAGTGAATATATTGTTTGTGATAAAAGCACAGAACTAAATAAGAAAGGAAAAAAGTAACTGTGCTTCAATAAACAGTAAGATTCAATTTGACTCAAGAAGTGTCTTGACAACAAAAATCAAAATTGTCTAAAGGAAAGTAATACAACTTAGCTACATACAAAGCACAATCAACAATGTCAAGATTAAAATATTTGAAGTCAAGCAGGAAAATATGACATTATAAATCTGAGAAGTCACTAAAATTAGAATTTGATGTGATGTTCCATTTTAACAGTGACAGATATGAACTGCACAGTTGATATTTTAAGAGGAAATAATGAATGCAATGAGTGAATACATGGGAAATGCCAAGAACCAATTATAGCTATATTTAAAAACTATAAATCAAGAAAACATATCTTTCCCATTAAATATGTAGCAGAGCTTGGCAGGCTAGAGTTCTTGTCTACCATGCATGGCCATGAGTCTGACCCTCAGCATCAAAAACAAAGGAAAAAAGAAATTGCAAGGAAGAAAATCAGATATTATAATTAAAGGATCTGTAAACTTGAAGATCAATAAATATTTTAATAAAAGCAGAAATATTAGGGAAAGAACACCATGTTAATATTTCTTGTGACAAATAAATTAGTTCAATACAAATGTGACTAAATCTATGATGGAGAAAATATAAAAAATAGACCAGGAAAACAAAAGCAACATACTTCTAAAAATCATTAATGGAAGATTCTAGAATGTTAGCATGTCTTAGATATGTTGAATGTAATAAAGCCTCCTTAAACTATCAAAATAAGAACAAAGCAAATATTCACAGCAGCAGCATAAATTTTGAAAGAGTACATGCAAATGAACAAAAATAAAAATAAAACTCTATCCAATTTCTCACATTATGAAAAATAGGTAAGAAGTCGTATTTAAAGGGTTGAAAAGGTTTACATTAGTCATCTCAGAATTTAGTGCCCAACAAAAATAAAGTTTATTTGAAAAAATAACTATAAGAATATATGAGAAAAATAAATGTGTTAAGAGCAAGGATACACTAAAAATAATTATTGTTGTAAGAAGCGAATTACATGAGCTTGAAAATATCAAAAAGATAATTTGTATGTAGAGTAACATACACATGCATATTATATAAAATATAAAAAAATTAAAAATAAAGTATGAAATAAAATGAATTTTAGCAAAACCAGACTGTTGCTAGCTATTAGGCTTATATGTGAGGTGGTTTGATATTAAACAGACATAGAAAAAATATATCTAAAGAAACGAACATACACATTTTTATCAATATATAAACTGCATATATATGTTTAAAGCATGATTAAAATAAATAGAAAAATTAAATTAAATATTAAAAATTGATGTAAAGAAAATCTGAAATTTTGTTCAAGAATGTGGTGGTTGGCTGGGGAGATAGCTCAGTAGAATAAGCTCTTGCCTTGCAAGTGCAAGGGCCTAATTTCAATTCCCAGTTCCATAAAAAATAAAAATAAATAACAATGTGGTAGTTATTATTTTTTTTAATTGTTTTAATTTTTGTGGTACTGGAGGTTGAATTCAGGATCCTGCACTTGCCAAGCAGATGCTTACTCTACTGAGCTATCTTGCCAGCCCCAAGAATGTGGTGTTTGATTTCTACTATTTTTAAAATTTTATCTCTGGTTTTCCACTGCTGAGAAACAACCCTTTCACAGAACTTACCCACAGTGGGCCAGTGCTCTGTCACACTGGGCTGCATGCCTAGCCCGACCTCTCTGACTCATTTCTGTCTTACTGGTCATAGTCAGAAAAAGATAATTTGAATGCTGTGCATCTTTTTAAATGTGTATTGAGACTGTATTTTGGCCTAATGTATGACCATTGGTAGAAAATATCTCATAGGCACTAGTAAAGAATGTTGTCATTGAACATACTATGTAATATGTCAGATAGGTTTGTTGGGTTTATTGAATTGCTGAAAGTCTCGTATTTCACTGCTTTCCATCTGGTTATTCTGTTATGGAGAAGGACATATTGGTATCTTCAGCTGTGGTTTTGTAGAACTATTCATCCCTTTAGTCCTGATTTTGCTTCATTTATTTTGATAGACTATTAACACATACATAGATATTTATAATTATTACTACTTCTTTTTAATTTTTTTATTTTAAGGAGAAAAAAAGAACAAAAACAGAATTTCAGAATGATAGAAAACTAACCACGGTTATTTTATTACATAGTGTTATACTCAAAATTATTGCTCAGCTTACAAGATACAGGCAGGCAAGACTTGCATTGGATTATTAATGCATTTTCTCTACTTTGGTGCTTACCATATTTTTAATTTAAACTCTATTTTGTAACATACTGATACAGTAACACTGCTCTCGCCTGTTATGAACATGATATATTCTAGTAGGATTTAAAATCTAGAAATTCCTCAAAGTTTAAGTTGAGCAATTTACTTTATTTATTTTTTTTTTGTTCTTTAACAATTTATTTAACTGAAATGGAGTTACATTTGTTCCTGAAGTGACTTTCATTTATTTTGATACATCTTTTCCCCATGGTGATTTACAGGACCTTCAAACTAAAATAAACATTCTGTAAACATTGGAGTATACTTCTGCACAATACCTAAGCAATATCTTTCAGCAAGAAAAACATTGAAGAGTAAAGACTAGACACAATTACAGTGAACAGTGAAAATCTGTTGCAAATATTTCTGAGGTGAGAAGGCACCACATATCTGTTTAACTAAAAACAGGAGGATTTTATTTTTACATAGGACATAGAACACTTAAGCTTTCAATTGGGTGCTGAATGGCAGAGCAACACCCCCAGTTTATGCCATGAATTCATAGAGAATATGTTCCAACAACTCAGATTCCTTTCCATTGGTCCTCACAAAGTATGCTTCTCTGGGAGGGACAGACTTGTGCTTAGTCGAACCCAAGTACCTTTCTCTTTGCCTGCCTTCCTGTTCTGATCATTTTCCTTGACATGTTTCAGGAAGCTATCCCAACTTTTTGAGCATTTAATATGCTCACTATGCACAGTAGTCCTCTTGCCAAGTATCTTGCCCTTAACTTGCTTTTTTGTAACAATGACAACAGAATGCTGGGTAACATTTTAGACTCTTCCCATTTTGCCATGGTAACATTGGTGAGGCCTTCCTTTTTGCACAGTACCCATTACCTTGATGTCTACAACATCACCCTTTGTGTAGATTCACATGTATGTGGCTAAAGGAACAACCCCATATTTTCTGAAAGGGCTGGAGAACATATATCAGGTTACCCTCCTCTTGCTGTTTGTGTTAGTCATTTTGGTAAATTGCTGGAAGATGGCAGTCTGGCTGAAAGGTGCAATTTTCTAAAATAACAAAATTAAATTAAAAATTAAATTA
>NW_004524743.1:5840446-5842457 GCF_000260255.1 Octodon degus
CAGAAGTCATTTTAATGCAAGTATAAAGGAAAAATTGTCAGGGCATTTTGAAGTACTATTGACCATTTTAATACATGCTGTCAGCTATTTATCTGTCCTTAGATAGAACTCTTCCATTTTTCTGAAACCCATTTATGCTTGGACATCGTTGCATCCGCTCTGTTCTGGCCTTCCTGCGCCTGCTGATATGAGGAGTGTGGCCTCCAAGGTAAGAAGAAACGAGGTCAATTTGGGTGTCAGTGTTTTTCAATTAGCCAAGTTGCTGAAGTGAATTTATCTCCCTTGGATTCAGCCGCTCGAGTTCATATAGATTCAGGACGTACCACATCTTGGAATTTATTCACTACTGGAATCAAAGGGAAACTAAAATGAAAAAAGAATGTTTTTTCAAGCCTAATGACTGTGGCCTTTACTCCAACTGCCAATCCCATGACGGTTATAAAGGATAAAAATGTTTTCTACTGAGTGTGCTTCTCTCCCACGACCACACTCAGCTCCGACGTGCTGCAGCCTGGGCTATTTATCATACAATTGATGGAGTTTGATTCCTCCGCTCCGCTCCTACTGAGGATTACAAATACTTTGCTAAACAGTTTTTCTGCTGACAAAAGTTTATTTTTAACCTAGCTAGTCTCTTAAACAAAATGACTTCTTGGAATATTTTATATTCTAAAGCTGATTTGAACCTATACAACCAAACAAAGCAATAATGTTTAAATAGATGAAATGTGCAATTTCCCTATAATAACATTTAACTAGACTGTTTGTGCAATCTATTCCTCCATCACTGATGACTTTATCTGTAAAAAGTCTCCCACTGTGAAAAGCTTGCCAGAGAACACCCAATAATCATGTAAATGATTGTCAGCTAAGCAGAACAGCTGGTCTTCGCCTAGCGCTGGAAATAATTGGGGAAAGTTCACTCAGGTGCTTCACTTATAAGATACGTACTAACATGCACATCTGAGATCTGTCCAGAAACTTCAGTGTGTATATTTCTAAATACTATCATTGAAAAAGACTATGTGGGCTTCAAAGGAAGCACTCCAGGTGAATGAGAAATCTCTGCTATTTCATGAATAGTGGGATAAATCGCATGATCGACGCTGGATTATTAGTAGTCTGATTAAGGCTTCTTACACAACACTAATAGTACAACATTAGTTTACAATTTTCGTCTCTTCTATGGCAATATTTTTGTGTGTTGTCTTGATCTATTCATAATTTGGCTGTTTTCTTTATTATATTAATCGTCCCACGATCAGTACAATTTTCTTTAAATTATATTTGAAAGAATTACATTTTTTTAAAAAAATGGCCGTTTGCAATATTTTGCTATGGTGAATATGGAAATATTTAATCCCAGAGATTTGAAGTTCAGAGTCCCTCTATTGCTGCACAGACAAACTGCTCTCTTCCCATGTGGCATTTTGCTTCTTGGTATCTGCCTTTTTAGCTTTTCTTTCGGAACCAGGGATTGAACTCAGCACTTATTCTACTGAGCTAGCTCCCTGGTCCCTGCCTTTTGAACTCAATAATCAATCCAGTGAGTTTCCTGTAACTATTCCTTCCAACTCTTTCTATGAATTGTATAACTGTGGACACTGTTTGTATTTCAGAATCAGTATTTTTTTTAGCATTTCCTGATAAACTAAATATATTTCGAGGGTGGGCTTTACCTTTTTTTTTTTGAAATGCATGTTTTTGATTATGAAGCTTTTTCTTAGCCTGTTAGTTTTACTACAGGTAAAGTTTTTGGAATTTAGTTTCTGTTATTTGTTAAGTTTGAGTGGATTTTAGCATAAAACAGAGGATGCTTTCACTAAAGCTTTGCTATATTTAACCAGCAAGTCCAGAAAATTGTTTATGAGACATAAATCTTAAGACTGAATGAATTAAAAATTACTGATGTATAGCATAGAGTAAATTTACATTGTTAAGCAAATAGTCAATAAAAATAATTGCTGAGTAATGGACAATGGCTGCAAATATTGCCTTAAGGTTTGGTACA
>NW_004524743.1:5849137-5856670 GCF_000260255.1 Octodon degus
TTGAGAGAGAGAGAGAGAGAGAGAGAGAGAGAGAGAGAGAGAGGTGTGTGTGTGGCCAGCTCAGCCCACCAGGGGTCGGGGCTGGCTGGCATGTGGTGCTGGGGGATCGAACCGCGGTCCCTGGGTTTGCCAAGCTTGTTCCAAGTTGGTGCTTTAGACCACTGAGCCATCTCTCCAGCCCAATATGTCTCTCTTTAAATCTTCATCAATTTTCCCAATGTTTTCCATGATATGATTTATTTTTTATCATACTTTATCCTGGAAGATGAAAAAAATCAATACAGAAATTTGAAAGTTCTCACTGCAGAGAGTATGCACTGTCTTGCATGAACGTGTCCTTTGCCTTCTGACATTTTCTCCAGACACTGTAGACCACATGCCCTTATTCTTCACAAAGGCAAAATCTTCTTGTGTGTATAACTTCCTCTGTCCTCCAATTTCTTCAAGGAAATTGTTCCAGCTATGTTTTCTTTCACTTACTCATTCTTCCATTTCTGTGACTTCTCTGATCTGTAAGTGAAGAGAGAAATGAGGTCAATGAAGATAGTGTTATGCAAACATTTTGTTGAAATACAAAATATATGTAGGTATCACAAATCACACATAGCAAATACAGATTCTCTATGTTTTCTTAATGAAGTAAACACCATGCTAATGTCATCGTGGAGTTCAGGACTAACAGCTGAACCAACCAATCTCAGAACACCTTCTTGTGCCTCCTTGAAGTTAACATCTACCAGTATTAAAATCACCATGTTTACCTTTCATACATTTCTGTCATTCAATATTCAATGGCAAATTAAAGCATATATTTTTTATACCTGGGTTCCTTTGCTCAGTATCATTGTAAGATTCTTAGTACTGTGCATAGTTACAGCTGATTTATTCTCATTATGGAAAAAAATTCCATAGTGTAAGTATTTGAGCATTTATTTATTTTTTTTAACTTGGCTGAATATGAACATTTTTTTGCTTAGGAAATTGTACATAACATTGTTTTGTGAAAAAGATGTCAACTATACATATATATTTTAGAAACATCATTATAGTATAGTACAAAAGGAAAGAATTTAATCATATGTGATGGTATGCAATGTAGTGTATAAATTTAATGGATTCAAATTCCATAACTGTACTTCAATCTCATAAATCATTATACATTTACCTGTGGGCTTTTCATTCTCCAAAATTCTTGTCTTCAGTGGTAGACTCAAATTTTCCATTGTGATCATATGTATCAAGTTAATCTATCCAAAGCCACAGGTTTGCCTTCATCTAAATTTGGTCCTCCTCCCGTGTATTTTATTTTTAGTACTACTAATTCCATATTTCAAATAGTTTTATTTAGAGGTCTTTGAATTTGTTTTGATTTGTTTGAGATATTAACACTATTTTACTTCCAAATATTTAGAATTTGACTATATCCCAGTAGCTCTACTGCTAATTAGATAAAAAAAAAATTAAAATCTTTCAACCAATGTGAACTAAATCAGCCTCTCTGTTAAATATCATTCTTGTTGTCCAGATCCCTCTGGCTCCTGCGCCATTGTTCCCATTCTGTTCTATCTCAGGCATCAGAGGAAACTCATAGACCAGGTACTGCCAATGTCCCACTCTGTTAAGAACTCTCTGTGGTCTTCCAATCCCATGTCAGTGAAAAGTTCTCGTAGTGAACCCAAGGATTGAGATCCTCTGCCACACATCTTCTCCCCTTCTTGTCCGGGTTTCTGACTGTTCTGTCCTCCGTCCTTCTGGGTCTTTCTCTGCTCTTTAGCTTACTCACCAATCTGTCACCATCAGCCCAGCTTCAGAACAGGATATTTACATTTGCCACTGCATCTTCTTAAATTTTTCTTTCCTGAAAATGTTTGCAAAATGGTTTCCTTTAGTCTTTGGGGAATTAAATTTTTAAAATGTTCTTTATTTTGAATGGCTTTTCCTGGCTACCTTGTTTTTTTTTTCCATAGCCAATATCTCTCTTCCCCATAGTTTATGTTTCTTTTTAATTACCTTGGTTCGTAAAAATTACTTTTCCTAGTCGACAGTATGTTTTGAAGATGTCAATAATTTTTCCTGATTAATTTATACTAAACTAGACCAGTTTATTCTTTCACTAGAGATTAAAAAAGAGGTTGTCATATACTATTGAATTAACATAAATTATTGAATGAAATAATTAGCTTAATGTGTTTATTTTTTAATAGTTTACATTTTCAACTCAAATTCTTCTTTTATTGTATATTAAGTAAAAAATGCAACAAAACACATTTTGTAATTTAACATAAATTATTTGAACAGGACAAATGTGAAGCTGATTGAGTTGGCTTTTGTCAGAAAATGATAAATTAAACCGTTCATAAGTATCCTTCCAGAGCAAGTTCTCATACCAAGGGACACCTGAAGGTAAGTAATTCAAGCTTACCATTCACTTTAAGTTCTTATTGTACCATATTCCAATAAATTATTAAATACAAATAAGCTACTTTTTTTTTACAAAGAGTCTATCAAAATCTTATTGTATCCTACACATACATGACATTGCTGACCAAAATGGATCTATATGTTTCCATTTTACAGACCTCATAAGTAACTCATTTCTAACACAACTGATATAATTCCAATGAGTTTTCAAGTAGATTGTTGATTAAGGACTTTCACTCACACATGCATAAAGGACTTCAAAATCTCCCTGAGGAAAATCAGGCATTGTAGGCTGAAAACCACATTTACCAGGTTTGTGAAATGAGGCCATCAATTTCATCATTTAAAAAAATGACAAAACATATTTTCATATTCCACTATGAAGATGAACATCTATCTTCTATTCAGCAAGCGCCATGCTTAGGGAAGTTGTGGAGTCACCACTTAAAATATTTGAATAGTTCATGCATGAACAATATATACATTAAAAAAGTAAAGGATCCTTTTGGCCAGAACTGCCATCTTCAAATAATTTACCAAAATAACTAACACAAAGGGCAAGAAAAGGCTGACCCAGAATGTATTATCTTGGCTTTTTAGAAAACATGGGGTTGTTCCTTTGGCCACATACATGTGAATCTACAAAGGGATGATATTGTAGACATCAAGGGAATGGACACTGTGAAGAAAGGAATGCCTCACAAATGTTACCTTGGCAAATGTGAAGAGTCTACAACATTACCCAGCATGCTGTTGGCATTGTTGCAAACAAGCAAGTTAAGGGCAAGATAATTACCAAGAGTATTAATGTGGGTATTGAGCATATTAAACACACAAAAAGTCATGGTAGCTTCCTGAAACATGTCAAGGAAAATGATCAGAAAATGAAGGCAGGCAAAGAGAAAGGTACCTGGTTCAACTGAAGTGCCAGCCTGCCCCTCCCAGAGAAGCACACTTTGTGAGGACCAATGGGAAGGAACCTGAGTTGTTGGAACATATTCTCTATGAATTCATGGCATAAACTGGGGTGTTGCTCTGCCATTCAGTACCTAATTGGCAGCTTAAGTGTTCTAGTTTCTACATAAAGATAAGACTATCCTGTGTTTTAGGTGTGGTTTTCTTAGTTAAACAGGTATGTGGTGCCTTCTCACCTCAGAAATATTTGCAACAGATTTTCACTGTTCGCTGTAATTGTGTCTAGTTTTACTCTTCAGCGTTTTTTTGCTAAAAGATATTGCTGAGGTATTGTGCAGGTGTATACTCAAATATTCAAATATGTATAAAATATTTATATGGGCTTGAAGAGCCTGTAAATCATCGTGGGGAAAAGATGTATCAAAATAAATGCAAGTCAATTCAGGAACAGATGAAAGTCCATTTTAGTTAAGTAAATTGTTTAAAGCACCACAAAAAAAGTGTAAAGGATAATTTTAAACATCACAATATAATGAATTTAACTATTTTTGTATTATATATTTTAATTTCAAAGTTGGATTATGATTATTCCTTAAGACTATTTCTCAAATAATATTGAAAACTAAAATTAGTATGGTACTAAAATTACTAATTTTATTTAATGTGTTTAGAACAGTTTGTTATGCATATTCACTTCATTATTACTTATTCTGTAATTTATGTACTCAATACTCTGATACTTAGAAGCTATGGGAAGTTCGTAGGGAAGTAACAATGAAATAGCAAAGAAGAGAAGCTTCCCTTAAATAATGGTGCCTATAATTTATTAGTAGTGTATTGATAGATTATATCAAACAGTTTGATAAATTCGAACATGCTATTTTATGTAATCCTCTCAAAATAGGCTATAAGATTTACTGCCAATATAGCTAATCAAGTACAAATTTTGGAATGAGAAGATTCCTGATTCTCAACCTTGCCACTTGTGTAAGTTACTAGCTATAAAAATGTTATTAACTCCTATAATCCTTATCAGTAAAGAGTGAAAAACAAATCTTATCTCCTATAGGTAAGACAGTGGAGCAAGGAAATTGGATAAACATGTTTACACTGTGCTAAATATTAGAAAAGGTAAATACAAAATATCGGTTACTATTTAATAAATGACATCTATTACTGTAAAGTACACATGATTAACACTATCTCAAAGTTGAAGGTGCCATAATAAATGTCTTCCAGTGGCTCAGTAATAGAACTGAGATTTCAAAAATAGGACATCTGACTCCAACTTCTGTGCTTCTAACCAGTGTTCCATGTATCTTGGTTTCTAGTTTAATAAGTTTTTTATGTACTGGTTGAAAAAAAAAAGTATATATATTTAAATTAGAGACTGAAATGAGATAAATTTTCTCATGCATTTTGAGCAAAGACCAAGAAGATTACAATAAGCCTTTGATTTATGAGTGGGTTGCATTCTGAAGAATGTTCTTAAGGTGGAATCATTTGTAAGCTCGATAAAGTGAGCCTTATCTGCCAGTGCGCAGTGTATACTGCTTTGTGCTCCCTAGTGATTCCCTCAGCACTGCTACTGAGCTTCCTCTTGCTTCTGGACATCCTGGGCTCTGCTGAACTCAGCGCTACTGTGCACTCTCACACTGCACAGTGAGCACAGAGCAGCACAACTGGGATGAGGACTGGCAGACAGCTGAGCGACTTCCACGATTTGTTTCCATGTACAGATGTTTATTTTTGTTTTGGTTTTCATTTTGTATTTTAGGGAAGGGTGTACAGGGTGTTCAGCGTCTCACTACTAGATCTGACTCATAGTGATCTGCCTGTTTTCAGCCTCCCAAGAACTGGGATTACAGGTGTGCGCCACCACGCACAGTCTCAATCCCATCTCAGCATGCCCAGGGGGCGGAGGCAGCATGGCAGGTGCACCTACAGATGTTTGTAGTGCAAGATTCATCAGTATCTATGAAAGTTTGCAATTCAAATCTTCTTCAGTTGAAGACTATCTGTACAATAAATAAAGCAAGAGGCAGGATTAATAACATGGGAATTCTTGAGGTGTTACAAAACAGTAAAAGAACAAGTTCTTCATCAACCCAAGTCTTAAAATAATTGAAGTTTAACAGAAACATGATGTCCTGAACTTAGAGAAGTGTCAATGCATTGTAGCTCTTGGGATTTTCGTGATGCTTACTGTCAATTTAATGCATGCTCTCCTTGTTTTTCTTCCAGTTGTGCAAGAAAAAGTAAAGATGTAATCTTCCAGCCAAGTTGTGCTGTCTTTGCATTAGAAGCCATTTCAGCCTTCTGTATTTGTGATAAGTGTTCCAGAAGTTGTTGACAGCTGTTAGTGACCTGACTTAAAACAACATTGCAGACTGTTGGTTCACTTCACTTAAGAATACCCTGAGTTATGAGAAAAAAAACTTTAAAATGCTATCATTTGTGATCAGTTGTCTTTCTTCTGACTATTTCTCAATGCTGTTTTGCCAGAATGATGTGATTGTCATCCATTACACCCTGATTTATGTGGTTTTTGTTCTCATGAAAATGGCCTTGTTATTGTTATTTATTGATATTCTACAAAGTAAAATTTTAGCATTGTGAAGTTATAAAACAAATCTATGTTAATAAAAATAATTAAAGTTTAAATGCCAGGAAAAGTTTTCATTAGAAATGTATAGTCAAAGGATATATGTTTTCTTATAATAGAAATAAGGGGATGGAGAATTCTTCCCAGCACAGCTTAGGGGGAGAGTCTCCAACAGATTTAGGAAATGTAGCACAAGCTGGGAGTTTGAGGGTCAAAAGATGGCTTGACTCTTTGAAAGAATTCTCAGGGCAAAGGCCAGGCATGAGGTGGATTTGGGATGATATAACATATTAAAAGGGCTTCCATGAGAGAACTAAATGTAGCAGCCAAGTGGCATGGTGTCTACTTAAAGTATGATGTTTCACAAGATGATCACCAAGCAACCAATAAATCACATGAGGCTCAGTAAGGGGGGAAGATCAACAAAGGAAGGACTGAGAGAAGGAAATAGGAGATGCAGCTTTTACTACAAGAAAAGGTCCTAAGAGACACAGGGAGAAGGAAGGACAGGGGACGTAAAAAGATTTCAGATGTTTTATGTTCATGGGCCAAACACCAACAATGAATGTAAGCATTATATAGCATATGCATGAACTAAAATTAGAAAAAAAAATAAAATTTAACACAAAACAGTACAAAAACCAGGAATAGTCAGAATAAAAACATTATTCATGCTATGTGACATTTTGATGGGAATTACAAGTGGAAGTTTCTCTGAGGAACTTAGAAAAATATCATATGAAAGAATGACGCTGACACTGCTTATCTAACAGAAGACCTTCGTATGAGATTACAATCAGTCACTCAGTGAAGACCATTGTAAAGCATTTCACTGCACAAACATCTGCCAGATCCAACTTGGAGAGGTCACAAATTATATTTAGTTTAGTGAACTGAGAATGAAGTGGATTAAGGGTAGTGCATACTTTCACCTGAACCACTACCCTGCAAATCAACATGTGAATCTCATTAGGGTGAAAACATTTTCAAAGGATGAGAACTCAGATTTGTGATGTGGCATTGATTGGAACTTAATTAATAAAATGAATCTGCTTTTGTATTGAAAGTAATTAGAATTAGTGAAATTTATCAGAAATATTGCTACCTGAAAGAAAACTACATCAGAGAAAACAAGATGTAGAAGTGTTGACTATTTTCTAAGCCCTGGAAAGGCTACTAAAACCTTTGAAAACTAAAAAGATAGAATTTCTAAGATTAGGTAATTCAGAAGGTAGGGTTGAATAAAAGGAATCTAGGATTATTCTCAAAATTTGAGTGATTGGGATTATAATAATTATATTTATTACATGAAATTACACAGATTAAAAAAGAGTACATAAGGGCTGGGGAGATGGCTCAGTGGAATAAGATCTTCCCTAGCAAGCTCAATGGCCTGAGTTCAACCTCCGGTTCCACAAAAAAAAAAAAAAAAAAGTACATAATAATAACAAATATCCCATATTACAGATACACATTCAATACTAGATAATTCATTTTAAAGTTAGATATAGTCACAAATTACAATTCTTGGTCAAGATAATAGACATATAAAATACTCTGTTTTGCCCATTTATTTATTTATTTATTTATTT
>NW_004524743.1:5856770-5857692 GCF_000260255.1 Octodon degus
TGTCACTTTTGATAATTATATTGTATGTTTGCTCAATCTATTTTTCTCTTCATTTTTGTTTAGTCTTTTCATTTTAACTGAGCAAAGTTCTGGTGAATTTTCACCATTCAACTCTATAATGAATTATTATTTCTTGTAATAAGAATTTTATTTGCAGCACACTTATTGTCTAATCAATAGCATAGCTTTGCAAAGTTATTCTTCATTGAAGCATAAGTCCTTTTCACAAAATAGAAAGATTATATTTACAGTCAAAAAAAGTGGAATTAGAAAAACAAATCACATATATTCTACCTGGATCATTTTACAGAATCCTATTTGTTGCACTGCAGTTTAAATGAGAAAAGCAACACAGGTTTTTTACAACTGCCCTCAAATTAAGTGAGACAATATATATGCAATTTCTGGTATTGGCTTGGATTGGCAGTTTAAAAATTTAATTATTATGGTGTAAATATTTTTCCTTCTTAGAGAATAGCCAGTTGTGGTTGACAGTGAACTCTGCTATCAGTGTTGTACTTTCACAAGTGTTCAGGTTATGTTAAAATTTGCTCCATGTGGGCCAGAGAGATAGCCCAAGTCAAATAAGCATTTCCCAGGCAGGTGCGAGTTCAATCCCTGGTACCAAAAAAAGAAAAAAGAAATTGCTCCATGTATTTGCAATGGTATATTCCAGATCCCAGTGCAAAGCCAAGGAAAAGTGGTTTATGTTATACCTTACTGGGTAGTTGCTCATCTGTGTGTGTCTACTGCAGGCATTTTCATTCACCCGTTTTACCCTCACTTTTCTGTCAATTGAGCAAATATAAAAAGAGTATGTTAGTATGAGTAATATTACTAAAAATACCATAAGGGCTTTATTTTTGTATTATTCTTAATATCTTCATTGCCCAATGAAATACGAGATGTAATTAAAAGCCTA
>NW_004524743.1:5859574-5863463 GCF_000260255.1 Octodon degus
ATTTATTTATTTCATTAAAAATGAAATAATTTCATTAAGAAACAAATAACACTCAAAGAGATGTGTAGTAAGTGATGAAACAGGGAATTCTAATGGAAAAGTAAAAGAAAGGGAATAAAGATAAGAAGTATGTTGAAAAGAAAAGAAACAAATAACAATGAAACAGTTTCAAAACCAATTAGTAGGAGAGTTTCAGTAATTAATGCATTGTGTATTATTGTCTTCATAGTGGTTTTCATAGTACAAGACACAGACATGATATCCTGTCCAAACACTATTAGTATGAATTTTCTTCTCATTGAATTAAGAGAAAGTATCTATATATCCATCCTAACTATTTTGTATATACAGATACAAAATGGCCCTTCATTGGTATCCCCTTTTTTTGTTTAGCTTTGTCAGAGATGGGTATTCCATTGGCAATTAAATATCACACATACATAAATTTGGCAAAGTAATCCAATATCATCCAGTAGTCCATAATAGTAGTGGGTTATCCGTAGGACTGGCCATGTCAGGAGTTGTTGACTTGAGCCTTTTACAGCTCAAAATATTAATATGGCTTTACATTTTTACAGTGTTTTTACACTTTTCTGTTGTATGGTCAAGACCAAGATAAAGCAAGACCTGTATAACAAGAAATGTAACTTTTGTATCTCATAAGGTCAGTCAAGTACCCTCAGGATTTATCCTGTAATCCTATACTGCAGTATGCAGATTCTTTGTCAGTGTCAGCCATGTGGATTAGTCACGGCCATTGCTTGACCAAGTTGCTCTCTGTGAAAGCCTGAGAGAATGTTTTCTCTCCATGTGACTCTTCTTAGGCATACTCTATGTCATTGATGACCTTGCTCTGTGGCCCCATAATCTCCATGATCAGAATTTGAGACACAACTGAGTTACATGATGTTACAGTATAGGTTCTCATATGTCCTAAGTCTTCACAGACCTTGAAAGGCTATGATCAAAATGTTGGCTGTCCTTGCAGCCCTTCTATTTCTCTAATTTTTGTTCTACAAACTTAGTCTGTCAACCCTCCAGAAGAGAAGCTTATTATTGCCCCACATCTTATGCAGTTGGATTTAACTTCACTATCTGTCTGAATATGAACCATCTTAGGCATAACATGGAACAGGTATTTTCCATCAAGTATTGATATGTTAAACATTAAGTCCCTACAGAATATGGAGATAAAAAATTAAAAATGAAAAACATTTAAAGAATATGAATAAATAATTACATATTTTTACACAGAAATTTAGAGATCTAACCATATACATCATTATAGCAGGACAGTCCTGTGACATTTCTTTTTTCTTTTTCTTGTGTCTTTTTTTCATTTATTACCCATTAAAAAAAACTTGTACTTGTGAGACAGTATGGTAATAATTGGTATGTTATGACAAGAATTACATATTTAGAAGATCAGAATGACAGGCATTCCAAGCATGACCCTTCTATTGCACATCAATATCTTCAGTGCACCATCTTGGTTCACAGGTATCAGCAAGTATAGTTAGTCAGGGTGAGAATCCTACCAATTAACTGCTAGTTTCAAAAACCTGCTGATGTTTCTCAGGATCATTGCCTTGCCCATCTTGTGTGTATAAATGTATGGCTTTTCCCCTGTCCTGTTTCCCAGCTTTTCTCCTTGTGTTCTCCTCATGGTCCAATCCTCAAGTTCTTGCTTTCCTTTTAACTGTGCTATACCTTTTTACTTGCATTTCTTCTTTTGAGTTCTTACATGAGGGAGACTATACAATATTTATACATATGGGTCTGGTTTACTTCACTTATGAGTATATCTTCATGGCATCCACTTAAATATAAATGCTTCAAGTTTATCATTCTTTATAGCTGAGTAACACTCCATTGCATAAAAATAGCGCATTTTTTCCAACCATTGCTCATGTGACAGGCATCTTGGTTATTTCCAAGATTTGGCTATCACAAATTGTGCTGCTATGCACGTAGATGCACATATATCACTATGATACGGTTTCAATACCTAAAGGAAAGTTCCCAGTAGGGGGATGACTGGATTGAACAAGAATTCCAGTCCTAGTTTCCTAAGGTGTCTCCACACTGATTTCCATAATGGTTGCATCAGTCTACATTCCTACCAGCAGAGGAGAAGGGTTCCCTTTTCTCCACAGCCTCTCCAACATTTGTTGTTTGTTCATTTCTTTATGATAGCCATTCTTTGTGGGGTGAGATGATATCTCAGAGTTGTTTTAAATTGCACTTCACAGATGGCTAGTGATGTGGAACATGTTTTCATATATTTATTTGCTTCTTTAATTTCATCCTCTAAGAAGTGCATGTTCATCTCAGATACCCATTTTTGGAATGAGTGTTTAAATTAAGGGGGCCAAATGTTTTTTAGATCTTTATAAATTCTAGAGAGCAGACCTTTGTCTGAGTGCTTATTAGTTAAGACTTTTTTCAAAATTTGTGGGTTGTCTTTTCACTTTGTTGGTAATTTATTTTGGCGTGCAAAAACTTCTCAATAAGAGTTGGTACCAGTTGTTAATTCTTTCAAGGGTTAACCATGCAATTTGATTTTTGTTCATGAACTCTTTGCCTACCTCTATGTCTTCAAGATTTCATCCTACTTTCCCTTCTAGGAGATTTAGTGTTTCTGTTTTAATGTTTAGATCTTTAATCCATTTTGATGCTAGCTTAGTGCATGGTGATAGACCTGGGTCAAGTTTTAGTTTTTGGCATGTAGAGAGCCAGTTTTTCCAGCACCATTTGTTAAAGATGCTATCTTTCTTCCAGTAAGTGTGTTTGGCCTCTTTGTCGAAGATCAGGTGGATGAGTGTGTTCATGGAGGCCTCTGCATCTCCAATCTATTCCATTGATCCTCAGGTCTATTTCATTGCCAATACCATGCCGATTTTATCACAGTAGCTTTGTAGCATAATTTCAAGTCAGGAATTACAATGCGTCCTTCCTTGTCTTTGTTGACCAGGATTACCTTTGCTATTCTAGGTCTTTTCTGGTTCTAAATACATTTTAGGAATGATTTCTCTAGGTCTGAGAGGTATGTTCATAGTAGTTTAATAGAAATTGCATTAAATCTGTACAAAAATTTTGGGAGTCTTCACGATGTTGGTTCTTCCTATTCAGGAGCATGGAATATCTTTCTATTTTCTGAAATCCTCTACAATCTCTTTTCTCAGGGTACTGTAATTTTGCCTGAAAAGATCTTTGACTTCTTTGATTAAGTGAATTCCAAGGTATTTCATTTTCTGCGGTGCTATTGTAGAAGGTGTTATTTCTTTAATTTCCCTCTCAGTGTGTTTGTTATTTAAGTAGAGGGATGCTAGTGACTTTTGAGTATTGACTTTGTATCCTGCTATGCTACTGAATTTGTGTATCTATTCTAGTAGCTTCTTGGTGGAATTTTTTGGGTCTTTCATGTAAAGTATCATGTCATCTGCAAATAATGATAATTTAACTTCTTCTTTATCTATTCTTATTCCTTTTATTTCTCCCTCTTGTCTAATGAGTCTAGCTAATGATTCCAAAACTATATTGAATAGTAGAACTGGTAGAAGACATCTTGTCTTGTACCAGATCTATCTGAGAGTAAAAGATTTTAGTTTTTCCCTGTTTAGAATTATATCAGTCATTGGATTATCATAGATGACTTTTATCAGATTAAAGTAGAGGCCATCTATTCCAATTTTCTGTAAGACTTTGAACACGAATGAGTGTTGGACTTTGTCAAAATCCTTTTCTGCATCAATTGACATGATCATGTGGTTTTTAGATTTTGCTTTATCAATGTAGTGTATTAAAGGGCTGGGGAGATGGCTGAGCAGAATAAGCACTTCCCTGTCAAGCGCAATGGCCTGAGTTCAATCCCCAGTTCTGAAAAAAA
>NW_004524743.1:5863563-5870835 GCF_000260255.1 Octodon degus
AATTTTGAACTCTCCTTGCATCCCAGGAATAAATTCTATCTGGTCATGGTGTATGATCTTCTTGATGATTTGCTGTATTCTATTTGCTAGGAATTTATTGAGTATTTTTGCATCTATATTCATGATGAAGATTGGCCTGTAGTTCTCTTTTTTGTTGTCTCTTTCCCTGGTTTTGATATCAGTATAATACTTGCCTCCAGGAATGATTTTGGGAGAACTGTTTCCTTTTCAATTTCATTGAAGAGTTTAGGAGTGTGTGGATTATATCTTCTATAAATTTCTTATACAATTCAGCTGCGAATCCATTAGGACTTGGACTTTTCTTTGTCGGTGTCTTAGTTACTCTTCTCTCTTTGCTGGGACAAATACCCAACACTCAAAATAATGGAAGGAAAGGTTTATTTAGCTCACAGTTACTGGAGGTTTCAGTCCATACTCAGCTGGGTCCAACACAGAGCAGCACATAGCAGAAAGCAACCTTTCATGGTGGCAGCAAAGAGCAAAAACATAAGGGAGAGGTAGCAGCAGCTCAAGCATCTAGCTTCTCTTCCCACTTTGCGTTGTAATGCAAATTACTTGCCCCAGGGCAAGTGCAGCATCAACACCCACAGTAATCAGTCACAAACTCCAGAAGCTGTCGAATGACTGCAGGAGGCTTTAGGGGAACAACTATACACAAACCTTAACAGTCGGGAGGCTTTAGATTATATTTCATATTTCATTGGCTGTTATTGGGTTATTGAGAGTGTTATATCTTCTTGATCCAGTTTTGGTAATTTGTACCTTTCTAGGAATCTGTCCATTTCTTCTGTGTCTTCTGTTCTGTGAGTGTAAAGATTCTCAAAGTAGCTACTGATAATCTTTTAATTTCCTCTAGGTCTGTGGTGATTACACCCTCTTCCTTTCTTATTGCTTGTATTTGAATTTTTTTCTTTCCTCTTTTTGATGAGGTTAGCTAGGGGCTTAACGATTTTCTTTAGTCTTTCAAAGATCCAGCTTTTTGATTCGTTAATTATTTGAATTGTTTTCTTCATCTCAATTGAATTAATTTCTGCTCTAATTTTTATGATTTCTTTCCATCTTTGGGCTCCATGTTTGATTGTTCTCTCTTTTCTAGATGTCGGAGGTGTAGCATTAGGGTATTTATTTGTTCCTGTTCTGTTTTCCTAATGTGTGAGTTCACAGCTATGAATTTCCTTCTGAAAACTGCTTTCATTGCATCCCATAAGTTCTGATAAGTTGTGGTTAAATTTTCATTCAATTGTAGATATTGTTGAATATCTTGTTTAATTTCATCTGTGACCCATTGATTGCTGATTAGGGTGTTGTTTAATTTCCATATGTTTAGAGGGGTTGTCTGGTTTCTTTTGTTGTTTATTTCCAGTTTCATTGCAATGTGGTCTGATAATAAGCGTGGGAGAATTTCTGTTTTCTTGCATATACTTAAGCATGACCTAATGAGCAGTATGTGGTCTGTTTTAGAAAATGACCCATGTGCAGCTGAAAAAAAATGTGTATTCAGCTGTCATTGAGTGGAACATTCTGTGTATGTCCACCAAGTCCATTTGTTTCAAGCTCTGGTACAGATCTGTTGCTTCTCTGCTAATTTTTTTCTGGTTGACCTATCTTTTGGGGATCAAGGGGTGCTAATGACCTCTGTCACGATTGTGGTATTGGATATTAGATTTTTCATGTCCATTAAGATTTATCTTATATAGTTGGGTGCTCCCGTGTTTGTTGCATAGATATTTATGAGTGTTACGCCTTTCTCTTGAATTTTTTCCCTAACCAGTTTATAGTGGCCTTCTTTATTTTGTTTGATCATTCTTGGTTTGAAGTTGAGACTGTCTGAAAACAGGATTGCTACCCCTGCTTTTTTCTGAGGTGCTGGGGCAGGTAGTATTGTTTTCCATCCTTTGATTTTCACAGTGTGCATTTCTTTATGAGTTCAGTGTGTTTATTGTATACAGCATGTTGTTGGATTTCGTTTCCTAATCCACTGTGTCAGTCTATTTCTCTTAATTGGTGAATTGAGTCCATTTATATTGATGGATACACACACACACACACACACACACACACACACACACACACACATAGTTTTTTAACTTTTTGGCAGAACTGGGAATTGAACTCAGGTTCTTGCACATGCCAAGCAAATGCTTATTCTACTAAGCTATCACTCCAGCCCCTGATGGTTATAATTGAATGTGTTGACTTATGATTGACCAGTTATTTACCTGCTGTTGTTTAATCCTTTTTGTCTGTGTTTAATTGTTTACCCTATTTAGTAGGTTCCTTGTGTTCTCTTTTGTGGAGTTCTGATCATTTTGGTCCCTCTCTAGAACATCTTTCAGTAGCCTGTATAGGGTTGGCTTTGTCATCATGAAATTATTTATTTGTTCTTTGTCATGAAGTATTTTACTTCTCCATCAAACTTGAAAGAAAGTTTTGCAGGGTATAGTAGTCTGGGTTGGAATTTGTTTTCATAGAGGACTTGAAGTACTCTGCTCCATGCTTTTTTTTTTTTTTTTCTGCAGAACTGGGGATTGAACTCAGGCCCTTGTGCTTGCCAGGGAAGCACTTATTCCACTGAGCCATCTCCGCAGCCCCCATCCATGCTCTTCTTGCCTTCATGGTTTGTGAAGAGAAGTCAACCATAATCCTGATGGATTTTCCTTGAAATGTGATCTGCTTCATTTTTCTAGAGGCTTTCAGTATATTATTCTTGTGCTGACTTTCTGGAATCTTGACTATTATATGTCTCAGTGTGTATTTAATTGAATTGAGGTTACTTGCTATTCTGTATACTTTGCTTACCTGAATGTCAGATTTTTTCCTCATATTTGGGAAGTTTTTTACTATTAATTCTACCCATATTTTTTAATGTCATTTGTATTGACTCCTTCTTTCTCATTGATACCTATTAGTCTCACATTGCTCATCTTTGCATCGTCTTGCAGGTGATGCATTATTTTTTTTGCACCTAGTTGTTTTTAAGAGATCTTTTCTTACCTTTTCACTAGCTGCACCAGCATTTTCAAGATTTGAAACTCTGTCTTCACTTTAACTCTAACGGTTTTGTATGCTTGTGATTGAGATTTTAAGTTCCTCTGTCTTTATGTTCCTCTATTCTGCTTCATGCGATCTGTTTCTTTTCTGTATTGCTCATTCAAGGATTCCTTCATATTTCTAATGTCCTCTATTTTTTAATGTCTTCTTTAGAAGCAGTTATCAATTCTTTTACTGCAGAGGTTTATTCAGATCGGGTTTCCTCCATATGTTTCTCCATTTGATTCTTTACTTCAGATGCTATGAATTCAGAGATTTCTTTTTTTTTACTTCAGAAATTGATTCTGTTCTGAGTTCCTCTATACCTTTCTGCTGTTGTTCCTTTACTTCTGATGCTGTTAATTCATACATTTCACTGAGCTAGTTTCCTCTGCACTTGTTCTGGGTGGGCATTTGGTTCCCCAAATATTTTTCTATATTTGATTCTTTACTTCAGATGCTATGAATTTAAAGATATCTTTTTTTATTTCAGGAATTAATTCTGCTCTGAGTTCCTCTATACCTTTCTGCTGTTATTTCTTTAATTCCAAAGCTGTGAATTCTTTCATTTCATCAAGCTAGTGTCCTCTGCACTTTTTGTGGGTGGGCTCAAGACCTGAGACTGCATTTTCCTCCTTGTCTTTGTCATTTCATATAGCACTGACATCAGACTTTTGCTGTAGTGCTTTGGTGCAGTTACAACCTTAGCACCTACTGAAATTTGGGTGCAGATCTATTAAATTTGAGTTTATCCAATTATGCCTGGCCTGAATCTAGCTGTAGTGTTCAGCTCCTTCCTGCTGAAGCCCTTCGAAGTGAACCTGTTGTGCCCCTCTGGCACAACAGTGAACCTGTGGTACCCCTCTGTTGTGCCCCTGGCCCTGGAGGCATAGGGGAGTGCAGAACCTCTCGCACACACTAGCCAGTTCTGAGCATGGGCTGAATCTCAGTGTCTCGAGAGTGTCACAGAGGTTCTCACTCAGTGGGCTTAGAGGTGGGAGGGGGGACCCGGGTGGTTGGAGGGGTCCCAATTGCATGGTAGAGGGTCTCACTCATGCGGCATGCCTGAGTTTGGGTCTGGAGGGGTCCCGCAAGTACAGGGAAGCCAGAAACTCTCCCACACACTTGCTGGGCCTGGACTGGGCTGGATCACTTGAGTTATATTTGTGACTAAATAGAAAATTACTGTATTCAAAAGTCTATGTAATTTTGGAGTGAGGTGTTTTAGTGATTTCTGGATCTTGGTGCAATCTATTTTAACAAATCAATAGTTGCCAAAGATTTTTCTACGATTATTCTCAGATCTAATTGCTAGATTGTGATAATCTAGTTGCAATGTTTCAAGTTTATGAATCTGATGTATTACAGAAATGTTTAAAAGCCTCAGTGATTCTCTTGTGAAACATACTTTAAGTTCATGGTTCTGTCATCTAATACTATAAGCCAAAACCAAAATCTGTGTACTTTCCCACTATTATTTTCTACTCCTACACATTCTAAACAGATACTCAAACAAGAATTTTAGTATTTATTCATTAATGCTATGTTTTAACAAAAGGATAAGTAGAATATTCATATCACAATTTGCAGAGTTAGACATATGGTTCAATAATTGGAGAACTGTGCATTGAGTAGCTTATTATAACTACAGTCCTGTGGAAGTACATTCAGGAATGATACATTGAACATAGGAGACCAAGCATAAGCAATAGAGTCAGGAAAAATCTGAATTTATTCTAAATAGATGGGTAAGAGTTGAGCTTCATTGATCAAATCTGAAGAGGAGAAATTAGTAGGGCAGTCCAGTTTGCACAGAACACTACATTAAGATGGCAGTTTTCCACCATTAAAAAAAAAAAAAAAAACAAGTGAGATAACCAGCTTATAAAGAGGAAAACTGCTTTGGCTCCCATTTTGAAGGCCTAAGTCTATGGGTATGTGACTTCTTTGCCTCAGGCAAGGCAAAGTACAGTTATGCATTTTGAGTGGCAGAGAGATTGCCTATTTACCTCCTGGAAGGTATGAAGCAGAAAATGGAGACAGGAAAGGGCTGCAATCCCAATTTCCACTTCATAGTAACACAGCTAATGATGAGACTTCTTTCTCTAGGCCTACTTCCTATAAGTTTCATCACCTCCAGTTCAGGAACCAAGTCTTCCACACGTGGCCCTCTGGAGGCTGTTCATGATCCAACTTTAGCATTCAAGTGGGAAGGAAATACAACTGCTAATGCATGCTGGCCCAGCCTCCTGGGGCGCACTGAGACGGGATTGAGACTGGGCATGGTGGCATGTACCTATAATCCCAGCTCTCATCCCTTCTCTAAAACACACATATAGAAAAAGAAAAAAGAAAAAAAAAGAAAAGAAAGCAGAAAAAGAAATACAATTTCTGGGGAAATGGAAATAGCGGACAAGAAAAGTGATTGCAAATGACAAGTATGCTAAGTTTTAAAATTACTCCATAGGCATTGAGTGACCATGCTCAATAATTAATTCTAATACAATGTTTATAAATGTTCTCAGATATACCCTTTGCTTTTGGAACCAAGGAAATTGCTAGGATTTGAACAGTGTATTGTAACAATGGTGAACAATGATGCATGACAATGTTTGGTTTATCTGCTTCTCATGTTAGTCTATGAGTTCCTTTTTTAAAAAAAAAAATTTATTTATTTGTGTGTGTGTGTGTGTGTGTGTGTGTGTGTGTGTGTGTGTGTGTGGCCAGCTCAGCCTACCAGGGGGCGGGGCTGGCTGGCATGTGGTGGTGGGGGATTGAACCGCGGTCCCTGTTCTTTGCTGAGTTTGTTCTAAGTAGGTGCTTTAGACCATTGAGCCATCTCACCAGCCCCTATGATTTCCTTAAATGAATGTCATATATCATATTTATATTAGGAAATTATTCAATGCTCAAAAAGAGTTTTTCTTTTTGTTTCTTTCTTTTTTTCTTCTTTCTTTCTTTCTTTTTTTCTTTTTCTTTTCTTTTCTTTCTTTTTTTTTTTTTTTCAGAACCAGGGACTGAATTCAGGCCCTTGCACTTGCCAGGTAAGTGCTTATTCTACTGAGCCATCTCCCCGGCCCTCAAAAAAGACACTGAGTTAGAGAGTGATATCTTTAAAATGAAACAAAACTGCCACTCAAAGTAAAATATTTTTAACTTAACTTCATGATATGTTCTCAACCATTTTATGGAGAATATACTTAAGTGAAAATCATCTGGGTTCAGTGACAAATGTTATTTATTTATTTATTTATGTTTGCCTGGCTAAGCCTGCCATGGGGTGGGGCTGCACGGTGTATGGTGCCAAGGATTGAACTACTGTCCCTACAGCTGCCTTAGATTGCCTAAGCAGGAGCTTTAGACTGCTGAGCTATCTCGCCAGCACCCACAAAAATGATTTAAAAAATATGAAAGGGAATAGAATGATTTCCAAAGGTGAACTCTACTGTATGTTCTCAGACCTGACTACATTTCTTAACTCTTTAGAGGAAAACTTGTTACAAGACCCTACATGGTACCCCATGAATGAAATCCAAATTGAACTAATTCCCAAGGGCCTCACCCTTGGGTACTTGTTCTGTACTTCTGACTACTAGTTTCTGTTGCTTCAAAAGTTATCTTGAGATTCATGAATCGTTATAAAGATTAAGTAAATTTGTGTAAAATCCTTGAGTATGGAAATACATTAATATTCTGTTACAGAAAAATAGCCAACGTCTAAACCCAAAGAGATTTTACTACAATTCCTCACTAATAATAGAACCACTTTTGAAGAAGTTCAGAATACATTGGTCAATAGCATTATTAACTGGGGATACCAGATATGACCCTGGTGAGTATATCTCTGAAACACAATTCATTAATTTTTTTTTTTTGCTTTTATCATTAAGCTTGTTTTTTTTTTATTCCACAAAGAAAGATTTAATTTATACTATATTATATCCACAGAAGCAGTACTGAGTAGTTTTAAATTCTTTACTTTTTCTTTTCTGTCCTTTATTAAGTTTTCTTATTAATGTGTAATTAATTTTACTCTGAAGCATTCACTTTACAGAGAGGTTATGAAGGGCCTGCCAAATAGCTCAGTGGATTAACATGCCTACAAGCAGGTGCAGGGGCTGGGGGCTTGATCCCCAGGCCTGCCATGCTGGCTCTGCCCCAGTGATGCACTGAGACTAGCGTGGTGGTGCACACCTGTAATCCCAGCTCTTGGGAGGCTGT
>NW_004524743.1:5870965-5877283 GCF_000260255.1 Octodon degus
AAACCAGAGGCTATGTGCATACTTGTACATATATCTCTCTGCACCCCATTCAGAAAATTCAGATTTAGCCTATTCATGAGCAGAGTAACTTCATTTTCAATAATGAAAGTATTTGCTTAAGGTCTCACAGTTATGGAATTTCAAAACCCAAATGTAACCCACCAAATGTGGCTATACTCAGTATGCAGTCAACTCACAATGTAGCCCTGTTCATTTTGATTTATGTTGCATTACTTTGGTTGGTGTATTTTAACCTTTTTTTAAAATGTATTTTGTTGTTGCCGGGTCTCACTTTGCAGCTTCGATTAGTAGCAATCCTCCTGCTTTCAGCCTCCCCCATGCTGTTACAGGCATGCACCACTGTGGTCAGACTCTGACCAGCTGAGTCCGCCCTGAGGGCAGGGCTGGCACAGCATATGGTGCCAGGAGTTGAACTGTGGTGCCTGTGCTTGCCTAAACTTGCCTAAGCAGGAGCTGCTGTCCACTGAGCTAGCCTGCTGGCACCTATATTTCCTTCAAATTATTATGTACTATTGAAAATGGACATAGCTAGATTTTTATTGTTTGTTCTTTTGGGGTTTGTTTTTGTTTCAATTTATAAGCTTACCATATTGATGCAAAAGTGAAAAGCCTGGCATTCAGTCCTGCAAACCAGGCTCATGCAATATTTAAGCAAAAGAAATAATAAATTTGCTCTTTATTGAGTATTTTCTAGTGTATTATTTTCATCCAAGCAATGTGCATAATTTAGTTTTCTAAGTGTGCCCTGACAAAATTCTATATCTTGGACACTTCAAACAACAAACATTTGTCTTGAGACATAATACTCAACACCCAAAATTAAGGAAGAAAAGGTTTATTTAGCTCACAGTTTGTGGAGGTTTCAGTCCATAATCAGCTTGCTCCAAGGCAGGGCGGCATGGCACCGGGGCAACAGTTCATGGTAGCAGAAGACAGCAAAAATACCAAGAGCCACATTCAGGGAAGAGCACGTCTCTTTTCCTCCTTAATATTTTAAGCAGGCTACCTCCCACCCAGGGTGGATGTAACATCTCTGTGCCTTTCTTTGCACAGGATGATGATGACTAGGAACCTTGCTCAGTGGCTCAGTTAAGCTTCAAGAACTTCTGTAATTGACACAATGTATCAACCATTGCATTCACCATTCAGGAGACTAGGGGTTCAAGATCAAAATGTTAGCAAGTCTGATTGTTTCCTGAAGCCCCTTTTTCCTTTTCTTGAAGAAACCAAACTTCTTACTATGTCTCCATCTAGCCTCAGGGTCAGTGTATGCATGATTTCTTTTTTTCTTATTATGACATCAAGCATACCATATAAAGACCCCACTGAATACTTTTATTTAATGTCAGCTACTGACTTAAAAGACTTCTCGCTATTAACAGTGACATTTACTGTTAGGACTTCAGCCTGCCAAATTCTGTGAGACAAAATTCAGTCCATAACAGTGAGAAACCTTTAAAAAGCTGAAGTATTAACCAGGTGTGGTGATGCACACTTGTTTTTTTTTTTCTTTTTTAAAAATAATTTTATCAAGAAACAAATAGCAATGAGACAGTTTCAAAACCGATTTCTAACACCTTTTCAATAATTAATACACTGCATATTCTTGTCTTAGTGGTTATTCATTGTACAAGATGCAGACATGCTATCCTGTCTCAAACACTAGAACAAACTTTCCTATTCATTGAATTAAGAGAATGGAGCTGTGTATCTATCCTAAATATTTTGAGTATAGCAATACAAAATGGTCATTCATTTCTTTCCCATTTCTTTGGTTAGTTTTGTCACAGAATGACATTCCATGGTCATTTAAATACTGTAGGTACATGAATTCAGCAATATCTCCCAATATAGTCCAGTAACCCGTAATAGTAGTAGGTTTACCATAAGACTGACAATGTCGGAAGTTGTTGACTTGAGCCTTTTACAGCTCAGAATATTAATGTGACTTTACTTTTTATACTTCATTTTCATACTTTTCTGAGGGATGGTTAAGACCAAGATAAAGCAAGACCTATATAACAAGAAATGTAACTTTTGTATCTGATAAGGTCAGTCAAATCCCTGCAGGATTTAACCTAGAAGCCTGTACCACAGTTTATAGATCCTTTGTTAGTGTCAGCCATGTGGATGAGTCACAGCCATTGCTTGACCAATTTGCTCTCTGTGAAAGCCTGAGAGAAAGTTTTCTCTCCATGTGACTCTCCTTATGCACACTCTACATCATTGTTCATTTTGCTCTGTAGCCCCATAATCTCCTTGATCTGAAAATTTAGGACATAACTGAGTTACATGATGTTACAGTACAGGTTTTACTACTTTCTGATTCTTCACTGACCTTGAAAGACTAGGACCAAAATGTTGGCTGTCTTGTAGCCCTTCTTTTTCTCTAATTTTTGGTCAGAAAACTTAGGTTGTTAACCCTCCAGAAGAGAAGCTTGCTATTATTACCTTGCAACATAAGCAGTTGAGCTTAACCTCACTATCTGTCTGGATATCAAACATCTTAGACATAACATGGAACAGGTATGTTCCATCAAGTATTGATATGTTAAACTTTGAGTTCCTGCAGAATATAAAGAAAAAAAGATTAAAAAGATAAAAAATATGCGCACTTGTAATCCTAGCCCTCATGAAGCTGAGGCAAGAGGACCACTGCCAACTTATGGTCAACCTGAGTGACATATTGAGTTCAAGACTAGCTTAAACTATATATTAAGTCTCTGTCTCAAAAAAAAAAAAAAAAACTGAAGTATTATGTTTGTAGCAAATATTAAGAGTCATCTACTGAAGTATGTTTCCCAGACACTGTAATTATTAACAATTTTTGGTTCTACTTTATCTCAACATTTCTTTCTAGATTCCTTTAAACATGTTTTTCTTATTTTTTTCTTGGTCTATTAATTTCAACTATGAAATGTTGTTATTATGCTACTATGACTAAGGATGCTTTTGCTGATGCAACATCTTCCCTCTCCCAAGTCTGTTCCAGTTTCCTTGTTCTTAACAAAATCACTCATTACTTAAGCTCTTCAAATATACTAAATTTTGTTTAAGAACTTACATAATTCTCATACGATGAGTTTCCCTTGTACAAGGTTTACAATTTAAGGATTTTAGTGCATCTGCAAAGCCATTTCTGGTTCCTCCATCTTTGTTAGATTTCACACTCATCTTCTAAAATGCTAATTTCTTTCTTTCTGCTCCATAGATATCCTGAATTAATAAAGAAAATTTGGGTTTTTTTTTTATGAAGTCTGTCTCCCATTGGATGTGGGCAGCTATTTTGAGTACCACTCCTCCTCGTCTGGAGCTTCATCGTCTTAGGCTTCCAACCTTGCTATGTCTGGGATACAGAGCAGTCCACAATTTTCTAATCCGTGAGTGAAGCCATATCCTGATAAGTGTTGACCAGTGAGGCAGTAGTCCTTAATTTACATAGGAACTACATTTGAATCAAGTGTATTTCCTGGACTCCAATTCTCTTCCTGACTTCCCGGCCCTACTCTCATCATTGTTGTCCTGCTCTGGACTATTTCAGAGTTACCTTGCCCTATCCTGGCAAGCACCCTAGCTAGTTCATTGGCTTATGCTTATCATCCATGAAACACGGAATGGAAAAGAAGAAAGAAGAGCATCTCCCTTCCTGATCATGCACTGTGTCTCTGAAGGAGTGTTGACAACAGTGGAAGCATTATGTTTCATAGGTGAAACCTGTCCCCAAGACCAAATGCAAGAGCAGGTAAAATACATGAGTCATTAATCCTGGGGTGCAGGAGGCAGAGGCAATCAGGTCACAAGGAGTTCAGGGCCAGCCTGAGCTACCTAGTGTGCTCGAGGCTAGCCTGGGCTAGAAACCAAATGAGCGAATAAGTTCTAAATGGTAACATAGATATTGTGAAAAGAGAAGGAATTGTCTAAAAGAAACGAATAACTGGGATGATTGAAAAATGGAAAGGACAGTAGGGAAAAGGGAAAAAATACAAGTCAGCTATGCTATTAATATCTCTGAGTTCATTAAAAAGGAGATTTGTGCTAGTGTTGAGTGGAGAAATGTTTATGTCCATATCACATTTTGTACCCTGAACAACTACTGGAAGATAATGACATGTAAACTGTTAACTATTGTTATTCTCCTATTATTTTGTTATGAATATTTTTATCTCCCATAAAATTAAAATAAAATCCAAGCTACATGAATAATTAATTATCTGCTCTTAGGTAAGAATCCCCACCAATAAGAAAGCATAAAATGGGGGATTGTAACAAATTTCTAGGTCCCCCCTTTATGTCTTTGTCTCTCTGTCATACTCTTGTTGCCTTAGAAATTGCTTGGTTAAAAAATGGACATAAGCATTATTTGCTGTATTATAGGACAAAATACATACCCTAGTGCTAGTCTTTACCTAAAGTAGGTTATCATTAAAATTTTTGATTTCTCTTTCAATTGAATAGCTGAATATTAAAGTTTTATTCTTCTTTTGGCTGATATAAAAACTATATAGTGTCAGAAACGTTGTCCTTGGCATTTCGGTTTGTGTCACATCTAACAAATCCCACTTACACGTTTGACTCAGGAAGACCTCCTGGACATAGTCATGATTTGGTTGGAGAAGAGAGAAGTTTCTGGGTATAGAATAATGAAAAGATGTTAGCTTAAAGTTAGGAAATATCACATACCCATAAAATTGCAATGCCACTGTATATACATATGTGTGGAATTATGCAAAACCCCAAGGTTAAACATGCTTAATTTAGGTCTTCCTAGAATGTTCAAAATGATAATGCAACATGTGTGCCTTCTATTGGGTAGTATAATAAATGATTTGTTCTCAAATACACTTGTCCAAATGTAGAAATTAAGTTAATGTATTATCTTTATATTTATGGTCATGTGTTTGCAGGCTCAGTCTTAAATTTGAAAATAATGTCGTCAAAATATTTTAACCTTCTTTTAAAAATAATTGTGTAAAATTATAAGCTCCATTTGGCTACATTTTAAGCAGCCAAAAGAAATTTGAGTTATCACTGAGTGAGCTAAAACACCAAGAAATAACAGAGCTAAGTGCTAATTTTCTACCATAAAGCAATAAGAGATTCATTATAAATGTAATAGAAACAGGCATATAAACATTTCAATGCTTTATAGCAAATTAAACTCCAAATGTTTGACATGGACACAGGATGCTAATTATTGCAATCACTATTAGATTTCTGTGTAATTATTAACTAAGTCTGACAGTGATGTTTTCTTTTCCTTCTTGGATGTTACGTCTTGCAAAGAGTCCCAAAGTACTAAGAAAATATCATTTCAGTCAGGTAATTTTGGAGAACTGGGATCAAATGTCAAACTCTTTAATGAGCTAGTGTAAAAATTATCATTCTACTTGTTAATTTCATAAAATAAAATCCATTTTAATAAGTATATAAGTTTATGATTTTATGTTTTTGAAAAATAAGAGTATTCAGAAGTGCAATCATCTGTTTACAATATGGAAAGTATTTTCAACTAGTCTTTTAAGCCTACTTAAATTTTTTCTCTCTAAATGAAAAGAAGGTTTCCTTGAAATAATGCATTTGGCTGCAATGAATAGAGTTTAGAAGATATTTCTGGCATATGTTTGGTATATCAAAACATATTTAAAATATTTTGTAATGGTCTTTGATGCAGGCATACTTAATAAGAAATCAATTTGAAATAGAGGATTATGAGCCAGTGAGATAGCTCAGTGGACAAAGCGCCTGCTTAGGCAAGCGCAGGGACTAGGGTTCAATCCCCAGTACCACATGCTGTGTGGGCCTGGCTGCAAGGTGCACCAAGTCAGAAAACGAGACCAGGCATGGTGGCAAATGGCTGTAATCCCAGTGCTAAGGAGGCTGAAAACAGGAGGATCACTATGAGTCCAAGCTACATAGCAAGATCCTATACAAAATACATAAATTTAAAAAAAATAAGAAAAAAATAGAGGATTGTAAAAGATTTGAGAATTAGATGAAACATTTTATAGAATTTTCTCATTTTGATGAGATTACAAATATTACATATTTATCAGTTACAGAATATATATTATGGCCATTTTACAACAGTACCTTACCATTTTTAAAGAACAAAAATCAAGGACTGGGAGATAGCTCAGTAGAACAAGCATTTGTCTGGCAAGTGAAAGGGAATGAGTTCAATCCCCGGTTCTGCGTGCAGGGGGAAATAAAAAATCACTGGGGACGGTGACACAGCTTAGCATTCTAAAGTGTCTGCTGAGAGAAGCTTAGGGAAGTACAGGGACCGTGGTTCCATCT
>NW_004524743.1:5887665-5898862 GCF_000260255.1 Octodon degus
ACCCCCTATTTAAATATTTAATTCAGTTTACCATTATTTTTTATCTCAGTGGGAAGTTTTAAATATTTACTTATCATAATTTTGAGTAGCAAAGCACAGACTTATGAGTATTTTAACAAAGACATACGAATCGACGTTCCTCTTATGCTGCTTCATATGTACGTTTGAATCTATATATAACATAAAAATAAGTTGACAGTGGCTAGAACATTCATGATTCGATGCTGCTATATGCAAAAGTAATGCATAACATTATGAATGTGTAGATAATGTATCCAAGTTGTTACATTTTGGGAGAAAAGGACACATTCAGGGAGTTACTCCTTTCAATAAAGATGGTTTTAGGGCTGGGGATGTCCTTGAGTGGTAGAGTGCTTGCCTACCGCACACAAGTTCAAACTTCCTCAGTTCAAGCTCCAGGACTAAGAATAACTAAATAACTAAATAAATAAATAAATACTTTTTAAAAAAATTCTCTTCCTTCTCACTAGCTTACTGAGATCTAAATTCTTCAGACTTGTTATGTGATGGCCAAAATATCAAGAAACTATTCCTACAAGCGAAAATATTCAGCAGGCAAAGACACCCAAAATTTCAGCTTTTAGCACATCTGTAAAGTATGTTGAGTCAGTAAAGTTACAATTAAGGCTGCGATTGTAACTCAATGTAGAGTATTTGCTTTGCATGAGTAAGTCCTGGGTTCAATTCTAAGTAGCACAAGAAGAAACAAAAAATATTGTTAAAAAGACATTTAAACAAGTAAAGAGAAAAAATAAAAAATATTAATAAATACTTTATTAAAATGTAAAATAACACAAAATGAAAGGGTTTGTCCACATAGAAAAATACAAAAAGCATAATCAAGAAAAGTAACACACACCTGAGTATAAAGTCTAGGATCAAAGTTAGAATCATTTTTCCTATCACTTCTAGCTCTATTTATCTATCTCACCTCTCTTTCCAAAATGATCAAAAAATACAGTGAAAACTTAAATTTTAAAATATTATTATATAAAAGGTGCATTGCAATTATTTCAGAAAAGAGTTGTGCTCTGATTTCCTCTATATCTTTCTGCTGTTGCTTATTTACTATCGACGCTATTAATTCATGCATTTGAGCCGAGCTAGTGTCCTCCGCACTTGTTCTAAGTGGGTACTGGGTTTCCTCCATATGTTTCTGCATTTGGTTATTTACTGCAGATGTTATTAATTCAGAGATTTCTTTTTTTATTTCCAATCTGAGTTCCTCTATACCTTTCTGCAACTGTTTCTTTATTTCAGAAGCCGTTGATTCATTACTTTCAGCTGTGTGATTCCCAATTTGTTCTGTGTTAGTGTCCTCTGCACTTTTTACGGGTGGTGTTGGGTTCTGAGGTTGCATTTTGTTCCTTCTCGTCATTTTGTGTAGCACTGTCTTCTGACCTTTGTTGTAGATCTTTGCTGTAGTTATAACCTTCGCACGTACTGAAGTTCCGGTGCAGATCTACAAAGTCTGGATTTATCCAGCTGTGCCTGGCTTGGGTCTGGCTGCTGTGCTCAGCTCCTTCCTGCTGTTGCCCTTGAGGGCGAACCTTTTGTGCCCCTGTGGCAAGATGTTCTGCTCCTGGACTCGCTGAGTGGTTCTATCCTCTACCCTCTCTGCAGGGATTGCAGCTGCAGGGTTACACCCCAGGGCTGTATGCCAGGCCTGATCTGAGCCTATAGGGGACAAGGTGGAGTAGGGGTAGAGGTAGCTTTCCCACACACTCACTGGGTCTGGGCTAGGACTAGGTCTGGGTGTTCCCAGAAAAGGTCAGAAATTCCTACTGGTCGCGCGGGGTGGGGGAGATGCTGCGGAGTGGTGGGGGGCTTTCCAAGGGAGTGGAAGAGGGTCTGACCCATGCTGCGCCTGGGCTGGGACCTGGAGTTGGTCCCACTGGTGCAGGGTAACCGGAAACTCTCCGGTGCATTGCAATTAATCATGTTCAACAATTCCAACTCCATTCACATGCACTTATGCCTTAAACTTAGTGCTTTCTGAAGCAACCTGACAGCAGCCCTTGGTGAGTGTCTTCATTTGCAACGTCCTGGATTGCCTGTATACTCTTAACTGAATGAAAAAGTTTGCTTATAATGATCCTTTGAGTTTGGAGTGGAGCCTGAAGTCTCTCAGCACCAGCTTCTGGGAATGAAATCTATAAGACCACGCCGTAATGTGCGTAGGAGGCTGCCTTCCTGCCGAGTACCCCACAGCAATAACACTCACTATATCCATGATCATACCTGTTGAAGACAGAGAAGATCATTTTCCAAAAAGGCTCAGAAAGTTGATGAAAAAAAATTATATTCAGCTGTTATTGGGTGGAACACTCTGTATAGGTCCACTAAATCCATTTGTTCAAAGCTCTGGTTCAGTTCTGCTACTTCTTTGCTAATTTTTTGTCTGCTTGACTTATCTTTTTATGATAAGGGGGTGTTACGGTCTCCTGTTAAGATTGTGGTATTGGATAGTAGATTTTTTAAGTCCATTAAGATTTGTCTTATATTGTTGGGTGCGCCTGTGTTTGGAGCATGCACATTTATGACTGTCACCTCTTACTATTGCTTTATCTTGGTCTTAACCATCCAGCGGAAAAGTATGAAAACAAGGTATAAAAAGTTAAGCCACTTAATACGCTGATCTGTAAAAGGCTCAAGTCAACAACTTCTGACATTTTCAGTCCTACAGATAACCCACTACGATTATGAACTACTGGACTACATTGGATTATATTGTTAAATGCACACACCTATAGTATTTCAGTGACAGTGGAAAACTCTACTCTGACAAAACTAAACAAAAAAGGGGACACAAATGAATAACCATTTCATATCTGTATATTCAAAATAGTTAGGATAGATATACAGCTGCATTCTCTTAATTCAATGAATACAGAGATTTGTTCTAATAGTATTTGCAGACAGGATATCATGTCAGCATCTTGTAGTATAAATAACCACTAAGACAACCATATACAATATATTAATTATTGAAACTGAACTACTAATCAGTTTTGAAACTGTCTCATTGTTATTTGTTTCTTAATAAAATTAATTTTAAGAAAAGAAAGTTGTTAGAATGATGTATGTGCTAAAGCAAGAAAGAATGTTTGGAGTTGGATTAATGTTTGTGTGTCTTTCACTGTTATAATTTTGTAATCATTTATTGCACAATCCTCACCACTGACATCTATCATCTATCTATCTATTGATTGATCAACTGATCTATCATCCATTTATCATCAATTATCTATTTGTCACACTATCATCTATCTGTCTATCATCTATCTGTCAACTCTTTACCACCCATTTATCATTTTTATCTGTTAATCTATGTATCATCTGTTTTCTATCGAGTTATCTTATTTATCTATCTATTTATCTGTCATCTTTCTCTCTGTTTATCTATTTATTACCTGGCAGTACTTAATACTGAATACTTTTTTCACATAGCCATTTGAAGACTGTTAATGCACAGTGGAGCAAAGTGTAAGACATAACCTAAGGAGAACGCCAAAGTGGTGAAATATATTTAAAAGATTGTAAAAGAATAGTCCATTCAGTAAGCAAAAGTTGTCCGGTAAATCTAGAGTTTGCAATTACTGGATTGGATTCAACAGTGAAGTTGCAATAATGAAAATTTTCAAAAGCAATCAAAGTCTGCATTGTTCCTTTCAGTAAATCTAAGGAATAATATACTTAGTTTTAAACAATTTATATTTTTGTTCTTATTTTGAGTGCTATTTTTTTGTTTTTATTTATTTGTTTGTTTCGAGACAGCCTGGCCGTGTAGTCCATGCTGGTTTCAAGCTCACTATATATCCCAGATTAGCCTCAAGCTTGTGGTGATCCTTTTGTCCCAGTCTCCGGGATTGCAGGTGTGCACCACAAAGCCCAGATTGTATTCCATATTTGTACTTAACAATTTCATACTACTTCTTTTGTTTCTCAAAGCAGTGAATATAAAAATTGTAATTACATTACAGTTATATAATTACAAATGTAACTATAACATTACAAATTAAAAAGCTACATTTATCAATTTATTTCCCTTTATATCCACAAAGATTTTTGGATGCATGAAATATACCAAATGAGCAAATTGATAAACAATCTGAAATGTACCATACAGAGAACTTCCTGAAGGCAAATTCAGCTTCAGCACATTGTTTTCTGAATCCCCTCTGGTGCTATTCTCTAACTAAAATAATTAGATGACATATTATTTCCAGTAATTTATTTTTTCATGGAAAAATATATTTTACTGACATTTTACTCAGAATGTTTTAACTATTTACACAGTCTAAAAACAGCAAAGCCAATTCAGTATTATCTTGAAATAAATAAATCACTATTACTTTTCCTGTAAATACTTTTGACATTGAAAAAATGTACAAAGAAATATACATACTAACACAAACACTCCGTAAGAGTAGAAATTTATTTATTTGTTTATACCCAGTGCCAAGTGAGAGCTGAGAATTCGGACACATGCAATAAATATTTAAAAAATGAATAATTAAATATGCTCTTTTTTCTCTTTTGTTTTCTTGTGTTTTTGTCCATAGCTATATGTTTTTATTTTTCCTTTTGTCTAAATAACAGCATAACAATAAACACTATTTTGCAGATTATTTTTGCTTTTATGAAAAAAAAATCTAAAAAGTCTGTCCAAACAGGCCAATTCAGTTATCCTTTTACAAACCATATTGTCTTCTGTTGCTTTTATATAGGGTTTTGTCTAATATATTTTATACAAAATAATAAAGAAAACAAGGCTCACATCATACATTAATGAATAAATTTCCAAAATCTATTCCTACAGTTATTTGATTCCACAAACCAAGAACATGTATACGATAAGCCATCACCAGCATTGAACACTGAGTAAAAGCAATCCGTGCTCATACATTCTCCATCAACTTGCGGTCTCTTTTCTAAAAAATTGCTTGACCCACATTGTTATCAGATTTTGTCAACTTTTGTCTCACTTCAGAAGTAAAAGTGAGGTGTTTTTAAAATTAACATTTAAGCAACCAGGCCCAGCCAGTACAGCACAGTGTGGTGGAGGCAGAAGGCCCTGAGCCCAGCAGCCAGGCCCTACTAGTTGAGGTCAGCAGGGGGGAGCTGGAAGGAGTTGAGCCCAGAAGACAGGCCAAGTAGACTAAACTTGAGTTTTTTAGAACTAGATTTGGTGATCCGAGGAGCGCTGCTAGGCCCAGTAGGACCCAGACTGAGGCTCAGACCCATGGGAAACACCCTCACAGCACAGGGTTGGCAGGAGGCAACTTAGGGGAACTAGTCTGCCTGAAAGACTCCAGGTACACGAAGGGGAGGTGCTCAGAAAGAACTCAGGGGAGCTAATTTAAATACAAATGTCCAATTTATAATCTTCTTCATTATATAACTATAGTGCTTGCTTTTATGGTCTAAAATATGAATCCATTAGTTACAGAAGTTTATCAGTGTCTAAATTTCACTACCTGTTATTAGTATTTCTAATTGTGCTATTATAAATAGGATACCATATCTGCTTTAACCAATCTTGGCTAAAAATATCAGACATTCTTCAGTAATAACCTCACAAAAGCCATATACTGAAGGACAGAGAATAGTGCCAAATGGAAACCAATATCTCACTCTCAATAGATAGAGATGGCAAAAACTTGGGACACACACAAAACAAGGATCTCTGACACAGAGAAGATACCAAAAGAACAGACACTTTACAGAGAAATTCTGATTACAGTGACGTAGCTATTTACTATCAAGTTTTCATGAAAAAGCATTACAGAAATCAAAAATAAAAAAGTTCTTTCTGAGATAGAAAATGACAAAAGAAGCAACATAGTGCAATCACAGGCCATGAGCCCACTCAGAACAAACCCAGGATACATCAGCATAGAAGAAATTGGAAATCACACATCTAAAATCTCTTAAATAATAGCAACTGAGGTAAAGAAAAACCTGTAGAAGGGCATAGAGGAAATCAGGTCAGAAATATTCTCTCAGGTTAAAAAAAGAAGTCATAAATAAATGAATTACTAAGTGTATTTAAAGAAGTCACTGATTTTAAAAAATAGAGGAAAATTGGAAAATTATGGAATCTTTGAAAGAACAATATAGGAAAGTAATAGAGCGCATGAAACAGATTCAGAGATATGCAGGAAATTACAATCTGCATTAAAAGTTGGCAAAACAGGGTATGGGGAGATAGCTCAGAAGTCTAAGCACTTGCCTGACAAGCACAAATACTGAGGTTCAAAACCCAGTACCACTTGCTGTGCTGGCCCTGTGCTAAGCCAGCCACTGAAACTCAGCATGATGGTTCACACTTGTATTCTCAGCACTTGAGAGGCTGCAACACCAGGATCCCTATCAATTTGAACTGTATAGTGTGACCCTCCACCAAATACATAATTGTTTTTAAAAAATGGCAAAACCATTTGAGTGAAAGTGAAGATAGACTTTCAGCCTTTGAAAACACTGTTGCAGCTAATGCATAGGTGAGGAAAAATCTTTTAAAAGCAACAAGGATCCAGGAAATAATAATTCAACAAAGTCAAGATGACACAAAGATGAAAAATGCAAGACTAATAGGCATCAATGAGAAAGAAGGAGCCAACGTGCATGACATAAAGGAATATGGGCAGAAGTAGCAGCAGAAAACTTTCCAAATATGGAGAAACAATCTGACATTCAGTAAATGAGGCATGTAGAACACCAAACAATATAAACAAATATAATTTAAAATCACCCAGACATATAACAGTCATGATCCCAGAAATGCAACACAATAAAAACATACTAAAGCCACTACAGAAAAGAAACAGACCATATTAAAGGAAAATCCATCAGAATAACAGCAGATTGCTCATGACAACAGGCAAGTTAAAAAAAAAAAAACATGGAGAGAAATATTCAAAGTCATACAAGAAAAGAGATTTCAAATCAGACAGATGTGCCCTGCAAACCTTTTTCAAAATTAATAGAAGAGTAAAATACTTCCATGACAAAGAACAACTAAAGAAATTCATGAGGACCAAACCTATGCTACACAGAGTACTAAAAGATATTCTAAAACAGGAACAAAATGTCCAGAACTCCAAGAACAACAACAGAAAGAACTCACCACACAGGACAAAAATTAGAAACAGGAAAGATAAGGAATCAACAGCAGGAAAATAAATGACAAACATCACCTAATACTCAACAATTATAACCACCAATGTAAATGTGTTCAATTCACTAAGTAAAAGAAATAAATTGGCAGAGTAGATTAAGAAACAAAATCCAACAATATGCTCTATATAGGAAACACATTTAATCCAAAAAGAAATTCATACACTGAAAAGTCAAAGAATTGAAAATAATAATACATGATCCAGGAGCTTAGAAAAAAAAGCAGAAGTAGCTATTTGCTTGCACACAATTTGAATTTCAAACCAACAAAACCAAACGAGGTTAAAAAAAAGTCACTAAATACTTCTTAGGGTAATACTTCAAAAGGAAAACATAAAAGTGACAAATACATATGCACCAAAATTTTGAGTACCCAAGTATATCAGACAAATCTTAAGGGAAATGAAAAATCTCATAACCAGTAACACAATCTTATCATGGGACATTTAACACCCCATTATCTCAAAAAGATTGGTCAAGTATACAAAAAATTATCAAAGAGGTGGCATAAATGAACCAAAACTTTGTAAAAATGTACTTGGTGGACATATACACAGTGTTCCACTCAACAAAATATGAACACATATTCTTTTCAGCTACACACAGGATGTTCTCTAGAACAGACCACATAGCAGTCCACAATCATCCTTAAATAAATGCAAGAAAGCATGAATTATTTGATGCATATTATCTTACCATAGTGCAATGAATTAGGAAACTAATGACAAAAGAAACCAGAAAAAAACCCAGAAACATATCAAAATTACATAACACACCATTCATCAAACAATGATTTGCAGATAAAATTAAACAAGAAATGAAGCAATATCTACAATCCAATAAAAATTAAAACACAACTTACCAGAATTTGTGGGCTGAAATGAAAGCAGTTCTCAGAGGGAAATTTAAAGTGGTAAACTCACACATTAGAAAAACAGAATGAGACTAAATAAATACTCTGATGCTGTACCTCAAGTTTCTAGGAAAAGAAGAGTAAACCAGTGACAAACTGAAAGAAAGCAGGAAATTACAAAAATTAGAGCAGAAATTAATGCAATTGAGACAAAGAAAGTAATACAAAGAATTAATAAATCAGAGAGTTGGTTCTTTGAAAGATTAAATAAAATTGAAAAAAAAAACCATAGTCAACCTACTCAAAAAAGAAAAAACTACAATTCAAGTGAAAATGAATTAAAAGGGCAAGATTACTACAGATCCTATAGAAATTCAGAAGTCTATGAATAACTATTTTGAAAATTTTCCCTCTCAGAGAACTGAAGACACAAGAAAAATGGACAGATTTCTAGATACATATAAGTTAAGAAAATTGAATCAAGAAGATATAAAAAAATCTGAATAGCCCCAAATCATCCAATATAAATGGAAATGTAATAAAAAAAATTACCAACAAAGAAAATCCCAGGTCCTGGTGAATTCACAGCTGAATCTTACAAGAAATTTAAAGAAGATTTAATCCTAATATTCCTCAAACTCTTCAATGAAATTGAAAAGGAAGCAAAACTTCCAAAATCATTGCTGGAGGAAAGTATTATACTGACACAAAAACTGGAGAAAGACCCAACTCAAAAAGGGAATTATAGACCAAACACTCTCATAAACATAGATGGAAAATTCCTCAAGAAATCAATAGCAAATAGAATACAGTGCATAATCAGGATGATTATACACCATGACCAGAAAGGATTCAGACCAGAAGCACAAGGATGGTTCAATATATGCAAATCTATAAATGTAATACATTATTAGTGGAGCCAAACCTGAAGACCACATGATCATCTCAATAGATGCAGAAAAGGCTTTTGACAATGTCCAACACTCATGCACAATCAAATTCCTACAGAAAATTGGAATAGATGGTCTATTCCCGATTCTGATAAAAGCTACCTATGACATGCCAATGGTCAACAGCATTCTAAATGGAGAAAAACTGAAAGCTTTGACTCTGAAATCAGGTACATGACAAGGATGTCCATTGTCACCACTCCTATTCAATATATCTGGAAACATTAGCCAGAGCCATTAGACAAGAAAGAGAAATAAAGAGAAGTCATAGGTAAGAAAGAAGTTAAACTATCATTATTCGCAGATGACATAATACTCTGCATGGGAGACCCAAAAAAGTTCTACCAGGAAACTTCTAGAGTTAAAAATTAAATTCAGTAGCATAGCAGGATACAAAGTTAACACCCAAAAATCAATAGCATTCCATTACACAGATAACAAACTCATTTAGAGAGAAATTAGGGAAACAGCACCCTTCACAATAGCATCCAAAAATTGAAATAATTAGGAATTAATCTAACAAAAGGAGTAAAAATCTATACAAGGAAATTTACAATGCTCTGAAAAAAAGATATCAAACAGGATTTCAGAAAATGGAAATGTATTTCTTGCTGCTAAGTAGGAAGAAACAGTGTGAAAATGGCCATACTCCAGGAATTGTTATACCTAGTTAATGCAAACTCTATCAAAATACCATCAACATACCTCACAGATCTACAGAAAAGATTCCTAAAGTTTATTTGGAACCAGAAAACACCTAGAATACCAAAGGCAAGGCTAGAGGCATTACAATTCTGGACTTGAAATTATTTTACAAAGCTACTGTGATAAAATCAGCATGGTACTGGCAGTAAAACAGACACAAGGATCAAGGGAACATTGACTTTTTCATGTATTTATCTCTAGTCATAGTGTATAATCATCTTGATTATGCACTGTATTCTATTTGCTAGTGATTTCTTGAGGATTTTTGCATCTATGTTTATGAGAGAGTTTGGTCTATAATTGTCTTTTTGAATTGAGTCTTTTTCTAGTTTTGGTATCAGCATAATACTTTCCTCCAGCATTAAAAGATGCAGATACAACTACAAACACACTTAGCCACCTTATCTGTGACAAAGTTGACAATTTCATTGGAAGAAAGATAACTTCATTAAAAATGGTTTTGAAAAAACTGGTTCTCCAAGCATTTAAAAATAAAACTACACCATGTCTATCACTGTGCACTGAACCAAAATCAAAATGGATTAAGGATCGAAACATTAAAACTGGAACACTAAATCTAATGGAAGAGAAAGTAGGTGAAAATTTTGAAGACATAGGTATATGCCGTGAGTTCATGAACAAAAACCAAGCTCGTGGGAAATACTTCAAGCTATGAACAATTGGTATCTCATCTTATGAAAAATAAATCAACAGAGTGAAAAGACAACTGATGAATCTGTTAAAAAATCATGACTAAGAATCACACAGACACAGAACTTCTATCTAGAATATACAAAGAACTGAAAAGTAATCAGGCCCCCAAATTCAAAGAACCAATCTAAAAATGGGCATCTGAGATGAATACACACTTTTCAGAGGAAGAAACACAAAAGGCAAATAAATACATGAAAAAATGTTCTACATCACTGATCATTCAAGAAATGCAAATTTAAACAACACTGAGATTCCATATGACCCCAGAAAATATGCCTATTATCGAGAAATCAACTAATAACAAATACCTGAAGGGCTGTGGAAAAAAAGGAACCCTTCTCCACTGTTGGTCAGAATGTGGACTGGTACAACCACTGTGGAAATCTGTATGGAGATTCCTCAAAAAACTAGGTTTGGAGATCCCTTTCAACCCAGCTATTCTTCTGGGATTTTTCCAAAAGAACTGAAGACATCATACCACAGTGATATATGTGCACCCATGTTCATAGCACCACAATTTGTCATAGAAAATCTTAGAAACAGCTGAAATGCTTATCACCTGAAATATAGATAAAAATGTTGTGGGATTTTTATGCAGTGGAATATTACTCATCTCTAAAAAGACAAACATGAGGCCCATATAGGTGCAATTACAGGCTCTCCTCATGGATGTAACTAGAGGATGTACTCATAAGTGAAATAAATCAGACTCACATGTGTAAATACTGTATTTGCTCCCTTGTTAGTGTAAGAACCTGAAAGAATAAATAAAATG
>NW_004524743.1:5900181-5903020 GCF_000260255.1 Octodon degus
AAAATAGGATAGATATACAGCTACTTTCTCTTAATTCAATGAGAAGTATTCGTACTACTAGTGTCTAGACAAGATATCAAGTCTGCATCTTTTACTATGAATAACTACTATGAAGATAACAATATACAATGTATTAATTATTGTAACTGTCCTACTAACCTAATTTGAAACTATCTCATTGCTATTTCTTTCTCAATGAAATTAATATAAATAAACAAATATGTTTATCTTCTGTTACCTGCTGCACTACTCCTACCACTTCTGTTTGCTATTGGAAGTTTGTCATATTTTATTGTTTTTTAGCACCTCTTTATAAATGAAAAACTTCAAGACATTTCTCATCATTTCAATTACAAATAAATTTTCCCTCAGTTTGCCATTTATGTTGGCATTTGTTTCTCCAGGGGATTCTTTTTATATAGTTCTTAAATTAATGATTTTATTATTTCCTCATTTCTATAGTATTGGAAATAATTTCTTGCAAGTCTTCTTCATGCTTGTATAACTTTTTAAATTTTTATTTTATTTTTTTTTAAATCTTATTCACACAAGGTCTACAGGGTTGCACTACACAGATTGGACTCATAGTGATCCTTCCTGTTTAGCAGCCTCCCAGTGGCTAATTTCGTCTGCCAATTTTATCCAAATGTATTTTAGAGTAGTTTATTGTTCATTTAAACAAAGGTATCATTTTTATTAAATTTGGCTTTGACAAAAGATGTACTTTGGGGAAATTTATATCTTTATAATGTGAAAGTTTTTATCCAAACATGTGTGAAGACTATTTACTTATGTTTTGATTTGTAATTTTTTATTGACTCTTTCAAATATTTAGGTTAAGAATATATACACATGTATCACAGTTTTTATAGTTATCGTAAGTGGAGACTTTAAAATCATATCTCATAATCAGATACTATTTCTAAATATGACAGGAATTGACTTTTATAAATTTTCTTTCTGGTAACCTCACACTTCCTTATAATTTTAAAATGCTAAATATTTTTTCTGTTAAAAATTATATCATTGGTAATTATTTACTTTTATTTCCTTTTCCTTTTTTGGGGGGTAGTAGGAGGTAGAATTTAGTACCTTCCCACTGAGTCATATCACCAACTATTTTTATTTTTGATTTGGAGGTACAATCTTACTCACCTCTATGTGGTCGGAGTTGTGCATGTTGCTGCCTCAGCCCACCAGATTACCAGAATTACAGGCATGCAGCACAACACCTGGCTCTAATTTAACCATTATTGTTTCTCCTTCTGGGCCAAGTACTACCTGGACACTTCTAAATAATGCCAATTATTGAAATCACTCTTTGTCTTTATGAAGGAAATTCTTATACATATTGCTTACAATGTGGTATAAAGATATATTTTACTTTCTCTCACAAATATCTCTGTCTTTATTTGAAATGTTTGAACTTTTTGAACTTTATCAAATGCATATCCATTGATTACAGAAGTGATCTTACAATTTTTATCTTTTTAAAGTGTCATCAAATTAAAATTAACATTAATTATTGTAATAGTAGGACTCTTTCCTGAAATTTTACTTTTATAGTGACATTTTGTTTATATAAAGTAATATACCTTCTACTTTCATAATAGGTTATTCTAGATTTTTTATTTATAGGTGATATAGTTATAAAGTTGACTTATTTTATGCCTTTGAAAGGTTATGGCAAATTTAACTTACATTTATTGGCCACAGCTGAGGTTATTGCATAAAATCTGAAAATTGACCTTTCTGAAATGGGAGAATGCATCCATGGGGAGAATAAGAATGCACCCCAAGAGACTGAGAACAGATTAAACGTTCGGTAGCAGGACTACAGTGACCAAATCTGCCACCAGTTTATATTTTTCTCTTATGCTTTATGCCTTTTTTTGTCTCTTTCTATAATCTTTAGTTATTTGTTTCCCAATTTACTTAAAATGTACTTTATTCTTCTGTGGGTACAGTATTTAATAAAATTCTCCTTTTAAAACACATATACTTTGCATTTTGGTGAATGCAAATATTCAAAAATGTCTTTATATCCACTGTAGTAACAATTCAATTACAACTTCCTAATTTTCTTTTTAAAAATTTTTATAAATTTTACTTTTAAATTTTGATTGTCTTTTCCATGTATTCTAATTTTTTGAAACTAGCTAAGTAGTAAAAAATGTAAAAATGATTCTTTTGCTTAGCCTCTATTAATTTATATCTTCTCATATTTTCAAAATACTAGCAAGTGAACAGTTTACCCTCTCACATTCTCCTTTGCTTTTCACTCTGTTAACTATTAATATTATCTTTATTACAATGATATATATTATCAACTGTTTTATTTATCCTTTACTCTAATGTTTATTAATGTGATACTTAATGCTTAATTTATTTATTTTATTCTTTTCGGAACAATACATAGATTTAACAAGACATTTCCTATATTAAAAATTAAAATTATATATTTTAAATTTTATTATAGTGTTTTTATCATTATTTTTAGGTGTGCTAATTTTTGTGATTTTCATTCTGGCCCTCATGTAAATATTTATTTTTTTGATATTATAGTCAGGTAATATTGACAAATTTTTTAGGTTCTTGGAAAAGTTTGAGGTGTTTTACAAGTAGTTCAATAGAACTCTTCTATTTCACTGTATTTCAAACATTAGTCATTCTGCTTTCAAATGAATATTTGTTTTGATTTCATATTATGTGTTAATTTGACTGTTTTCAACTCTCCTCTTAGACAGTGCCATTTTATTACAGGTCTTCATTGTAAATCTTCCCTCTTTTTTTTTTTTTTTTTTTTTTTCAGTACAGGGGATTGAACTCAGGCCCTTGC
>NW_004524743.1:5904606-5915021 GCF_000260255.1 Octodon degus
AGATAAGTTGCGATATAATTTTGTTGCCAGATCTTGTGGTGCTCAGTGGATGAAAGTAAAAATGTAACATTTATTGAAGATAAAGTAAGAAAAGGAAATGCAAAACAAGTTCTCCAGCAGAAACACAATGCTGTGAAGAAAACAGCAGAGAAAATATACCCTGTATGCAAAACAGGGAACTGCCAAAACAAGAAGTCACTGAATAGAAAGCCCAGGGACCACAATCTCTTACATCCTTCTTCTGGCCTCAGGTCCTGCAGTCCTGGGCAGGGCTTCAGCACCAGCGCTAGTCTAGTGACTCGGCAGGTCTCCATGATTGACTGGTTACGACTGATTATCCAGCTGGCTTACTATGCCCTAATCATCTGCCTCAGTGCTTTTGAAAAATTAGTATATGACTCAGTTTAAAATTAAAGAACAGATCAAGCTTTAGGTTTGAATGTATTAAATAGCTTTATAAAATAGATTAATGATGATAAAGTAGCTTGTATAAAGGACAAATAGAAATAATTTAGAATATGATATTGCGGGAAGCTAATGTGATACTTCATGATATTGTGAAAAAAGTAAATGTGCTTCCACACACCACAAAAAAATATACTTTTGGTGGGTGATAAATCTTTCCAAAATGTTGAATTAAATAAAGTTAAAATAGCACACAGTGTGAAGAATTAAGAAAATTAGAATCAAACATTTCAAATGTTAAATAAATATTTATTTACATTGTATATAATTCATTAGAAAATAAAGAGTAAGAGAATCAATAAAATAGGAAAAATTTATTGAATATTGAATAAATTTTTAAGTAATACTTTTAAGTATTTATTGAAACATTTAATGTCTTAATATAACTGTAAAGAATGTATAAGGCTGCGGAGATGTCTTGGTGACCTAAGCGCCTGGCAAGTGCGTAAGTTCCTGGCAAGGTCCTGGGTTGGATCCTTGGTACCAGTTGCCCTGCCATCCCTGCAATCCCTGGCATGTCCAGCCAGCCACTGAGCCTGGGTGTGGTGGCTCACATCTATAACCCCAGTGCTGGGGAGGCTGACACAAGAGAGTTAAAATTTAGCTAAAGCTGTGTAGTGAGAACATGTACCAAATCAACAAACAAATCTTTTAAAACAAATTTCCTTCTAAGATTTTATATAGTGGTATATTGGTTAGCAAACCTAATTCTTCTCTGCGGTATGATTACATAAAACTGACATAAATAAACAAATTTAAAATATAATTACAGGGGCCGGGGAGATGGCTCAGTAGAATAAGTTCTTCCCTGGCAAGCTCAAGGGCCTGAGTTCAATCCCCAGTTCCACAAAAACAAACAAACAAATAAATAAATAAATAAATAAATAAATAAATAAATAAAATAGATTTACATATTATATTGATAACGTATGATATTAGATAAAAATAAAATCAAATTTAGCATACCACATGTTGCTCTTAATTAACAAAGACATTAAAAGTTATAGTGTAACATACGGGGACTATTATACAATGATATATTTATCAGTAAAAGATATGACAAGATATTTATATCCTCGGACATGTAATATTTCTGTAATTTATGTGAAGGATATTAAGAAAATATTTTAAATATTACTAAAGTTCTTTTTAAGAAACTTGTGCTAGGTGTACACAATTTCCACGCACAGGTTATACAAAGAGCACCTTCTAAAGGGAAACATATAATCTCTTTGCTCCAAAGAACAGGTATATTAATCCTTACAGTGCAAGATAATAAATATAATACCATATAATGGAAAAATACAAATGAGTAACCTTGCTAAAAAAGTAACCATCTTTAAGAGAGGCCATTCAGTTCTGTCCCATGATTTCATACCTAATGGTAAAAGAGATCAGTAGTCCAAAGTAAAGAAAGGCATATTTTCAGTAGGATTTCACGAAGGATGTGGGAAATTCAACTTCCTTTCATAATTCAAATTAAGACACTTGCCTCTTAGCATCTATTCTTTTCAATCAAGGCAGTGGAAGGTGAGGAACTTACTACAATGACCATTTGTCACAACTTCACAATTACAGATTATAAATATAATAAACAGAATTATTTGTATTAGAACAGAGCTAAAGATAACTGACAAGAGTGATGAAATGTTCCAAAAATATGGAACATTTCTAACAGGACTTTTCCACCCTCACTTTATAAATATTAACACATTGAAATAGATTATACTTTGTCATAAGTAATTTTAAAATTTAACACAACTATGACTATATCACTTCTATTTTTTTCCTTAAGGACAGGAAGCTGTTGGAAATTATGTAGGAAAATAATTATACAAAGCCTTTTATTATAGCAGAATGTTAAATAAAATGCATATAGTGAAGTCATAGTTCTTTTAATTCAGTTTAATGGTAAATCAAGACTCACTGAAAAGAAAATGTGCCTTTCCATCGGAATGGAAAACTCAAAGAGAACAGGACAATTTCCTTAAACAATATACACTGTTTAAAAGAACAAACAAAAAAATTCCTAAAGATTTATGAATTTAGTAGTTATGTTCTCACAAAGAGAAGAAATTATGACACAAAGGCATATCCAGTTGCTGGTTAGAACTTCAAAATTTAGGGAACATGTACAATACACATGACAGCTGTGAGCAATAAAACAAATAACACAAGGAGAAAATCCAAATAGACAAGTACTTCAGTTTCAGGAAGAAATAAATCAACTTGAAAGAAGAAAAAAAGAATCAATACACAGACTAGATGCACGCTGAAGTTTTACTCTAAGACATCTATGATTTGGGTAGGCATCAATTAACTCAAATGTTAAAATGGAATGATCAATTTTCCACATCTTTTTAGTTGACATATGAGTGAACACGTGCATCAATTTAGTTCGCTGTAGTTTTGTTATCAAGCTATTTAAATTCAGGCATAATCGACAGAGGTTATATATTTTATATTGCTATATTTTAAGAATGAGTCAGATACAATGCTCTCCAGATTTCTAAGCAAGAAATTAAGATTACAAAATTTGTATTCCAATTCTAGAACCATTGTTTCACAGCTTATGCGCAACTGTAAAATATACCATCTGCTCAGTCTGCAGTACATGGTTAAATGCACCATAGAAGATATCTGTGACACTGTAACATATGTCATAACCCCAAGCATGTGGGAGAGCAGACAGAGAAACTACAGGAAAAAATGATACAATAAAGGAATGTACATAAGAGTTTTCCATGAGCTATGGCTATAAATCAAGTTAGTTTTTCTAGGACATTTGGAAAATAGCAGTGAACAGAGTTCAGACTTCTGCATCCCAAGAACTAGAGATAAATTTATTCTTGGCATTTAAAAACATACATGCTATCCTCAGGATAGTAACTTATCAGTGCTTGAGTTAGAGCTAGACAGTTCATATTTTCATGTTCCAATCAACATAAACCAGATTTAGTTACACTTGGAAAGCTAGTTTCAATTTTTGAAATGACTTTCTATATACTGTTTTACTAATTTTATCCAAAAGAATAATTTCAATTTGAAATTACAATGACACTGACTTTTCCTCACCTCTATTCTTAACAAAAATTTAAATAAAATAATACCCTTGCCTAGACACAATGAGCTATTATTTCATTCACTGAAAAAAAGTATTAATTGAGCATCTAGAATTTATCAGTCATTGTGAAATGGCATAGAAAATCATACAATATCATGAAATTTACCTTATATCATGACTGGGGAAAGGAAAATCTTAACGAATACATTTTAGGCCAAGTAACTGAACTTTGCTACTATATGAAATCCAAATAGGTAAGGAGATAGAAAGTCTCAGAGTAGGAAGTACTCTTGTAGAGACTAATTTTGAAAGGCCCTTCTGGAATGATGAGAATTTGGCACAGACCTAAATAAACTGAAAGAATGCCAAAATGAAAGAGTTCATAGAAAAAAGACATTGTAAGAGTATTTATTGATCACCAATTCACTCACTCCTGAATTGTGGTAATTGCTTGTGCTCCAGATTTAGAAGCAGGACATACAACAAGAACATATTGTTTTTACAAATGGTTAGGCAAAATCTGTGAGAAAATGGTGGAAGCCAAGGGTTGTAGCTTTCTTAAAGTATAGAGAAATCTTTGCCATCTTAGGTGCCTCATGGAAACTTCTGGACCTTTGAGAAATCGTTCTCCAAAGGCAGGACCTACGTGAGTCTAAAAATAAGTGTACAACTATTAAACTTAACCTAACATTACATGAGCTTGTAATTGTTTCATTAATTTCACGTATATTCTGTGTGCATACTATAATTAGACTTATTAAAGGTTTTTTTTAATTTTTAAGTTTTATTTGTTGACATACAGTCTCACTACACAGTTCAGACTCATAGTGAGTCTCCTGCCTCGGCCTTCCCAGCGCTGGGATTACAGGTTTGAGTCACCATGGCTGGTTTCAAAGCCTGTACAACACACCTAGCATTCCAGGGTGAGCAGAATGTTGACCTGTCTCCACAGCCCTATGATTTTACTTAAAAGAAGGAATAAAACTGGAAAATAAACTTGTATTTCTTGCATTATCTTAGACTACTTTCTGCTATAACTGACCCAAAAAAATTCACTTTTTAAACAATGCATTGTAATTTACAACAAATCACAAATAACCTTATAATATATAATGTGTAAGTATGAAACTTTATTCATGTGAAATTCACATTTTATTGAATTTATATTTTCTTTATGTTTTAGCTTATATTGTACACATAAGAATGCAAAATTTATTTTCTTAATTAACTGGGCATGACTGTTTATACTTCCAATAAAAATTAGCTGATATAAATAGTGGTGTCTTTGTATGGATTTTACTAAAATAAACATAAAATATATTTAAATAATCCAAATGCCACTGAAGACAACTGCTGTAATATATATATAGTGGAACTAGGGATTGAACTAAGGCCCTTGTGCTTGCCAGGCAAGTATTTATTCAACTGAGCTATCTCCCCGGCCCCTGCAATGTTTGAAATTGGATTTTCTTATTTTATTGGCAAAGTAACATAATGAATACAATGTGTGTATGTGTTCACAGTTTGAAAATTTTCCAAGCTGTTTCCGAATATATCTAACAAACTCATTGTGATAGGTACAATAATTTAAATTATATTTCTTAGCCACTAGACAAGAATAATATTAAAATGAAATATTAACTAGATAAAGTGAACCTTTACTTATAGTTGGGCATGTTTCACTGTCAAATGTGAGATGTGAATTTAGTAGCTTTGATTCAAAAGCCACAATGGGTGAGTCCAGATTTGTCGAGTACTGTAATCGCTGTTGTATAACTAAGTAGTTGAACGTTCTAGTTGATTTCAGTTTTGCTTTGCTAATAAGAGTATGAGAGGGAATGGCATACATTGTATGCCATTAGAAGTGTATTTATTTTAAAAACTCATAATAATGAAATGTCAAATACTAAACTAATACTTTGGGGTGATTTCAAGGAAACTGCTCAACAGTTTAACTGACAACAGACAATGAAACGCTGTGCTAGAATCTCTTGGTCAGGGTGCAGACAAGAAAAGCCAGTACTGGGGTTAAAAAACCTTGATCTTCCTCCAAGGTTGTGCTGCTACTCCTCATGGTAGAAGTTCTTTCCCACTTTCACATGCAAATCCTGGCATCTCTGGCTCTAAAATCAACATCACAAGGGCTACACTATTTTTAGTAAGGACAATCATCAGTCCTTAAGAACTTTGAATAATACATAAGGATAACTGCACAATTTTGGAAAGTATGCTTTGTAATGAGAAATATTTATAAGAGATTTTAGAAAGAAAATAACAGAAATGTTAATTATGTTTTTAAACAGTGTTGTTTTAGTATGTAATGGTCATTATACATGAGAAGATATTAAATTGATTAGAGAAAAGATATTAATTGATTAGAGAAAAGATATTAATCTTTTCTCTAATCAATTTAATGTTAAGGAAAAGCAACATGAAAGCCCATTTCCTTAAATTAAAACAAACAACAACAAACTAAATAATGTGGTATAATACATACATTTGAATATTCTTCAATATAATGTGTAGAAATACATTCTCCTTTTTCTGGTGAATACAGAAAAGTGTATTTATTTAATTTTTTTCTTACTTTATTTATTTACTTATGTTTTGGTGTCAGAAGTGGGATTAGAAGTGCATTTATTTTAAAAACTCATAATAATGAATTGCTAATATATAACCCTACACCCCAACTCCCTAAAGAGCTAAAATCTGAGTTAGAAATTTTTCTTTAAAATTTTGTAATGTAAAATTATTACATACTTTATACCTAGGACACAGCTATAAACAAAGGAAATGAATTTTCTAAATCAGGAAGAATAATTCACACCAATAAAACTGATTTAATATAATTAGTTCTCAGTAATATTTTGCATGAATTGAAAAAAATCATTATATTTTGTAGTTTAAAAATGTACAAGAGCTCTCTGAATTACTTAAATCAAAATTCAAAAACTTACCTGAAGATTTTATATTTTATTGGAAGAAAATGACACTGACACAAGTAATACTAAGAATCAGAGTTTAATTGAAAGAAGTATTATTTTTTTGAGCTAGGAAATTAAATTATTATATTTCTTTTATTGAGTATTTAAAAGAATGATTGAGAAATAATACACAAAACCTTGTGTTCAGAGAAAAAAATGTCAAAATGTCGCAGGCACTGAGAAGGTAACAACAGAAGGTGGAGAAAAAATAAGTATTAAGCCTCAGTTTTGCCACTTTTCTTAAAGAATGAAACCCTGAAACTTGTTGAAATGAACTGACGCTCACAGTTTTGAAAGCATGTGACTTTCTTGTGACTTACAGTCATGAACATTTTAAAAATATTATTTCCAAAAAGATGTGTCTATAAGTTAAAAAAAAAATAGTGAGCTATAACTTGATGCTTTCATCACAATAAAGCAGATTGGGGGGAAGAAAGAAGGAGAATTACTATGAAGAATGCTGTAGTACGTTTTTCCTCTAATATAGAAAGAAATTCAATAAACTCTGTTGCTGAAATCAAAGTGAACCAAAAGTTGGAGTGCATTGTATCAGACACTAATTGTTAATTAAGAGATTGTATCATAAATAACAGGGGATAATTTGCCTTAAGAAATATTTGGGGGGAACAGGGATGTAGATCAGTGGCATAAGCACCTGGCTGGCAAGTGCAAGGTCCTGAGTTCAATCCCTGGTACCGTAAATAAATAAATAACTTAATTAATTAAATAAAATTACAATTAAAAAGAAAAATTTGGGTAATAACACATTTAATTTCTAGTAACAATTTCTGCTACAACTAAAAAAAATCTTTTATTGAATTGAATTGTTTACTTTTATTGCTATGAATTTGTCTAGAAATAATCCTAAACTGAAGCAGGGAGAAAACAAGAGACTGGGGGCGAATAAAGCAGAAACCCTTTGAGGACACTTAGGTTTTGTTTCCTAAGGTCTGGAAATCATTTCCTCACCTAATGAGAGGGTCCCAACAGTAATCTAAACTTTGAAAATACAATCTGAGGATAAGGCAGAGCTTTGGAAGAGGAGACAAGTTCTCAATGACACTGGCCTATAGGGGGAGGGGAGTGTGGAGCACGGCCCGTGTGTGTGTGTGTCACAGACCAGACAGCCTGCCAGAGGAGAATCAGGGAAGCACAGAGCCCAAGGCCAGGCCAGCTGAGGTTCACCAAACAAAGGTGTCACTTGAGACATGAGATTTTCCTGCCCAGAAATAAAATATTCTTACCTCTCTGAGGAATGATGTCTTTGGTTTTGTTTGTTCTGCTCATTTCAGAGAAGTTATAACTAACAGTGCTTACACAACGTGCCTGCTACATGCTTGGGGTGCCTATAGGTCCACTTCCGAGTCAAACTTTCCTGCTCGCAACCCTATGGGTTGTCTAAGATGTAGTCATTTTTGTGGATGAAAACTTCTTAACAGAGTCCCCATGGCAACTCGTCTGTGTCCCCTCCTAGACTCGGTAACCTGTGGACCTTTTGCTTTCACTGTAAATAAGTGCTGCTTTCTGCTTTTTTTTTCTATAATAAACAGTTTCACTCAGCCTGCATTGACCCTCTGTATTATAATTCTTTCTGGGTTGAGGGAATTCACTAGAGAGCATAATACTAATAAAAATATCCAGTATATGAGAAAGTATTGGAGAAATTACAACCAGTACTACTAATAACAATGAGTGCACTTTACTGAATATTCAATCTGCTAAAGACTTTTTCTGGGAACTTTAAATGTGTCTTTGTATCCCTAAGGGTTATGTATTATTGTTATTATGACTTTGTACCTATTATAGAAAGAGCAGTGTCGGGGAGATAGTACAATAGAATAAGTGCTTTCCTGGCAAACGCCGGGGCCTGAGTTCAATCCCCGGTACCACAAAAAAAAAAAAAAGCAAATATGACATTCATACATTTGATTTATTTAGGTTACACAAAAAAGAACATGGCTTACCATGTTCAAAATTGTCCAATTAAATCAATATTGGAAAATTGTGTGAGAGGCTCAGGACTGAAACAGAATAACACAAAACAGCATGAGCCCTTTCTCAGTAGCCATCACTTACATTTACTAATTTTCCCACAACCTTGAAATAAATGTTAAACTTCAGTAGTTCAATTACCACTTCAGCAATTTCATACAGCTAAAAAGAATTTCAAAGATTCATAGCCACAAATCTCTTGAGTTTCATCCCACAAATCTCTTCCACACACTCTTTAAAAGCATCTTTTAAGACATCTTTGTCTTCCATCAACTCATTAATCACGTATGTCAGTGGCTGCACCTCTACACTCCTAATTTTTTCTTATCCCTACTTCTGAGTTGTGCTATTACCCTATCACATCAAGCTCTCTATTCTGGGAATATAACACGGGCCTGATTACATCAGGTGGCAAGATATATAAAACAATGCATGAGCTGAAAAAAAGCCAAGTAAGTGACTAAATTTTAATAATTGAACATTGATATTGTGCATGTTCAAGAGGGTAAAATGAAATGGAGTGCTCCTAAGTCTGCTGTTACTATTTGGATTGAGCTGCACAGCCCAAATGCACGCAAAAGTTTGCTTGTCCATTCTCAGCTTTCTTTCATACAGGAGGCATACGTAGCATACGTTACCTTTGAATAACTGTTTCTATCTAGTCCGAATTCCCTGCTACACTATAGAGACTGCCACGATTATTTCTGAGTTTTGTAATAATTAGAAATAGTGTATGATGACTAAACCAGAAGACTTAGTTGTCTTTCCAGGTCAACTGAAGAATCTCTTGTGGCAGATACATTCTCTCTAATCTTACTCGTTCATAAAAAAAAAATTCATTAACCCTTTATATTCTAGCCTTCATTCTGACATAAGCTCTGCTTTGCTTCTACTGTAATTTAGAACGACTTTAGGAGGGGGTTAGGCTTATGGAATAGATTATGTTTCAGATGTACAACTATGAAAAAGATCTCACTCTAGGTCATTGAATTAAAAAAGAAATCCAACCTGACTTTTTGAACTGTCCCTCATTCTTCCAAACAGAGCAGAAAATCCTGAAAGTAAGGAGCCATGAGTTCACATGATGCATAGATAATTTCTTGTAATGCATAAGAAAACAAAGAAAAGTCTCATGCTGGTATTTACTACAGAATGTAACATTTCACATGGAGTCCAGGGGAAAAAGAAACTTTACAAATTGAAAAGGATCATGTGTGTATTTATTTTAAAAAACTAAAAAGAAAAAAGAAGCATAAAACCCAGAGCAACTGTTACGTGGCGTCCGTGTACAAGTTACTGTTGTCAGCAGTAGCACCCAGCGCAGAAGGCTCTGTCGGGAGGCATGTCGGGGTGAGCCGGTTGAAATTCATCCAGTCAGCATGCAGCAATATGAGTCGTTCGCAGGTGGATTTTTTTTTTCCCCCCGCACAAGCAATGCTCTTCTCCTGTTAGCTGTGACGTTACTTAACTTGGCATAAAAAGGGACTTTAAGCCAGGCACTTTTCTGGATTAACTTGTGGACATAGAAACAAGGTAAAACGAATTTAATTTTTTTAAAAAAGGGGCAAAAACACTCACTCAGCATAACTCATTGGTATGAGCAGTGGATTGAACCTTGGATATTCTGTGAGGGAAAAAAATGAAGAAATGCCTCGTCGGGCTGTCTTCATGGACCAGTCTGATCTGACTGCACCAAGTGAGGCTATGTGTGGAGAAATCTTACTGGGTTGGAATAAAAACTGTGCTATTAAATAGTCGTATGAAAATTTTCTGTGAAATCATCACGGTTATTTTCAGCAACAAAATTTTCATAGATTCTATCCATTTAAAGTTCATTCCTTGTTTTAAAAACCATTTATCTATCTATTTATTTGTTTGTTTATTTATTTATTTGGTACAGGGTCTCGCCA
>NW_004524743.1:5915391-5918098 GCF_000260255.1 Octodon degus
TTTATTCCACTGAGCCATGTCCCCGGTCCCTGTATATCTAAGAATTCTCTGCTCGCGCGCCACTTCCCGCTTCTCCCACCAGCGCTGCCGCCTGAGTCACTCCCTGCACAGCTTGGCGCCGGACTCCCCTCACGAGCCGCGGGTATTTGGGGTTCTTACATACAACATGGCAGACGTTGACAGCAAAGAAGTCTGAACTTGATCAAGATTCGGATTGTGCATGGTTGACAGGGACAAAAGATCTACAAACTACGGTACAGGGTTTCAGGGTAAATCCTGAGGGGATTTCACTGACCTTTTCAGGTACAGAAGTTACACTTTTTGTCATATAGGTCTTGCTTTATCTTGGTCTTAACCATCCAGCAGAAAAGTATAAAAACAAGGTATAAAAAGTAAAGCCATATTAATATGCTGAGCTGTAAAAGGCTCAAAGCAACAGCTTCTGATATTGACAGTCCTGCGGATAACCCACTACTATTGTGGACTAGTGAACTATATTGGATTATTTTGCTGAATTCACGCACCTACAATATTTGAAGGGCAATGCAATACCCATAAATGAAGGACCATCTTGTGGTGAAAAATAAATAGCTAGGATAGATATGCAGCTACCTTCTCTTAGTTCAATGAGCAGAAATATACGCACTAATAGTGTTTAGACAAGATACCATGTCTGCATCTTATACTATGAATAACTACTATGAAGGCAACAATATGCAATATATTAATAATATAATAAATCATATTATTTATCAATAAGATTAATATAAATAAAAAAGATTTGGATGATATTGAAGAAGTAGAAGAAACTGTGAAGAAACAAAAATCAAAGCATGTCAGCTGACTATTCAGATGATGCAACATCCTCAAATTCTTGCAGCCCTTCAAGAGAGGATACATTGAAAGCTAGCCAAGGGCAGTTCAAAGAAGAGTGAATGCTCTCAAAAACTTCAAGCTAAATGTGCACAGGTAGAAGCTAAATTCTATGAGGAAATTCATGATCTTGAAAGGAAGTATGCTGTTCTCGATCAATCTCTATTTGATAAGCAATTTGAGATCATTAATGCAATATATGAACCTACAGAAGAAGAATATGAATGGAAACCAGATGAGGTAGTTGAGATTTCAGAAGAGCTGAAAGCAAAGGCCAAAATTGAAGATGAGAAAAAGGATGAAGAGGGGCCCAGGGAGATGGCTCAGTGGAATAAGCGCTTCCCTGGCAAGTGCAAGAGCCTAAGTCCAATCCCCAGTTCTGGAACAAATAAATTAAGTAAAATAAAAAATAAAATTTAAAAAAGAAAAGAAAAAGGATGAAGAAAAAGAAGACCCTGGAAGAATTCCTGAATTTTGCGTGACTTTTTAAGAACATTGACTTGCTCAGTGACATGGTGCAGGAATATTATGAACCTATTCTGAAGCATTTGAAGGACAGTACAGTGAAATTCTCAGTTGCTGGCCAGCTATGAATTTTATCTTAGAATTGCACTTTGAGCCCAATGAATATTTCACAAATGAAGTGTTGACAAAGACGTATAGGATGAGATCTGAACCAGATGATTCTGATCCCTTTTCATTTGATGATGGACCAGAAATTATGCGCTGTACATGGTGCCAAATAGATTGGAAAAAAGGAAAAAATTTCACTGCAATACTCATTTAGTCTGAGCTAATTTTGTCCTTTTCCAGTATTATTACAAACTAATATGCCATATTTTAACATTTGTCTTACAATTCAATCTTTTAATTCGATATGAGCTTTAATTTTAAGATCTTTAGTCATATTTCTTTCTTTCTTTTTATTTTAAGGAAAAGTCTAAAGGATGTTCAGAGTCTCACTACTACATTGGACTTGTAGTGGTCTGCCTGTTTACAGCCTCCCAAGTGCTGGGATTACAGGCGGGCACCACTATGCCCAATCTCAATTGCTGTCTCAGCACACCCTGGGGGTGGGGCCGGCACAGCACTCTAGGGATTGAACCCCCAGCCTCTGCACCTGCTTGCAGGCACTGTAATGCGCTGAGCTTTTTAACTGGTCCTTTTAGTCATATTTCAAAAAGCAATTCATTTTACCAAGAACTGAGGGTCAGTTATTTACACTGAAGACAACATGAAGGCTGGAATTTTCTGAGCAGGAAGCTCATGATGATGCTTCTGATCATGGATTATTTATGATTATAGTTGAATTCCAATGGTGTCACCTATTATACTCATATTAAAATCAAGTGAACTTTTTGAGATTTATGCAGATACAGTGCATGCTGAAGAAATTAATGCCAATTACCGACACACTGAAAAGGGTGGCTGATACTTATGGCCACTGCACACACACAAGACATGTCTCAAGCAATTATCATTGAGCATTCCCTGCGTACCATCTCAGTGCTTGTTAAGATGAGCTTATTTGCCGATTGTGCAAGCAGAACACTTGACTCCATGAGTCTAGTCTCCAGTTTCAATAAGGAACAATTCCGAGAACTTTTGCAATTCTGTTTAGATATTGATGAAGCACAATTTTATTTTCTGCAAAACTACTCTAATAGTGTCGGTGACAGTGACATATTTGGTCTTTCGTCATGCAGGATGTTGTAGTCACCAGGCAACATTCATGTGGTAAAACATAGAAACTGCTGATAGATCCTAAAATAATAAATTTTAAGGGCTGGGGAGATGGCTCAGTGGAATAAGTGCTTCCCTGGAAAGTGCAAGG
>NW_004524743.1:5926498-5930764 GCF_000260255.1 Octodon degus
AGGGCGCCCGACACTAAAGCAAAAACAGCCAAAGACAAGGTCAGCACATGGGTGTGGCTATATTTAAGTCAATCCTTTTTTGCCCAAAGCAGGCTTAAGAGGTATATACAAATATATACTTATATATCGCCTATTGTGTGACAGTATATTTGTAGGCACTGAGTATACAGAACTGATAATTTAAATGCCAATTACAGACTTAATTACAAGGTTGCATGGAACTCTTGGGAATATTTGAGATTTGGAGCAAGTTGGTCATAGAAAGGCCCCATGGAAAGGTGACCTATGAGAGAAGTCTGTTGAAGGGGGGATAGAGAGAAAGGTTTTATCTGAGAATCTGAAACACAAGCAAAGGCAAGGACAGGCTAGGATACCTTGAAGGCTGAGTGAACCATTGACATCTGAGAAAATCAATATTGTTTTGGGTCTTGATAAAACATTGAATGGAAAGCTTCAATTGCTATGTTATTGGAAGAAGACTAAGGAGGCCTGCATGGTTGGTGCTTCCCTTGGAGGAAAGAGGAGATATTTCTGAGGGTCCATAAGGACACTTTAGGGATTCAAATCTTGTTTTGTTAAGAAAAATTCCTGAAAGATGTGAACTTGATCATAGTTACTTCTTACATAGTGTGTCAAAATTTACTTCTTTTATTTTAGTCTGTCACAATTTTAGTTGTGTTATCTGATTCTTCCCAAATCATCTCCTGTGCATGGGTTTTCTCTGTACATGTTCAGGAAAGTTCTTAGCAATTTGTTAGCACAGTATCACTTGCATGCACATAGTCTGACCTTATTTATTTATTTATTTATTTATTTATTTATTTATTTATTTATTGGCGGAACTGGGGATTGAACTCAGACCCTTGCGCTTGCTAGGGAAGCACTTATTCCACTGAGCCATTTCCCCGGCCCCCAGTCTGACCGTTTTTAAAACATGGCTGCTACTTTATTTCATCACACACTTTTTAAGTTTCATGCTCATATAGAGGCTTGATGAACTTTTGTTTTAATGTGTTACTAACTCACATCTTGATTGGGAAGCTTATTTTGTGAAAAATATTAATTATTCTGGTGATCACTGAGGACTTAGAAATCTATATAAATATTGGCACCACCTCATTGATAACTTAATTCCATTTATTAAATGAGTCACATTTAAAGAAAAAAATTCAAAAGTAAAAAACTTTAGAGTATTTTCTCTTATATGTGTGGTCATAAGTTCAAATGCAGTTATTTTGACACAAATTTTTTTATGATAAGGGAGGTCACTTATCAATATATTTTTTCGTGTTATTATTCCTTCAATATTCCTAATGCTTTTGTCATTCATGTTTTGTTCAAGAATTCTAATCTTGTTCCTGTAATAAGCTTTGTTTTATAAGAATTTTTCAGTTCTATGCATGTATTGTGAACATGTTGTACTTCTATAGTTCTGTCTTAATTATTATGAAACAGTATAGTCTAACATGATATCTTCCCTTACTTTCATTCTGCTTCTCTAATAAAAAAAAGAACAGAGAACTATTATTTCAACCCTGTGGTGGAAGCTTGAAACCCTGAGACACAAAGAACCTTGAGAATAATCAATACCATCTTTGGTTCTTTCCTATAATTTTTCATTGCTAAACTCACTATAGATGTAATATTTTAAACATAGTTATCACAAGTATACAAATAAAAATTAAAAAATGATTTAAATATTAATTAGGAAAAAATTGAAAAGTACTAGTAAAATAGCAGTGTTAGAGAAATTTCACGATCATAAAAAATGAATTTTTCATTGTGTATAATCCTTAAATTGAGGCAATAACAACAATGATCTCATTGCATTTGTTTTAAGGAATTAAATTGAATTCATCGTAAAAAACAGATAGCATATGATACCCCAAATAGAGCACACTGACTAGTATTTATTGTGACAATGATGATGATGCTAGAATCATAAAATTTAAGTAGGAAGAGAATTGATATTAAAGTTGTTGATGTTGGTTATTTTAGAAAACAACTTTCTTATGAATTTACAACTTCGTACTCTGAGTCTTCGGGGTGAGTCCAATAATTTCATAAGTAGATGCCAAAAATTAGTTATTGTTCTGTTAATCATTACTAATAAGAACAGAGACTATTTCTAAATGTCCCATGAAAATTATACTAATTAGAAATGTCTAAATTTTGCATCTCTTTGGAGATTAATTTATTCACCACAATCAGTTAATCACATTACTTTACATAATTAGATAGCTTCTAGTGGAGAGGAAGACCCTCTGGTCTTCCAAGGATGGAGAAGGCTGCTTTAGCCAACACAAGTGAAGCTAGGAAGTCAGCTCAAGACCTTAGAAGTAGCATCCATCATTGCATACTCATTAGTGATGGCTGCATTGTTGTCCCAAATAAGGGCAGGCTTACAGAAGTATTTAGAAAATTAACTCTGCGAAGACTAGTGGCTTTATTGATGGGCAGTATTTTTCATTTTATGAATTATTCAAAGACTAATATGGGTAGAAATATATTGACAAATAGGATCAGTTTCTGCTACCTTCTTCATGCAGTGTAACACATAAGATCCTTCCAAATTTTCTCCAAGTGAGACGCTATTACAACTGCATTTTTCTGATTCTTTGATAAAGAAGGAAGGGAAGAAAGGAGTCATGTATTTGAATTGTGAATCGATTTAACAGTAGAAGAATAAGAAGAAAGAGGAATAAATCTAACCTACTAAACAATCATTTAATGTGCCACAAACTTTTTGTATGAGAGAGGATTTTTATTACAAATTTGTTTCCTTTTAAATCTTCATTTTTTTTTTTTTTCTGTATTAGGACAGGGTCTACAGGGTCTTACTTACTTAGATTGGACTTGTAGTGATTCTTCTGTTTTCAGCTCCCCAAGTGCTAGGATTACAGGCACTCACCACCACGCCCAGTCTCAGTCTCTGTCACAGCGCACCCCGTGGGCTGGGCCTGCATAGCACATGAGGGATCTAACGCGGCTGCTACACTCTGCCTAAGCAAGTGCTGTAGTCCGCTGAACTGTCAAGCCAACCTTAAACTTTTCTTTATAAATAAACTAAATTGATAGGAACAAATAATCTCCTACAACTTCATTTAAAAAAAAAAAACAACTAAAATTTATATTTCAGAAAAAATGTGACTTCAGCCTACAAGTTTGTAGTATACTACAGCAGCCATTGTTGAATTCTCTTAATTTGTTTAGTGCAATCTTTTATCATTTCTAACGTTATTTTTTCTTTCCTAACACTATTTTGTATTCTTTACAAAAAAAATAAAAAAGTTAATGAAGGGGCTGGAGAGATAACTGGGTGGCCTAAGCACCTGCTTGGCAAGTTCAAGGTCCTGAGTTCCATCCCCAGTACCGCACACTGTGCCAACCTTGCATTCCCGAGCTTGCAGTGCCAGCATGGAAGCCAGGCATGGGGGTGCTTGCCTGTGATTCCAGACCTTAGGAGGCCGAGGCAGGCGGATCACCACAACTCCAAGCTGTGTAGTGAGACCCTGTATTAAGAACAACAATAACAAAAATTAAAAAAATAAATCTTAATGGATATATCTAGATATGTATCTGTTAAACATAATAGTTGGTAATGCTAATTTAGGATATGAAAACAACGGGCCACCTAAAGTATTACACAAACACTTAAATATTTCAGTTTTATGGATCAGGAAACTTGATCTCACAGTGTTTAATCAAAGATTGGGTTTGTGGGAGGAAATCAGTTTTTTCTGACTCTACAGCCCATCCACTTAACCAGCAGCTAATATTTCTTTCCACAAGGAATAGGAGAAAAAATATTATATTTTTACAAATATTTATTTTAAAAATGAGAATAATTCCTAAAAGTAAGTCAAAAGAAGAACTGAGTCTATAGAATAAGTGAAAATATAAATTTAAGATGAAATTTCAAGAAAAAAAATATAAGAACCAGTCAGATAGCTCAGCAGATTAAAGCACCAGTTAGGCAGACTCAGAGGCAGCGGATTCAATCCCTGGGCTTGCTGTGCCGGCCCTGCCCCCCAAGTCTTGCTGAGACGGAGACTGAGACTGGGCATGGTGGCGCGCTCCTGTAATCCCAGTGCTTGTGAAGCTGAAAACAGGCAGATCACCACAAGTCCCATCTAGTAGTGAGCCCCTGTATATCACATAAATCCTTCCCTAAATTCATTAAGAAGAAAGAAAGGAAAAAGAAAGAGAGAAGAAAGAAAGAAGAAAGAAAGAAAGAAAGAAAGAAAGAAAGAAAGAAAGAAAGAA
>NW_004524743.1:5930864-5934469 GCF_000260255.1 Octodon degus
ATATACATATATATAAATATATAATGATGAACACTTTCTAAAAAGCATATTGAGGAAATACATTTGTGAATTTGGGAAGTTCTCATTTATAAATTTTGGCCACATTAATGAGTGAAACACAGTAGTTGATTGTTATCTATAATTTCACCTTCCACGATTTCAGTTTCTCATAATTTGGGATCCAAAAATATTAATGTGAAATTCTAGAAATGAATACATCCTAAGTTTTAAATTGAACATTATTTTAAATACAGTGAAAATCTCAGGTACCATCCCACTGCTTCATACGAATAGGGTCATGTCTTTATCTGCAGATCCACTCCAGATACCCTCCCCACCTGCTACTCATTTCAACATGGCTATGAGTATTGAAAGTCAGGTGAAAAACAGCAGACATTTTCAAATTGAGGGAGTGAAGACTGTATCATATTCAGAAATAACACCATTTCCTAAGAGTTAGTCTTTGGCTCTTGGTTTTCACATTATCTCTCCTGGTTTTACAGCACTTGTGTTAAGGTAATTGCATGGAATGGTCCAAGGTTTTATCATAAAGCCTGCATCATTCACCTTGCTTTTTTTCATTGCATAGGTCATGCTGACTACTGTTTTTCTTTTATGTATTTAGTACAGGGTCCACAGGGTCTCACTACACAGATCATGATACTGGTTTTGATATGAGAACTTAGTGGGAATAAGAAGCACCCAGCTCAGTAATGGCAAACCTTTTAGAGACAAGTGCCTAAACTGCAACCCAGAACCGAGTTATTCATCGAGGGGTGCCAACACTGCAAGTAAACTTGAACACCAAGGTTTTAGTTCAGAAAAAAAAAAACAGTGCATATGTTAACATATTTTGTTTTCAAACAAACAAACACAAACAGGTGCTTTGGTTTTATCAGCACTGGTATAAAGCTGTGAAGCACATTTCTGGGTGTGTCTGTAGATGACTGAGAGAGGCCAGCAAAATAAGGTGGACAAATGTACTCTAGTTATGAGCCGCCCCAGTCAGTAGCCTTATAACCTAGTAGAATAGAATTTAACAAGAAGGAACAGTATGCACTTTCCAAGAGCTCTTGTGTTCTTAGCCAGTAATGCTCTTTGCTGCCATCATGCATGGATGTTGGACTCTACTCTCTTCTGCCTTCCAACACATCCTTTCACTGTTTGAATTTCCAGTGTGTTCCTGGGCTTTGCCCTTGACTGCTGCTGCATCCTTGATTGTTTTTGTTCTGCAACTTGAATTTGTCAGTTGAGTATCTGCAGGCTGCTCTGGCTCCCCATGGTGTTGCTGCCTCTGTCCCACAGTCTAACAAGGGGACATTTCCACCTCAGATACTGTGAACCTACCTTATACATCGTGTTGGATGACTCTGTGTATATGTTCTACTGATTCTGCCCCCTACATAACCTTAACTACCACAGCAATGGATCATATTGACAAGAAAAAGTCAGCATTTTGAAAATAAAAACGTTGCATACACTGCAATAAATTATTTGCAAGAGGAAAGAAGTTATAATTATAGAACATTTATGACAATATATTATAATATATGTCCTATTTTTATTATTAGTTACTATTTTAAATGTCTTTCTTTTCCCTGTTTGTAAGCTTAAATATTAAACATTAATTTATAAAGTAAACATTATAAGCTTAACTGTTACAATAGGGAAAACATGTAGGGTTATTTTCTATAGAAAAGAGAAGCTGTTGTAAAGTTAATATCTCCTTTCCAGTAACTAAATATGTTGAAAACATGAAATCTACTCTAAAAGTAGATGTAAAATATTGTTAAATATATGCATGCTTTTGCTCAGCAGCTCTCTAGAATTTAATTAAGTAAATTTTAACTCGATGAAAATTTTATATATTCTTTGTTGCATAATTTATCAACTTTTTCTATTGGATGTTTGTTCAAAAAATCAGTTAGCCTGAAGTTTTTAATTAATACCCTTAACAATGAACAGTGAAAAGCAAGAAGTGAGCCATGGACATCAGCTAAAGATGATTTCTTAGGTTGTCCAGGTTTGAACATTCATCTGAAAGTTCATTTCCATGAGGCCATATCAGAGGTGAAGGTGGTGGTTCTGTTTTGCTTGCCTGTAACAATTATCAATAAAAGCAACTGCTAAGTGGCACCAAGAAGACATATCTTCTGAGTGATCTAACTCTTAAGGAATGGTGTTATTTATGAATATGATATGATCTTCACTTCTTCAGTTTAAAAATGTATGTTGTTTTTCACCTGACTTTCAAAGGGAATTACATCTTCACTGAAATGATCTATTTGTAATGCTACTCCTTTCTTCAGCTTCCCCAGCAACGGTATTACAGGTGCACACCACCATGCCCATTCTTGGTGGCTGCCTCAGTGCATCTAGGGGCTGGGCTGGTACAGCATGTGGTGCTAAGATAGAACCCCATTCCCTGAGCTATCTCGCTGGCTCTAACATGAACTGTATTTTAAAGATTTTTATTTATCAGAATCAAAAGTAGATGATTCAAGGTACATATTACCTATTATAAATTAGTACATTCTACAATAGACTTAATAATGTCATATGCATTTTTGAACCTTGTGAAATGCTGGTTAATAAAAAAATATATCATTTTTATTACTGATTGGTCATCCAGTCTAGGTAGTAATAAACTGTATTAGTCAGGTTTCACATTATTAAAAAAAAAAAAAAAAAAAACATCTGGATGTCAAAGGAGGAGGCTTATGCTTTGAGGAATTCAGTGAATAATCAACAAGCACCAAGAAAGAAATGGAATGGTGGGAAGGCATGGTAGCGCAAGCAGCTCAACCCATGGCATCCAGGAAGCACAGATGGAGAACAGAGGAGCCAGGGATAAGAACACATTTTCATAGTGACATATTATACGATCTCCCAGGCTTTTCTGAGAAATCTCAGTGGAAACCTCCATGACCCCAGAACTCTTACATTCCGCACACCTGAAAATCCAGAACCATTTGGATGATGACAAGATTTGCAATCATCTCAACCTGCCATCTTCCTGTCTTGGACAATGGCTGCAGCAGCTTCTACATATACTGGATGTCTGGACTCAGGGCATCATTTCTCTAGGCAGCCCTGACTGAGCAGTATGCCCTGAAACTCAAAGCAATATTCTCAGAGCATTTTCACAACCTTTGACACCCTCAGTCATGAGATTGGTGGAGTTTGGCCTTTTATCTCCTTCTACTGCTTCAAGATATATTTTCTATTTTTTGATGAAATGTCCTTGGCTTCCATTTAATGCTAATCTGTCAGCATGTGTCCTTGACCAAAACTTTGTAGGCATGTCCTTTCCACTCAACTTTATATTTTTCAAATTTCTCTGCTTTGGCTTTTGCTTCTGCTTCTCACTACATATCTAACTAAAAACACTCAACAGTAACCATACCACATCAATGTTGGGCTATCTTGAAATTTCCTTCACCAGATTAATTATCTATTAATTTCAGATCCCTACAATGACTCAGGATTTGGATAAAGTGTAAACAATTTCCTTGCAAAATGGATTACCTATAGCCCAATTTCCAATAGGTTCTTTGTTCTCAGTTGAAATCTTATTAGGCTAGCTTTTTATTTTTATTTTTTTT
>NW_004524743.1:5934596-5935921 GCF_000260255.1 Octodon degus
GGGGGCGGGGCTGGCTGGCATGTGGTGCTGGGGGATCAAACCGCGGTCCCTGATGCTTTGCTAAGCTTGTTCTAAGTAGGTGCTTTAGACCACTGAGCCATCTCTCCAGCCCCTAGGCTAGCTTTTAAGGCCCATATTCCTTTCACAATTCTGGTTAGCAGTTCCAACTAGATTACCCCATCAAGCTAAATATACAGTGTTCTGTGCTTCTGTAGCCCACATCTCCCAAATTTTCTGAACTTCTATCACAAGTCTTTTCAATGGGCTTCTGGACCCCATAGTCAGGTACAGTCACAACAATGCTGATTATATTTTTCTGTTTTTATCAGCTTTCCATTTACTGAGACAAAATATCTCACACACACCCCAACAACCTAAAATAAAAGATATTTACTTTGATTCATATTTCAAGGGTTTATATCTATAGTCAACTAGCTGAAGATAGATGGGAATGGAAATGGAAAGTTGTTCAACACATGGTAACCAGGAAGCAAAGTATAACAGAGGAGGTCTAGAAAAAAGGGTACATCCTTCCAGGTCCTGCAATATGGTTGTGTCTTTTCCAACCAGATGCCTCTTCCTTTGAGGAAAGGAGGCTTTTGGAAGATATTTTATATCTAATCTATAACATAAACTCTAGTAGCTAGGCGAGATGCTGGCTACAGTCTGCTTTTAATAACTTAAGTGCAATGGTTAATCTTGATTATCAACTTGATTGGCTTGAGCGTTGCCTCGGGAATTAGTAACACACACACTTGTGGTTGTGGCTGTGTAGGTCACACAGGTATGAATGGATGGTCTCTATCTGCCTTCCAGCTTTCTCTTCCCTGTTCTTGAGTTCCTAGCCACCATGACGATCCACTGTACTCAGCTGTCAAGATATTCCCACCTTATAGTCAGCCAACCATGCAGTGAGACCCCTGAAAATATGACTAAGGTAAACTAGTTCTTTATTTTAGTTATGTATGTTAGGGATTTTGTCCCAGGCCAGGCAAAGGTAAATAATATACTGTTATGAAAACCAAACTACATTTCTTGGTTGCATCAGTCACTTTCACTCAGCGACTAAACTGAGCAGTTCCACACTGATCTCATGACCTGAAATGCCTAAAAAGTTACCATCTGGGTTTTTTAAAAGAAAGTTTGTGAAGCACTGACATCAGTGGAAATCAGTATCATGCTAGCTCTTAGAGACACTTCAAATGGATCCCCTCAAGGATACTGTCATTATTCGAGACAGCTAGTAGGAGATCTTAAGAGAGAAGCAACCTAAACAAAGAAAAATTCCTTAAGATTAAATTTTTCTAAAGAATATATTAGTAGAT
>NW_004524743.1:5941387-5944010 GCF_000260255.1 Octodon degus
AAGAAAGAAAGAAAGAAAGAAAGAAAGAAAGAAAGAAAGAAAGAAAGAAAGAAAGAAAGAAAGAAAGAAAGTCGTCATGATACTATGAATAACATCATAGGACAGAGGCCATCTAAGAGATGCTTAGCATGGACACCTGTTGGGATTAGGCATATTTTCCTTAGGCCATAAGTCACTACCAATATCAGTAAAGCCTGTCAAGAGATTTTTTTGCTCAGTGAAATTCTACAATAGTATCAATCAGGCAGGTATTACTGTCAGTAGATGTTATGTATGGGGGTCCCTAAATGGAAGGACATGGTCGCCAAAAATTGTTTTCATTGTGTACAAGAAATTTATGCAGACAACTCTGACTGCTGATGAAGTTTTCTTACACCAAAGCAACAATAGCCCTAAATTAATAAGATAAAACTAAAGATGTTTAATTGGAGTCTCAAATAATTTGTTGTAGATTTGATTTGGAGTTTAACCCGAATAATGCTGCTTCAAATATAATTTTATCTTATCTATTCGTATTTTCTGTATTTAGCACAGAGTCTACAGGGTCTCACTACACAGATCGGACTTGCAGTGATTCTCCTGCTTTCAGCCTGGAAAGCGCTGGGATTACAGGCCCGCCACCACGCCCAGTCTCAATCGCCTTCGCAGCGCCCCCCGTGGGCGGGACTGGCACAGCACGCCACGGGTGCAATCTCGGCTGCTGAGCTCTGCCTAAATAGGTGCTTTAGTCCGCTAAGCCATCAAGCCCGCTCTATAATTTTATTTTAGCTGGTGAAATAAGACTTTGGTAATTATCTCCACAACACAGTCCTACAGACCATATTAGCTTAGGACAGGGACAGCCTCACTCTGTCTTTGCGTTGATGTAGGGTTTTGTCAATTTTTCCGTGCAAGTTCCCGCATATGAGAAGTTACCTGAGTTAAAAAATCAGAACGTTACCTTACAGAGGCACAAAACTAATATCAATTATTGTCAAACATGGTGGAGAAATTTTCATCACTTCTCTCAGCTGAATCTGTGCAGTCTCGGGGACAAGCCACTAAATTCTTTTTGTGCTTTTCCATCAATTTGAATCTTTCATGCAATGTTCAGTGTAGAGTTCCCAAGAGTTTTTAACTTTTTCAGTTGCTGTTTCAGTACTAATTCAGATGCCTTTATCAGTGAACTAGTCTATAAGGGTTTGCTTCTCCCTCCCTTTCAGTTTCCTTTCTTTTCCCTCTCTTCTTCCACTTTCCATTCTCTTACCTTCCTTCTTCTGTCTTTCTCTTTTTTACTCTCTTGGTTCCTTTCATTTCTTCATAGATCCTTGACTTTGCTAGCTCACCCTATTCATTTCCCATCTCTACCACTCAGGCACTGCTTCAAGCACCATGGAGACCCCATATATAATGAGTCCTCACTTAAAAGACAACTTACGATCCAAGGGAGTGAGGAAAATGTGTTTAAGTCTTAGTGTAGACATGCAAGCAGGTGTATATGAAAATCTCGAGGCACAGAGCATAAAGAAAACTAGGAACAAGATGGCATTGATGTATATTTTCAAAAATCATATATCCTTCATACTTGTGTAAACTGCTGAAGAAAACTTTTCAAGCAGAATAAACAGCATGAAAAAAATGTCATGGTGCGGAAAAAAACAGGACCTATTTAAGAAAAAGCAAATATTTCACTTCACTGCCGACTTTGTCTAGAATTTTTTTTTTATGTCAAGTTAAGAAGTCTGTATTATTCTACATCTAGAAAAGGCTTAAGGTTTATTTTTCTCCTTCTGGCATTTCCCCATGAATAAAACTTTACATAAAACAAAAAAACTTTAAGAGAAAGAATGCTGCTTAAAATCTTGGATTGAAAACAATTTTGTTGTGCGGGCAGATTGATGTTCTTTTATCCCACAAATGATCAATTTTGGAAATAAGAGCTTGAGTATGAGCTTTCCCAACAGCGCTTGCCTGAGTTCTCTGGTGGATTAGTCGGCTCCACGTATCCAGCAGTTTTTCAGCTCAGCTCATAAGCAATAACATGAAGTAAACGCCACATCATCATGGTGGCCTCAGGGACAGTTAGACAGTTTGGAAGTAATTTAAGGTTAACCCACAGGAAGCAACCTGGTGCAGGACTCCACAAAAGCAGTTCATTTGGATGGAATTATTGAAATCTTATTTTCATTTCACTGTCACACAGGCAACAGAGCACGTTCACCATCCTAGACACCACTTCATTGGGAAACATGGCACTTCCTGTGTAATAGAGGCATATCCAAAGGGCTGGACCCATGAGAACAGCGAGACTGTGGTCAGCAGATTGTGATGTCTAAAAAGTCACAGAAACATGCACTCTTGGTGGGAGATGGACCTTTCCGCGTTCACTTCTGACTCATATGTGAAGACATTCAGAAAATGAGTTTCTATTGACTAAATACTTCAATTGCATTTGTAATAATCTGATTTAGAAAATCAGCTCCTAAACCCCAGTGCTTACAGTTCTAATGCTCAGTAACTGCACGGTGCTACAGGAGACTTCGTGCCACAAGTGCAGACAGAGAGCAGCCCCACATTGCAGTTTATTTGATAGTTCTGTCTCATAATAAATCACCAAAATGTCATGAAAGAATACTCTTGTTAT
>NW_004524743.1:5944970-5947492 GCF_000260255.1 Octodon degus
TTCAAATAAAAGGCAAAGAAATAATAAATTTTATACTATATTAAATAATTTTATTAAATGATGTAAATCCTGCCTCACTGATCTATTTTTTCCAAAAAACAAAAGCAAAAAAGAAAAGAAGTATATAACTTATAGCCCAATTATCAACACAATGTATGCAATTTAACTAATTAAGAGACTACTTACAGCTACGTTACTTTGTAGGTTTTCTGCAGCCATGCCTCATACAGCTTTGTTGTATTTTCTTTTGACATTTACCTCAGATCAGGGAGAGGTCAGAATTGTTTCAGATATGCTAAATATATTGATCTGCATGGCTAGGATACATCAAGATTGATTGAGAAATGTTACCAATTTTACCAAAATTCACATAACATAATGATGATTTCATGAACACAACACCTACCGGACAACTAACTGGAACAAAAATAGACAGCAATACATCAAACTAATAAAGTTGCTGCAGGTCAACAAAATCAATCAAGTGAAAAATCTATAAAGTAGGGTAATATGTTTTTAATTGGTGTATCTGCTCAGGAATTAATTTACAAAATATGTAAGGGGATTCTATAACTCATTAAACAAAAAAATTAATGAAGACAATATGGGGACGGAACTTGTGCAGATACTTATCAAAGAGGACATATAAGATGACAGCAACTATATAAAAAATGCTTAAAGGCATTACCTAATGCAAATTGAAATTGCCTAAAAAATATTGCATTATACATGTTCAAGTAGTTACTGCCAAACAAAAAATAATTGTTGACAAATACATAGAGTAATTAAAACCAAGTATACTGTTCTTTGGAAGTACAAAATGGCGCAGGAGCAACAGAAAACAGGATAAAAACACTCAAACTGTTAAAATGGTGCTACTGTATAATCCACCAAACTTGTGAGTACATATCAAAAAAAAAAAACCTGAAACCATGGATATAAAATATTTCTACACTCCCACACTTAAAACAATATTTATAATTGCAAAGATAGAGAAAAAATTCTAGTGACAATAGTAGTGTGATGAATAGGTGTAGGCAGTGGGATATATACACAGTGGAATATCTTTAAGTCTTATAAATGCAGAGATTAAAGCAAATGAAATTAGCCCAGACTAAAGGACTAAAGAAATTAATGAAACAAACAAACAAAGCAAAGAGATGAGAAGAGGAGAGGAGTGGGGAGAGGGTGGGGGCAGTGGAGAGGATAGGGGAGGGAAATGGGGAGGGAGAGGAGAAGGAAAGGAGATGAAAGGGGAGGGAAGAATGAGGGGGAAGGGAGGAGACAGGAGAGAAAAGGAAGAGATGGGGAAGGAAGGGAAGGAGAGGGGAAAAGGACACAAGGAGACTAACACTGGCATGTACTGGACATGTCTGTTCCATAAATTGAAGCAATACGATCCCGTGTGCTTACGTGTGTATGACCTGATCACATTAAATATACGCAGTTCTGTGCATGTCAGCTATTCTTCAGTAATTTTAAAAATGAAAACATAGTGTGTCCATGACAAAGTAGGTAAAAAAGAGATTTGCATCACTTTTTTCAAAGATCGATTATCAGAAATAAAGACATTTTGCTAATTCTGTGAATAAAATCCTTGAATAAACTTTCACGGCAAAGTATATACTATTCATTTTCTAGAACAAGTTGAAGCTTTTAAGAAAAAATTTAGTAAGCACTGAGCAGTTCCTTTGTGCACATATATAGATTTCTATGCCATAAATTATAAACTTTTATTTTTTTGAAGTTTTTGTTTTTAACACAGGGTCTCATTGCTATGTAGTTCAGGCTGGCCTTGAACCTGTGTGATCCTTCATTATAGGTGTGTATATCACACCTGGCTCAATACAGACTTGATCTAAGGTAAGATTTTCATTTCTTCAGATTTGTAAACTTGATCTGAATTTTAACCACTCCATAAGATGAGTTTCTAGACAAGCAGCCTCCACTAGAAACTTCTAGCTAGCAGGATGCCAGCTATGACACAAACATTTTTGCACTAGCACTAATTATACTTTAGAAAATAACATTTTCTGTTAACATATTTTATTATGCAAAAATGTTATAAAGAATTTGCATTATAAGTATATGTTGTTTTTGTATAAATACACATGTTGTAATTTAACATATGTATATTGAACCTAAATATATATTGTAATTAAAACACACTTTTGATTCTTGGTCCAAATAATCAAACAAGCAACTACATACTTAAATTAATTCTATGAGCACTCATCTTTAACTAAGATCATTGTCAATCAACAAGTTTGCTGTACAAAACAACATATTTTAGTACTTATCTTTCTCGTATGTTAATTGCCTTGAATCATTTTAGAACTTGAACGGCTTATGAAGACAAAATGGTGGAAAACACATCTATACAGTTCGATCTTTGTGAAGAAGTGTTTGAGTCCTATAAAAAGCTTCTCTGATAGGTCTACCTTCCATCATAGGTCACTTTCCCTGTTCCCTTACAATTCCTAAACCTTAACCCCTATGTGAAGTAGTGCCTTATACCTGGA
>NW_004524744.1:0-3085 GCF_000260255.1 Octodon degus
TATCAGAGTCTCCTGAGCCTGAAAGCTTTCTTTAACGACGTATTTAAATACTTAAGCGAAAGCGCAAGATGCTATAGGAACACGTGTTTTCATCCTGGTTTTTATGGCCACAATGCCAGACACCTGCGTGAGGCCTGTCTCTTTTCCTTTATGTCTGACTCCATCCACCAAATGCTTCATCTTTCAAAGAGCACATTCTGAACGGAGAAATAGCTTAGAGGTTCTCAGCTTTTGGCATCATTCGCCATGCTAAGCTTATTGAACCTTCAAAGAATTACCAGATATCTGGGTCAAAATTCAAGTGCGAACTCCAGGAATTATTAGGTCACTTCATGTCAGTCCTTTACGAAAATCTATATTTCAAGTTTCTGTCTAATGTTGTAAAATGGTAGAACGGGTTTTCTTTTTTTTTTTTTAGGCCCAAATTCTTTTAGGGAAATTCTGGTTTTCAGTAACTGTCTGTGTTCGAACTAAAGTAGCTTGAACTTTAGGGCTTTGCTTAAGCAGGCACTTACACAACTGAGCTACTGGGCCGGCCCCCAATTAGGAAGCCATGTTCTTATTCCTTTATGTGTTGTAAGGGTCAAGTCGCCACGAAGGAAGACCCCAAGAATCGGTCTCTCATGCAAAGAACAATGGGAATTTTATTAACTGTGTGCACACAGGGCGGTCTGAACACGCAGGAACAGAGAGCGTGCGGAACTGACCGTGGGTGGTGGTTTTAAGCTAGAAGACAAAGGGAGGAGGGGTTTGGCAAGCGGGGTTACAGAAGCAGATCACATTGGTTAATTTTAGGGTAACCTCTAAAATAATTGGTGGTTTTAGAATATGTCCTAAAAAAGGAGACTAAGAACGATCAGTTAAAGGTTAACTATGAACTGGCTTGGTGGATTTTTTGGGGAGGGGGAAGTAACTAAACATTGTGACTCTGTTTCACAAGAATGGCATCTAACCCAGGGAAGGTGATGTTTGCTCAAGCTGGGCCTGTGGTTTTACATCCCAACTTAAGGTTTTAGGAATTTGGGCTACTTAACAACACGGAGGGTGGTCTCTCTTGTTTAACTGATAATTTTCCAAATTATTCCGACCCTACAGTGTAAGGCACAATTCGAGATACCTGCATGGAGCATGACTTCACCTTGTGTATATGACTCCTTCTACAGTATGGTTTCTGCTTCTGAATGTCAATTCTGAATGGAGAAATTCCAGAGAGTTGCTAGGTTGTGGGCCACTTGGGAAATGTGCCTTCTTTATCCAGTTCTCCTTTACAGGGCCTATCAGGACTGTGTGTTTAAATTGGATTTAGAAACCTAGTAAATATCAGATATGCACCATGGCCTTCTCTTCAATAAAAGTATACTTGAAGTACTGGGCATACAATATGGCATAAGGCAAAACCACAAACTGATATCTCTCTATTTTGTTTTTTGTTGTTGTTGTTGTTGTTGTTGTTGTTGCCATCTCAAGTTGACTCCAGGGCATTTCTCCTTTACTGTGTGTGTAGAGGCTCGATATCAGAGTCTCCTGAGCCTGAAAGCTTTCTTTATTGAGGTATTTAAATACTTAAGCCAAAGAACAAGAGTCATTAGGAACATGCAGTTTCATCCTCGCTTTTAGGGGGCACAATGCGAGACACCTCTTTGAGGCCTGTCCCTTTTCCCTTATGTCTGACTCCATAAACGAAGTGCTTCATGTTTCAAAGAGTACATTCTGAATGGAGAAAGAGCGGAGATGTTCTCAGCTCTTGGGATCATTGGCCTTCCTAAGCCTATTCAACTTACAAACAGCTACCAAATATCTGGTTCAAAATTCAAGTAGAAAACCCAGCAATTGATAGGTCACATCATGTCAATCTCTTCTGAAAATCTATGTTTCAGGTTTCTGCCTTCCAATTCTTTATGTGGAAAAACGGTAAAGGTGTTTTTTGGGGGGCTCAAAATGACTTTAGGGCATTTATGAATTTCAGTGAATATCTGGGTTCGAACCAAAGAACCTTGAGCTTGAGGGCTTTGCTTAAGCAGGCACTTAAACAACTGAGCTACTGGGCAGGTGCCCATTAGGAACCCATATTCTTATTCCTTTATGGGTAAGGCACAATTAGAGACACCCTTGTGAAGCCTGACTTCGCCATGTGTATCTCACTCTTTCTCCTGTATGATTTCTGCTTCTGATTGTGAATTCTGAATGGAAAAATTCCACAGAGTTGCTAGATTCTGGTCAGTTTGGGAATATTGGCCTTCTTTATCCAGTTCTCCTTTACAGTGCCTATCAGAACTGCGTGCTTAATATTGGATTTTTAAAGCAAGTAATTCTCAGATAAGCTCCATGCCCTTCTCTTCAATAAAAGTATACTTGAAGTACTGGACACCCAATATGTCATATGGCAAAACCACAAACCGATATCTCTGTTTTGTTTTTTTGTTTGTTTGTTTTAAACTTTATTTATTTGTGTGTGTGTGTGTGTGTGTGTGTGTGTGTGTGTGTGTGGCCAGCTCAGCCCACCAGGGTGTGGGGCTGGCTGGCATGTGGTGCTGAGGGATTGAACCGTGGTCCCTATGTTTTTGCTTAGCTTAGCTTGTTCTAAGTAGGTGCTTCAGACCACTGAGCCATCTCTCTAGCCCTATCTCTCTGTTTTGTTTTTTCTTTTTTTGTTGTTGCCATTACAAATTGACTCCAGGGCATTTTTCCTTTGCTGCTTGTGTATAGGCTTGATATCAGAGTCTCCTGAGCCTGAAAGCTTTCTTTATCAAGGCATTTAAATACCTAAGCCAAAGAGCAAGAGGCATTAGGAACACGTGTTTTCATCCTCATTTTTAAAGGCCACAATATGAGACACCTGCGTGAGGCTTGTCTCTTTTAACTTATGTCTAACTCCATCCTCCAACTGCTTCATGTATCAAAGAGTACATTCTGAATGGAGTAAGCGCTGAGAGCTTCTCTGCTGTTGGGATCATGGGCCTTCCTAAGCTTATTCAACTTACAAACAGCTACCAAATATCTGGTTCAAAATTCAAGTAGGAATCCCAGAAATTGATAAGTCACGTCATGTCAGTTCCTTTAGCAAAACTATATCTCAAGTTTCTGT
>NW_004524744.1:3440-5722 GCF_000260255.1 Octodon degus
TTTGGGAAGAAGTCTTTTCTTTATCCAGTTCTCCTTTACAGTGTCTATCAGGACTGCGTGTTTAAAATTTGATTTGGAAACCAAGTAATTCTCTGATAAGCACCATTCCCTTCTCTTCAATAAAAGTATACCGGAATTACCTTGTGCCAATTATGTCATATGACAAAACCACAAACCGATATCTCTCTGTTTTGTTTTTTCTTGTTTTTGTTGCCATCTCAAGTTGACTCCCGGGCATTTCTCCTTTGCTGCGTGTGTATACCAGAGTCTCCTGAGCCTGAAAGCTTTCTTTAATGATGCATTTAAATACCTTAGCCAAAGAGCAAAAGACATTAGGAACACGTGTTTTCATCCTCGCTTTTAAGGGCCACATTGCGAGACATCTGCGTGAGGCATGTCTCTTTTCCCTTATGTCTGACTCCATCCACCAACTGCTTTATATTTCAAATAGTACATTCTGAATGGAGAAAGAGTGGAGAGGTTCTCTGCTGTTGGGATCATTGGCCTTCCTAAGCTTATTCAACATAAAAACAGCTACCAGGTAGCTGGTTCAAAATTCAAGTAGGAAACCCATCGATTGATAGGTCACCTCATATCAGTCCCTTTAGAAAAACTATATTTCAAGTTTCTGCCTTCCAGTTCTTTATGTGGAAAAATGGAAGAAGGTGTTTTTGTTTTCTTTTGTTTTTCTTGGGTTTTTTTTTTCTTCAAATGCATTTAGGGCATTTCTTATTTGCACTGATTGTCTGGGTTTGAACCAAAGAAGCTTGAGCTTCAGGGCTTTGCTTAAAGAGGCACTTAAACAAGTAAACTACTGGGCAGGCACTTAAACAACTGAGCTACTAGGCAGGTCCCCATTAGGAAACCATGTTCTTACTCCTTTATGGCTGAGGCACAATTCGAGACACCTGTGTGAAGCCCGACTTGGCCATGTGTATCTGATTCCTTCTCGTGTATGATTTCTGCTTCTGATTGCGAATTCTGAATGGAAAAATTCCACAGAGTTGCTAGATTCTGGGCAGTTTGGGAAGATTGCCCTTCTTTATCCAGTTCTCCTTTACAGTGCCTATCAGGACTGCGTGTTTAATATTGGATTTTTAAACCAAGTAATTCTCAGATAAACACCATGCCTTTCTCTTCAATAAAAGTATACCTGAAGTATTGGGCACCCTGTATGTCATATGACAAAACCACAAACCGATATCTCTCTGTTTTGTTTTTTCTTTTTTTGTTGCCATCTCAAGTTGACTCCAGGGCATTTCTCCTTTGCAGTGTGTGTATAGGCTTGATATCAGAGTCTCCTGAGCCTGAAACCTTTCTTTAATGAGGCCTTTAAATACCTAAGCCAAAGAGCAAGAGGCATTAGGAACACTTGTTTTCATCCTCATTTTTAGGGGCCACAAGTCGAGACACCTGCGTGAGGCCTGTCCATTTTCCCTTATGTCTGACTCCATAAACGAAGTGCTTCATGTTTCCAAGAGTACATTCTGAATGGAGAAAGAGCGGAGACGTTCTCAGCTCTTGGGATCATTGGCCTTCCTAAGCTTATTTAACTTACAAACAGTTACCAAATATCTGGTTCAAAATTCAGGTAGGAAACCCAGCAATTGATAGGTCACGTCATGTCAATCTCTTCAGAAAATCTATATTTCAAGTTTCTGCCTTCCACTTCTTTATGTGGGAAAAAGGTAAAGGTGTTTGGGGGGGGCTCGAAATGACTTTAAGGCATTTCTTTATTTCAGTGAATGTCTGGGTTCGAACCAAAGAATCTTGAGCTTGAGGGCTTTGCTTAAGCAGGCACTTAAACAACTGAGCTTCTGGGCAGTCCTCCATTGGGAACCCATGTTCTTATTCCTTTATGGGTAAGGCACAATTCGAGACACCTGCATGACGCCTGACTTCACCATGTGTATCTGACTCCTTCTAGTGTATGATTTCTGTTTCTGAATGTGAATTCTCAATGGAGAAATTCCACAGAGTTGCTAGGTTCTGGGCAGTTTGGGAAGATAGGCTTTCTTTATCAAGTTCTCCATTACTGTGCCTATCAGAACTGCGTGTTTAAAATTGGATTTGGAAATCAAGTAATTCTCAGATAAGCTCCATGCCCTTCTCTTCAGTAAAAGTATACTTGAGGTACTGGACACCCAATATGTCATATGGCAAAACCACAAACCGATATCTCTCTGTTTTGTTTTTTCTTTTTTTTTTTTTTTTTTTTTTTTTTTCCAGGGATTTTTTCATATGTTGCATGTGTGCAGTCTCGATATCAGAGTCTCCTGAGC
>NW_004524744.1:5822-11571 GCF_000260255.1 Octodon degus
CAAAACCACAAACCGATATCTCTCTGTTTTGTTTTTTCTTTTTTTGTTGCCATCTCAAGTTGACTCCAGGGATTTTTTCATATGTTGCATGTGTGCAGTCTCGATATCAGAGTCTCCTGAGCTGGAAAGCTTTCTTTATCAAGGCATTTAAATACCTAAGTCAAGGGGCAAGAGGCATTAGGAACACTTGTTTTCATCCTCTTTTTTAAGGGCCACAATATGAGACACCAGCATCAGGCCTGTCTCTTTTAACTTATGTCTAAGTCCATCCTCCAACTGCTTCATGTTTCAAAGAGTACATTCAGAATGGAGAAAGAGCTGAGAGGTTCTCTGCTGTTGGGATCATTGGCCTTCCTAAGCTTATGAAATGTCCAAACAGCTACCAGATATCTGGTTCAAAATTCAAGTAGGAAACCCAGAAATTGATAGGTCGCCATTGTTACAGTCCCTTTAGAAAATCTATACTTAAAGTTTCTGCCTTCCAGTTCTTTATGTGGAAAAATGGGAGAAGTGATTTTTTTTGTTTGTTCATTTGTTTGTTTTTCTTTTTTGAGGCCCAAAATCCCTTTAGAGCATTTCTGGTTTGCCCGGACTCTCTGGGTTCAAACCACAGAAACTTGAGCACTTGAGGGCTTCTTTTCAGCAGGCACTTACACAACTGAAGTATTGGGCAGGCCCCCATTAGGAACACACATTTTTATTCTTTTATGGGGAAGGCACATTTTGAGTCACTGGTGTGAAACCTGCTTCCCCATCTGTATGTTACTACTTTTATTGTATGATTTCTGTTCCTAAATGTGAACTCTGAATGAGAATTTACAGAGAGTTGCTAGGTTCTGGGCAGTTTCCAAAATTGGGCCTTTTTTCTCTGGTTCCCATTGAGTACCTAACAGGACTTCTGATTTACATTTCAACTGGGAAACCAAGTAATTCTCAGATAAGCACCATGCCATTCTCTTCAGAAGAAGTATACCTGAAGTCTCGGGTTCCCAGTCTGTTATATTTCAAAACGGCAGAACGATTTCTCTCTGTTTTTTTGTTTGTTTGTTTGTTTGTTTGCAGTCTCAAGTTGACTACAGGGCATTTCTGTTTTGCTGTGTTTAGAGGTTCGATATCACAGCCTTCTGAACCTGAAAGCTTTCTTTAATATGCCATTTAAACACCTGAGCCAAATTGCAAGCTGCATTAGGAACACATATCCTCATCCTTGTTTTTCAGGGCCACAATGCGAAACACCTGAGTGAGGCCTGTCCTTTTTACCTTCTCTCTGAACCCTTCCACCAATTGATTTATGTTTCAAAGTGTGAATTCTAAATGGAGAAAGACCAGAGAGTTTCTAAGCTGTTGGAATCATGGGCTTCCTAAGCTTGTTCACCTTAGAGACAGCTACCAGAGGTCTGGTTCAAAATGCAAGTGGGAAACCCAGCAATTCTTAGATCCCCATCATTTTAGTCCCTTTAGAAAAACTATATTTAAAGAGTTCTTTATATGGTAAAGTGGTAGAAAGTTGGTTTTTTTTTTTTTGTTTGTTTGTTTTGTTTTGTTTTGTTTTTGAGGCTGGATGATGTCTTTAGGGTATTTCTGGTTTGGCATGATTATCTCGGTTAGAACCACAGAAGCTTCAGCTTCAGGGCTTTCTTTAAGAAATCACCTAATCAAATGAGCTATTGGGTAGTCCCCAATTAGGAACTCATGTTCTTATTCCTTTATGGGTAAGGCACAATTTAAGACACTTGCGTGAAGTCTGACTTCGCCATGTGTATCTGACTCCTTCTAGTGGATGATTTCTGCTTTTGAATGTGAATTGTGAATGGAGAAATTCCACAGAGTTGCTAGGTTCTGGACAGTTTGGGTAGATGGGCTTTCTTTATCCAGTTCTCATTTACAGTGCCTATCAGGACTTCTGGTTTAAAATTCAATTTGGAAAGCAAGTAATTCTCAGATAAGCACCATGCCATTCTCTTCTGAAAAAGTACACCTGAAGTCCGGGGCACCCAGTATGTTATATGACAAAATGGCAGACCGATTTCTCTCTGTTTTATTTTTCCTTTTTTTTTTTTTTTTTTTTTTTGTTGCCATCTCAAGTTGACTCCAGGGCATTTCTCATTTGCTGCGTGTGTATAGGCTTGATATCAGAGCCTCCTGAGCCTAAAAGCTTTCTTTAACAAGGCATTTAGTCACCTGAGCCAAAGGGCAGGTGGCATTAGGAACACATGTTCTCGTCCTTGTTTTCAAGGACCACAGTTGGAGACACCTGCGTGAGGCCTATCTTTTTCCCTTATATCTGACTCCATCCACCAACTGCTTTATGTTTCAAAGAGTACATTCTTTTATTTATTTTTTTAATTTTATTTATTTATTTATTTATGTGTGTGTGGCCAGCTCAGCCTACCAGGGGGCCGGGCTGGCTGGTATGTGGTGCTGGGGTATTGAACCGCGGTCCCTGTGCTTTGCTAAGCTTGTTCTAAATAGGTGCTTTAGACCACTGAGCCATCTCACCAGCCCTCAAAGAGTACATTCTGAATGGAGAAATACAAGAGAGGTTCTCAGCTGTTGCATTCATGGGCCTACCTAAGCTTATTCACCGTACAGACAGCTACCAGATACTGGCTCAAAATTCAAGTGGGAAATGCAGTAATTGATAGGTCACCTACATGTCATTCCCTTTAGAAAACTATATTTAAAGTTTCTGCCTTCCAGTTCTTTATGTGGAAAAATGGTAGAAGGAAAATTTTTTTTGAGGCCCAAAATGCATTAAGGCATTTCTGGTTTGCCAGGTCTCTCTGGATTCTAACCACAGAAGCTTGAGCTTGAGGGCTTATTTTTGGCAGGCACTTAAACAACTGAGCTACTGGGCAGGCCCCCATTAGGAACACACATTCTTATTCCTTTATGAGTAAGGCACAACTTAAGTCACCTGCGTGAAGCCCGACTTCCCTATGTGTATGTGACTACTTTTTTTGTATGATTTATGTTTCTACATGTGAATTCTGAATGAGAATTTACAGAGAGTTACTAGGTTCTTGGCAGTTTCTGAACATGGACCTTCTTTCTCTGGGTCCCATTGAGTGCCCAAAAGGACTTCTGGTTTACAGTTTGACTAGGAAACCATGTAATTCTTAGATAGACACCTTGCTATTCTCTTCAGAAAAATTATACCTGAAGTACTGGCCACCAACTACTTTATATGGACCAATGGCAGTCTGATTTCTCCCTGTTTCCTTTTTTTTTTTTTTTTTTGGAACCAGGGATTGAACTCAGACTCTTGTGCTTGCCATGGAAGTCTCTGTTTACTTTTTTCTTTCTTTTTTTTTTTAGGTCTCATGTTGACTCCAGGGCATTTCTGATTTGTTTTGTGTAGAGGTTTGACATCACAGCCTCCTGAGCCTGAAGTTTTCTTTAAGATGCCATTTAAACACCTGAGCCAAATGGCAAGCTGCATTAGGAACACATATCCTCATCCTTGTTTTTCAGGGCCACAATGCGAGACAGCTGATTGAGCCCTCTCTTTTTTGCCTTCTTTCTGACTCCTTCCACCAATTGATTTATGTTTCAAAGTGTGAATTCTAAATGGAGAAAGACCAGAGAGTTTCTAAGCTGTTGGGATCATGGACCTTCCTAAGCTTGTTCACATTACAGACAGCCACCAGACGTCTGGTTCAAAATTCAAGTGGAAAACCCAGCAATTCTTAGATCCCCATCATGTCAGTCCCTCTAGAAAAACTATATTTAATGATTTTGCCTTCCAGTTCTTCATATGGAAAAATGGTAGAAGGTTTTTTTTTTGTTTTTTGTTTGTTTGTTTGTTTGTTTGTTTGCTTTTGAGGCTCGATGATACCTTTAGGGTATTTCTGGTTTGACATAACTATCTTGCTTGGAACCACAGAAGCTTCAGCTTCAGGGTTTTCTTTAAGAAATCACCTAAACAAATGAGCTTTTGGGCAGGCTCCAATTAGGAACACATGTTCTTATTCCTCTTTGGGTAAGGCACAATTCGAGACACCTGTGTGAAGCCTGACTTCACCATGCGTATCTGACTCCTAGTGTATGATTTCTGCTTCTGAATGTGAATTCTGAATGGAGAAGTTCCACAGAGTTGCTACGTTCTGGGAAGTTTGGAAAGATGAGCCTTCTTTATCCAGTTCTCCTTTACAGTGCCTATCAGGACTTCTGGTTTAAAATTCAATTTGGAAATCAAGTAATTATCAGATATTCACCATGGCATTCTCTTCAGAAAAAGTATGTTATATGACAAAATGGCAGACTGATTTCTCTCTGTTTTCTTTTTTCTTTTTTTTTTTTTTTTTTTTTTTTTTTTTTTTTTTGTTGCTGTCTCAAGTTGACTCCAGGGCATTTCTACTTTGCTGCGTGGGTATAGGCTCAATATCACAGTCTCCTGAGCCTGAAAGCTTTCTTTAATAACGCATTTATTCACCTGAGCCAAAGGGCAGGTGGCAGTAGTAACACATGTTCTCATCCTTGATTTCAAGGGCCACAATGTGAGATACCTGCGTGACGCCTGTCTTTTTTCCCTGATGTCTGACTCCATCCACCAACTGATTTATGATTCAAAGAGTACATTCTGAATGGAGAAAGACCAGAGAGCTTCTCAGTTGCTGGGATCTTAGGCCTTCCTAAGCTTATTCACCTTACAAACAGCTACAAGACATCTGGTTCAAAATTAAAGTGGGAAACCCAGTAATTGATTGGTTACCATCATGACAGTCCCCTTAGAACAACTATATTTAAAGTTTCTGACTTCCAGTTCTTTATGTGGAAAAATGGTAGAATTGGTTTTTTGTTTTTTTTTTAGACCCCTGCAATTCCTTTAGGGCATTTCTGGTTTGCCAGGACTCTCTGGTTTCGAACCACAGAAGCTTGAGCTTGTGGGCTTCGTTTTTGGCAGGCACTTAAACAACTGAGCTACTGGGCAGGCCCCCCATTAGGAACACATGTTCTTATTCCTTTATGGGTAAGGCACTATTTAAGTCACCTGCATGAACCCTGACTTCCCCACCTGTATCTGACTTTTTTTCTTGTATGACTTCTGTTTCTAAATATGAATTCTGAATGGAGAATTTACAGAGAATTGCTAGGTTCTGGGCATTCTCTGAACATAGGCCTTCTTTCTCCGGTTCACACTGAGTGACCAACAGCTCTTCTGGTTTAAAATTCAACTGGATAATGAAGTAATTCTTAAATAAGCACCCTACCTTCTCTTCAGAAATTGTATACCTGAAGTACTGGCCACCCACTACTTTATATGGAGAAATAGCAGTAAGATTTCTCACTGTTTTCTTTTTACTTTTTTTCATTTTTGGGGTCTCAAGTTGATTCCAGGTTATTTCTGTTTAGCTGTGTGTATAGGCTTGATATCACAGCCTCCTGAGCCTGAAAGCTTTCTTTAACAATGCATTTAAACACCTGAGTCAAAGGGCAGGCTGCATTATGAATACATGTTCTCCTCCTTGTTTTTCAGGGAACAAAGCAAGACAACTGAGTGAGGCCTGACTATTTTGTCTTTATCTGACTCCTTCCACCAATTGATTTATGTTTCAATGTGTGAATTCTAAATGGATAAAGACCAGAGAGTTTCTAAGATGTTTGGATCATGGTCCTTCCTAAGTTTGTTCACCTTACAGACATCTACGAGTCTTCTAGTTCAGAATTCAAGTGGGAAACCAAAGAATTGCTAGGTCGCCATCATGTCAGTCCCTTTAGCAAAACTATATTTAAAGTTTCGGCCTTC
>NW_004524744.1:21217-26060 GCF_000260255.1 Octodon degus
TGCTGTTTATCAATAAAATTTTGGAAAAAAAATAAAATAAATAAATTCAACTGGGAATCCAAGTAATTCTTAGATTAGCACCCTGCCATTCTCTTCAGAAAAAGTATACCTTTAGTACTGGTCTCTAAGTTTTTTATATGTACATATGCCTGAACAATTTCTATTTCCTTTTTTTTTAAAGACCTCAAGATAACTCTAGGGCATCTCTGGTTTGTTGTGCATATATAGATTCGATATTACAGCATGCTGACCCTGAAAATTTCTTTAACCAGGCATTTAATCAACTGAACCAAATGGAAAGCCATATTAGGATCACATGTTCTCATCCTAGTTTTTTAAGGGCCACAATGCAAGAGTTGCTAGCTTCTAGGTAGTTTGTGAAGATGGGCCTTCATAGTCAGATCCCATTGCAGTGCACAACAGGACTTCTGGTTTAAAATTCGACTGGGAAGCCAAGTAATTCTTACATAAGCACCCTGACATTCTCCTTATAAAAAGTGTAATGAATCAACTCACATTTTATATTATAAATATAAATCTTATGTTTTCAGTTGTGTTCTAAGTTGTTTAGTAACTACTGGTTGTTTCTTGCTGTTTTGCTTGATAAAATTCCTGTTACCCTCACCAATTCCTGTCAGCAAAGTTAGCTTACAGAGGTGATTTAAAAAAAAAAACTAAATGGGCTTTCACTTCTTGTAACCTGGGCTATGCAATGCTGCCTGAAATTACTCTGGTGCAAGTTAACCTGAAACTAAAACAAAAGCCCCAAGAAATATAGTTTGAGTCATGGTTCCAGTCACTGTAAAAGAATCATTTTGTGTCAGACAATAAATTTGTTTACCAAACTGAATGTGGTCATTTAATGAATTTGCCTATCAAACTCAATGTGGGTCCGGGTTTTAAAACCCCTTCCTGGTTCCTGGGCTGCCAACTTTCGGTCCTCTCCTATGTGAGAGCAGACCGGGGTCCCTGAGCTCAGTAATAAACGGCTTTCCACATTCCAATCTAGTTGATCTGGTTCCCATCCTGAGTGACCCATAACATTTAAGGGCCCATCCAGGATCCCCTTTAGTGGGGATCAATCTGAGGAACCAGAGTTTTCTGAAACCACTTCCTGAGGGGAGATTTTCTGGCCCCAAGTGGTCTCTGAAAACTTACAAATATTATCATTCTATCCTCTGAGCCATCTGTAAGTTCTTAACGGTAAGACATGTGTATCTGTTCTGTTTGGGTACCCATCTGGGAGTCCTAGGCAGTGTTAGACATAATGATAGCCCCTGGACTCGACTCCCTCTGTGACAATGAATTGGAATCTCAGATCTGTTTTTGTTTTGTTTTTGTGTGTTTCTGCCGATTGTCGTTTGTCTAATATCTGTATGCCAGTGTGCTTCTGTTTCTGTGTCTTTGTTGCCCCTATAATGTTTTCTAAATAATTTTCAAGATTTCAGACAATGAGCCTCAGAATACAGAGACTCCGTGTTCCCCAGAAAACATTGAACGTTCTCTGAATTGGAATGGCTCTCCTTCCCCTAGGCTGATTGGCCTCCAGATGGCTCTTTTAACCTTTCTGTTGCTTACCAGGTCCAGAGGGTCATCTTTGGAAATCTGGGACACCCTGACCAGGTCATTTACATTCAGGCTTGTATTGATCTTGCCCATGAACCTCTCAAATGACTCAACAATTGCTGTTCCAGACGCCATTTCCAGAGGACCAGCCAATTGCACATGGTCGTACTGGCAGTTCCAACTGATAAGAAGTGGCTATGACCCCCAACCATCACTCTCTGAACCCACTCATTCTGCCTGCCACCAGGTAGACAGATAAATTCATTATACAGTTGTTAAAATGTTGGTCAAAATGTGTTGGTAAATCTAATCTAAAACATGGAAATGTTATAAGGTTATATGATGTTTCTTTAATGGGACATTTTATGGCTGTTTTGTATTTGTATGTGTTGCATTCAAACTGGTTGCTAAATGTACTGATATTCCTTGCTTGACTTTAGCACTAGAGAAAATGTTTGTAAGCTTCTAGTGAATTTTATGTAAATTTCTGAAAAATGAGATCTTTAAACCTAGCTCAGACTTCGAAAATATACATACCTGTAAAACATGTGACTCCTTTTGACAGCTAAATGACATTAGATCAACAATGGTTCTTGACTGCTGAAAGATCTCTACTAACCTATTGTACATTTTCCCTTCTCTTTGTGACAGTAAACTAGGAATTCTACCTGAGCTTTTCATAGAACTTGATGAGTCACACCTTCAGAAATTAGACTGAGGCAGCCACTTATATTCTACAATGGCTATCAAGAAAGTAATTTACATCTTGTTATAACTTGACCAAAGTGCCACCATCCTGTCCTGTATGCGCTGTCTTAGAAAACCATGTCAGCTACTGTAAAATGTGACTTTTTGTTTCTTAAGCCCACTCCCTTCAGGGCGTGTTATACCCTGACGTTAGTAACTCCATCTTGGTTCTCTGATTCACCCCTGCCCTGGTTCTGAGAATGTCTTAAGGCAAAAACAGGTATTCCCAGCAACCGTTCGACCACATTGTCCTTATAAGGTCAGCATACCAAGATTACACACCCTGTTCTGTACTTCACCTAGTCCAAAAGGGGTAACTTCTCTGTGTCCAGCTTCCTCCAGTTGTGCTACAACCAATCCTGTAAAAGGTCATATGTTCCCTTGACCACAATGACATCTGCTATTGGCTTCTGTAATTGGCTTGCATGAATGGGTGGTCTTGTGGTTTTTGGGTTTAAATTACTATGCCTCCCCTTACTCTGGGCTTCTCTCTGTCTCTTGGACTCTGAGGGTGCCACTGGGTACCAGCTAAAATAAAGCGCTACCTTCTTTTTGGACGTTTTGCCTCATTGTCTTCTTCTTGGGTTACATTTGGGGGCTTGTCCAGGATCCTTAAAAGGCCTCATTTTCCTTCTTGCAAGCAGTAAGTACCAAAATTTTATCCAAATTGTTTTTTTGTTTTGTTTTGTTTTGTTTTTTTGCTGACTTTGACACAGGGACTCAAGTCTCCACATCCCTGGAGTGGGACGCCCTCCAGGTAAATGTTTGTTGTTCTTAGATATTTAGGACTTAGGTTAAGGATTTGGATGTTGAAGTTTTCATGACTTCTTTTGTTCCTTTAACTTAGGTCATTTGTTAAAGTTTTCGTGAATTTTTGGTTCTCTTTGAGTGTGGTTATTGGATGATTTCAATTCGATTTAACAGGTTCAACTCACCAATTCTGTCTAAATTTCTTTATTTTTGGTTTCACTTTGTTTGCCCTCCTCCTACTTTTTGTGTTCTTGTCTGATATCAGCTTCCTCTCCTCCAGTATGGGCCATTCTTCTTCCTCTACCTTCATGCCCCTGTCCCTAGTCTTAGATCGTTTCTCCCTTTTTAAGGAACGAGCCAAGGGATATGGCGATCCTGTCTACCCCGGTAAATTGAGGACTCTCTGTGAACTCAAGTGGCCCACACTATCTAATTGTTCCTGGCCCCTGGAGGGCACCTTTAATCTCTCTCTTGCCCAGTCCCTCCGGCAGGTCACCTTTGGTCCACTGAATCATCCGGATCAATACACCTACATATAAGTCTGAATTGACCTCATCTAGGATCCATCCACCTGGATCAAGAAGTTTATCAAGGCTGTAATCCACCACCCTACAGCCGCCCCCCCCCCTTCTTGGTCCCCTTAGCTCCTCCAAGAAGGACTCAGAGCTGACACCCTCTACCATCCGTTGCTGACCCCCTGAAATGACTCAAGATTTGCTGTTCTGGACACTGTTCCCAGAAAACTGGCCAATTCCACCTGGTTGCACTGGCAGTTCCAACTGATAAGAAGTGGCTGTGACTCCTGACCATCACCCTCAGGCTCTACTTGTTCCACCTGCCAGCTGGTACACAGATAAATTCATTATGCAAAATATTGGTCAAAATGTGTTGGTAAATTTAAGCTAAAACATAAAATGATTATAAGGTTATGATATTTCTTTAATGGGTGTTAAATGTACTGGTATTCTTTGTTCAATTTTAGACAATAGCACTAGAGAGGGTAAGGTTAATAAACTTCCTAATGGATTTGATGTAAACCTCTGTGAAATGGGACTTTTAGCCAGCTTGGACTTAGAAAACCTACATGCCTGTAAAAAAAAAAAACCACGGGACTCTTTTGCCAGTTAAATGATATTAGGTTGGCAACTGTTCTTAAAGACTTGGAGGACAGGTTTCACTGGGATAGACTGGTTCTGATCCCCCTCTACGTACTAGAGGGAATGTCAGGCCTGATCTGTTTCAGTTTCCTTACTTTGACGTTATTCCTAATTTTCCTATGTCTTTGCACTTTCCTTTTTAAAGACAGGTAAAAAATTTAAAAATTGTTGGATTCCTTTCTGGAGACATCTCTGGTTGTATGAGCCAAAAGAAACCGAGAATACCTAAGGGGTTAAGGCACCATACCTGAAGGTTCCTTGATGGAAACTGGTTTCTGACCACTAAAAGCTTACATCTGCTTTATGTTTTAACAGAAAATAAGTTGATTTCCAGCTGAATTGTGTTTTTACCAATATGTAAAATATGATGCTAAATGATAAATTCCACTTGTGAGTTTCAAGGTTAAATTTTGTTGCCTGTCATTTTATAGAAGGCAAGGCTTGTGTAATGATAATCTTGGACTGGGTTTTGGCTTCTGTAAAAAGATACACATTATAAGATAAAGTTACATTTAAAAATAAATGTCATATTGTTAATTTTAAAACAACCAGTCTATCATGATTTACCTGTAACAGGAACTACCTGCTCCCACTGGAGCCCAAGCAGTCGGACCCCTGCTGGC
>NW_004524744.1:26160-27732 GCF_000260255.1 Octodon degus
TTAGGGCATTTCTGATTTGGTGTGTCTATCTGAGTTCAAACCACAGAAGCTTGAGCCTATGGGCTTTGTTTTATCAGGCACTTAAACAACTGAGCTATTGGCCAGGTCCCCATTAGGAACACATGTTCTTAATCCTTTATGGGTAAGGCACAATTTGAGACTGTGTGAAGCCTGACTTCTCCATGTTTACGTGACTCCTTTTATTGTATGATTTCTACTTCTGAATGTGAATTCTGAATAGAGAATTTACAGAGAGTGGCTAGGTTCTGGGCTGTTTTGGGATATGGGCCTTCTTTATCCGGTTCACCTTCAGTCCCCAACAGCTCTTTTGGTTTAAAATTTAAAATTACTTGGGAAACCAAGTAATTCCTAGATAAGCACCCTCCCATTCTCTTCAGAAAAAGTATACCAGAAGTACTGGCCACCCACTACTTTATATGGAAAAATATCAGTCCAATTTCTCTCTGTTTTCATTTACATTTTTTTTGCTTTTGTGGTCTCAAGTTGATTCCCGGGCATTTCTGGTTTGCTGTGTGTATAGGTTCGATAGCAGAGTCTCCTGAGCCTGAAAGCTTTCTTTAATGAGGCATTTAAACACCTGATCCAAAGGGCACACTGCATTAGGAACACATGTTCTCATCCCTGTTTTTCAGGGAACAACGTGAGACAACTGAGTGAGACCTGTCTTTTTTGCCTTTATCTGACTCCTTCCACAAATTGATTTATGTTTCAAGTGTGAATTCTAAATGGAGAAAGACCAGAGAGTTTCTAAGCTGTTGGGATCATGGACCTTCCTAAGCTTGTTCACATTACAGACAGCCATCAGACGTCTGGTTCAAAATTCAAGTGGGAAACCCAGCAATTCTTAGATCCGCATCATTTCAGTCCCTTTAGAAAAACTATATTTAAAGTTTATGCCTTTCAGTTCTTTATATGGAAAAATGGTAAAAGGGTTTTTTTTTCCGTTTTGCTTTGTTTTGTTTTGTTTTTTTGTTTTTTGAGGCCTGAAGATGCCTTTGGGACATTTCTGTTTTGTTGTGACTTTCTGGGTTCGAATCACGGAAGTTTCAGCTTGAGGGCTTTCTTTAAGAAATCACTTAAACAACTGAGCTATTCAGCAGGCCCCCATTGAAAACACACGTTCTTATTCTTTTATGGGTACCTCACATTTTGAGATACCTGCGTGATGCCTGACTTCGCCATGTGTATTTGACTCCATCTAGTGTATGATTTCTGCTTCTAAATGTGAATTCTGAATGGAGAAATTCCACAGAGTTGCTAGGTTCTGGGCAGTTTGCGACGATGGGCCTTCTTTATCCAGTTCTCCTTTACACTGCCTATCAGGACTTCATGTTTAAAATTGCATTTGGAAACCAAGTAATTCTCAGATTGTGGAGAGCTGCGAAGGACCGCGCCTACAAGATGGCACTGGTTTCCGCCTTCCACCCCCCGTGGGTGAGCGCTCTCTGTGCACAACAACTCCTTACGCTCTGTGCACAACAACTCCTATGGTGTTTCAGCTGCATTCACTGTCTCCCAGGTGGAAGCCTTTAGCCGCTACTGCATGACCCC
>NW_004524744.1:28027-33073 GCF_000260255.1 Octodon degus
TATATTCTAGTGTGTATTCTTAAAGGTCTAAAAAACTCAGACCAAATGTTCAGTCATTAAATTTCAGCTGTTTACCAGGAAAAAGATAACCACCCCTCTGATTTCTTAAAATGTTTAATGAAAAACTGTTAAAGTATACTTCCTGAGATGCTAATTCAGTAGGGAGACAGATTACTCTTATAGTTAAGCTAATTGCAAGCAGCTCTAGATATTAGAAAAGAGCTATAAAAGTTAGCATTTTCTCCAGACAACTCACTTGATACTTTATAGGACACTGAGGAGAAAATGTTCTATAATCAGAACTGGGAGGAAACCAGGGAGAAAAAGCAAAGAGATCAAAAATGGCTGCCTTTGTTGTGGCCTCAAAACAGACCCTAAGTCTGATTCTCTGGGCTCCAAGAAGAGCTCAGTGATGATGAGGTTCATCTGCTGCTGCTGTCAGAAGCCAGGCACTGTAAGAGGGACTGCCTTAAGAGGCCCACAAGCCATACCCTGACTGCTAAGGCAGCCACTAGAAATGAAACTGCACTCTGAGGCAGAGGCCCCAGAGCTCAGACTCAGCTTCCCAGATGGTCCAGCAGGACTGAAGGGCGCTGGGCCTGCCTCCTCCCTCTGGCCAGACTGTTACCTCTACCTGTCATCTCCATGGAGAAGCCCTGAGTAATCATGACTAAAGGAAAAAGCTAGCCTATTGCTGGACATTGGCACAGTTCTCTTTGTCTTCTCCAACCCTGGCCTTCATTCCAGTCATCGTCATCTTGTTTTAAGCTGTAATTGAGATATATTGTTCATGCGCAGATAAAATCCTGTCAATGTAAAAAAGTTCTAGAGACACTGGCTACACAGTGTCAAACAGCTTTGGGCCTATAGGTAGAGCCAGGCCTTGCCTTTAGAACATAAAACTCAGAGCCAGTGTTAAAAAGATAAATCCTTCTATAGTGCCCCTTGATTACAGTAGGGGCCACATCCAAAACTGAATGAGACATTGGTTTAATCTGCCTGAATACTGTGTATTTTGTGATAAGCATATTAAGTTAGCCTGGTTGGTTTCTGATGTAACTCGGGTATTTCATGCTGTTAGTAAACACAAGTGTAACTAGGCAAATATGCCAAACTGTACTGAAATTACATAAAAGGATTGACAGTAAAAATAGGCATTAATCTGGTTTTTCATATGTTCTTGAAATTTAGAGATAATTATAAGTATAGCTAGAGAGATTTATAACAAACTACCAGACTCTATGAATAAAGGGGTCTAAGAGCTAGTAAGTTATGATTGTTAGGTCTCAAAAAGGTTTATAAATGTACCTGGTAGCTTGAATGTTCATGCTTTGATTATATGTGTTCTAATCACTCAGATAATTTGTTCTGTCCTAGAAGATACCAAAACCCAGGTAATCATGAAGGAAAAAATCTGTTAACAAGTATGCTAGACTATGATTCTTTTTTCTGGGATCCACCAGATTTTGTCTATAGAAACACATATTAAAGCCTAATATAACTGTCCACCTGATAGAGCCCAGGTGATCTAAGCCTTCTCTGGGTTTCCTGCCTCATCACAAGGAAAGTTATATTTATGTTCCTTGGGCAAGAAAACCTACAGAAATCAAGAAGTTGTACCTTATTCAGTGGACCACAGATATCTGACACAAGCTGCAGAAGTTAGAAGGTTTTGCAGGAATGAATTTGTCTGAGTTGAGGTGTTTCATAGTAGAAAGGATACAGAATGGAATTACAGATGGAAAATAAGAGTGTTGATACTAGTATCCTACAGAAAAGAAGGCCAGTTCCAGACAGAGAGAAGGGACATTTCAAGCAAAAAATGTCCACAGCTGCTAGAGAAGGGAAAAAAGTGTTTATGATGGAGTCAGAGGAAGTTTCAGATTGAGGTGGTCATATGTCTTCCCTCTCAGTCTGAGGGAATCCATGTTAACTGCCAATATATAAAAAGAAAGCCTGTTAAACTTTTAATAGATGCTTATGCAGATTTGTCAGTAGTTACCCAGCCAGTGGCTCACTTGCAAACTAAAAAATATTTAGTGTTTTCCCTAAGCCCAGTAATTCATTTTCCCAGTAACAATAGGAAAGGCCAGTTTGTTTGAGACAGTACCCAGTGGAAATAAAAGATAAAGAGATTAAACCTCACATTTAAGAGATCTCTGTTAATATACCTACAAAATGTTCTAACTAGTGTTTTTATAATTACAAACTTCAAAAGGTTATTACATTCCAGATCTGGTAAGTGATTACTGTATCCTGTTGATATTATTATTTGTTTGTTTCTTTGGCTCTGCTTCCTCCAGATTTAAAGCCATTCTGCCTACCCAAGATAAAAATTCCTGGTTTCTATTGAGGGCCTTTAGGTAAAACCTCTAGAGAGTGTCTCTGACTGCTAGTCAACAACTGTGACCCATTCCAGAGTGAGGTAGCCAGAGCGATCATTGCCCATACACCCTCATGGCAGTCCAGGTTACTCAATCAGAGGAAAAATGTTGCAGGCAGCCAGGTTAGATAAAAATATTGTAGACAGTCAGATAGGGCTGGGCCCTCAAGGAGACAGAATTAAAAGATAAGGTGACCACAGTTTGAGAGAGGTGGATGCTTCCCACTGTGGGCCAGACCTCAAGACAAAAGAGAAAACTCCCTGACTGATATTACAGCCCAAGAGGTGGCACAAAAACCAGTGGGGACATGGGAGATGTTGCCTATTCTAGAGTTCTAAAAACACAGCTACTTAGACTCTGTTGTTACCTAGTGTTCCTTGCTGTTGGAATAAATTAACAATGGTTAGCCATGTAAAAATAATTTAATATAACATCGCCTACAAGTTTCTGACAAGTCAATGATTTGACTTGGCCACAAATACCAGTGGGGAGTGTTATAACCTCACCAAAGCACCACCATCCTGTTCTATATGTGCCGTCTTAGTAAACCATGTCAGCTACTGTAAAATGTGACTTTTTGTTTCTTAAGCCCACTCCCTTCAGGGCGTGTTATACCCTGACGTTAGTAACTCCATCTTGGTTCTCTGATTCACCTTTGCCCTAGTTGATTACAATGACTCCATCTTGGTTCTCTGATTCACCCCTGCCCTGGTTCTGAGAATGTCTTAAGGCAAAAACAGGTATTCCCAGCAACCGTTTGACCACATTGTCTTTATAAGGTCAGCATACCAAGATTACATACCCTGTTCTGTACTCCACCTAGTCCAAAAGGGGTAACTTCTCTGTGTCCAGCTTCCTCCAGTTGTGCTACAACCAATCCTGTAAAAGGTCATATGCTCCCTTGACTACAATGATATCTGCTATTGGCTTCTGTAATTGGCTTGCATGAATGGGTGATCTTGTGGTTTTTGGGTTTAAATTACTATGTCTCCCCTTACTAGCGGCTCCTCTCTGTCTCTTGGACTCTGAGGGTGCCGCTGGGTACCAGCTAAAATAAAGCACTACCTTCTTTTTGGACATTTTTCCTCATTGTCTCCTTCTTGGGTTACAACACATCTGTGTTACACATTAAAAGTAAAAAGATTTTTGTCAGCTTTAAAGTAATGTGTTTTACCAATATGTAAAATTTGATTGCTAGATGATAAATATGGCTTTCACCTGTGAGCTTCAAGTTTAAATCTTGTCCAGTTGCTAAACCTGTTTACCCAGGTGATTAGGTGAAAAACACAAGTGTCTGGAGACTCAGCTGACTTAGTGCATGGGGCCAAATCCTCCTGCCAACTGTTCTATCTATCTCTAGAAGAGACTTTCATAGCCTAAAAAGTGCTCACTTCAAATTGACCTTTTCATGCAATGGTTATGCTTCCTTCTGTAAGATTCCTGTCACCAGACCAGTAGTCTTATGTTCAGATTTTGTTTGCCTTAAAAAAATCATTCTAGTTTTGAAATGTAGATGCGGGCTACTACAGAACCAGGCAGTTCAGAGGCCTAAGGCTGCTGCTTCCTGACCTTGGGAGCCTAAGGATAAGATAGACTTAATCACAGCCTTGCCTTCCCTTACTGGAAGTAAGGTTTTTCCTATTTGCATTTCAAAAGGGTGGGCTTCTAAAACAGCTATAATACAAGGCTACACCCATCCTTAACTGAGTTTACCCAAAGATAATATCTTTTAAAGAACTAAAAAAGACAGTTTAAGTTTAGAACTTCCAGAGTTTATGTGCCTTTTTCTCTGTGACCTAAAACAGATGTCAGATTTAAAAAATCTTTAAATGACACTGATAAGTACATTGATATCTTTAGAGGATTTATTCAGACTTATGAACTAAATTGAAAAGATGTAACATTAATCTGAGACCAAGCTTTGACTTCTAAAAAGGGCAAGCAATATTACAAGCTGATATTTCATTTGGAGATAAATGTCATATTGTTAATTTTAAACAGTGAAAAGATAGACAGCCAGTCTATGTTGGTTTAACTGTAACAGAAACTACCTGCTCCCAAGCAGTCAGACCCCTGCTGGCCTAATAGCCAGGCAGGAGATTGTAATAAAAAATATTATCTATATGTATTCGTGAAGGTCTAAAAAAAACTAAAACCAAGCCTTCAGTTATTAAATTTCAGCTGTTTACCAGGAAAAAGATAACCACCCCTCTGATTTCTTTAAATGTTTAATAAAAACATGGTAAAGTGTACTTCTTGAGATGCTAATTCAGTAGGGGGACAGATTACTCTTATCGATAAGCTAATTACAGGCAGTTTCAGATATTAGAAAAAAGCTATAAAAGATAGCTTTTGCTCCAGACAACTCACTTGATACTTTTTTTTAGGGAACAAAAAATGCAATGTCCTATAATCAGAACTGGGAGAAAACCAGGGAGAAAAAACAAAGAGATCAAAAATGGCTGCCTTTGTTGTGGCCTCAAAACAGACCCTAAGTCTGATTCTCTGGGCTCCAAGAGGAGCTCAACAATGATGAGGTTCATCTGCTGCTGCTGTCAGAAGCCAGGCCACTGTAAGAGGGACTGCCTTAAGAGGCCCACAAGCCATGCCCTGACTGCCAAGACAGCCACTAGAAGTGAGACTGCACTCTGAGGCAGAGGCC
>NW_004524744.1:33173-36789 GCF_000260255.1 Octodon degus
GGCCTGAATAAACCGCTGAAGGAAGAGCTGTGTGTTGCGTCTTCCTTGCTGGCGAGGTCATGTGCAACATCAGATAAGCACCATGCCATTCTCTTCGGAAAAAGTGTACCTGAAGTGCAGGCCACCCAGTACTTTATATGGAAAAACTGCAGACCAATTTCTCTCTGTTTTGTTTTTCTTTTTTTTTTTTTTTTTTTTTGTTGTTGCAGTCTCATGTTGACTCCAGGGCATTTCTGGTTTCCTGTGTGTATAGATTCCATATTATAGATTCCATATCAATGCCACCTGAGCCTGAAAGCTTTCTTTAACGAGGCATTTAAACACCTGAGCCAAAGGCCAAGCTCATAAGGAACACATGTTCTCATCCTTGTTTTTCCAGGCCACAATGCGAGACACCTGAGTGAGGCCTGACTTTTTTGCCTTATATCTGACTACTTTCACCAATTTGTTTATGTTTCAAAGTGTGAATTTGGAGTGGAGAAATATAAGAGAGGTTCTAAGCTGTTGGGATCATGGGCCTTCCTAAACGTGTTCACCTTACATACAGCCAGCAGAAGCTGGTTCAAAATTCAAGTGGGAAACCCAGCAATTCTTAGATCCCCATCATGTCAATCCCATCAGAAAAACTACAATTAAAGTTTATGCCTTGCAGTTCTTCATATGAAAAAATGATAGGTTTTTTTTTTCTTTTGCTTTCTTTTTTTTTTTTTTTTTTTTTTTTTGAGTCCTGATGATTTCTTTAGGGCATTTCTGGTTTGCTGTGACTGTCTGGGTTCAAACCACAGAAGCTTCAGCTTGAGGGCTTTCTTTAAGAAATCACTTAAACAACTTAGCTATTGGGCAGGCCCTCATTAGGAACACAGGTTCTTAATCTTTTATGGGTAAGGCACAATTTGAGATACCTGTGTGAACCCTGACTTCCCCATGTGTATCTCACTCCTTTTAGTGTATGATTTCTGCTTCTAAATGTGAATTCTTAATGGAGAATATCCAGAGAGTTGCTAGGTTCTGTGCAGTTTGGAAATATGGGCCTTATTTATCTAGTTCCCCTTTACAGTGCTCAATAGCACTTCTGGTTTAAAATTGGACCAGGAAGCCAAGAAATTCTTAGATAAGCACCCTGCCATTCTCCTCTTTAAAGTATACCTGAAGTACTGGCCACCCACTACTTTATGTGGAAAAATGGCAGTCTGATTTCTCTCTGTTTTTGTTTTTGGTTTTGTTTTTTTTTTTTCAGTCTCAAATTGACTCCAGGGCATTTCTGGTTTGCTGTGTGTATAGGTTCAATATCAGAGTCTCCTGAGCCTGAAAGCTTTCTTTGACAAAGCATTTAAACACCTGACCAAAGGGCAAGCTGTATTAGGAACACATGTTCTCATCCTTTTTTTCAGGGCCACAATGCAAGACACCTGAGTGAGCCTTGTCTTTTTTGCCTTATATCTTACTCCTACCACCTGATTTGTGGCCAAAGTGTGAATTCTGAATGGAGAAAGACTAGAGAGGTTCTCAGCTATTGGGATCATGGGATTTCCTAAACCTATTCACCTTACAGACAGCCACCAAACATCTGGTTCAAAATTCCCATGAGAACCCCAGGAATTCTTAGATCCACATCATGTCAGTCCCTTTAGAAAAAAGTATATTTAAAGTTTATGTCTTCCAGTTCTTTATATGGAAAAATGGTAGAAGGTTTGTTTTTTTTTTTGTTTGTTTGTTTGTTTTTGGGTTTTTTGAGGCCCGAAGATGCCTTTAGGGCATTTCTGGTTTGCCATGACCATCTGGGTTCGAACCACAAAACTGCAGCTTGAGGGATTTCTTTAAGAAATCACTTAAACAGGGCTGGTGAGGTGGCTCAGTGGTCTAAAGCATCTACTTAGAACAAGCTTAGCAAAGCCCAGGGACCGCGGTTCAATCCCCCAGCACCACATGCCAGCCAGCCCCGCCCCCTGGTGGGCTGAGCTGGGCCCCACACACACACACACACATAAATAAATAAATAAAATAAAATAAAATAAAGAAATCACTTAAACAAATGAGCTATTGGGCAGGCCCCCATTAGGAACCCATGTTCTTATTCCTTTATGGGTAAGGCACAATTTAAGAAACTTACATGAGGTCTGACTTCGCCATGTGTATCTGACTCCTTCTAGTGTATGATTTCTGCTTCTGAATGTGAATTCTGAATGGAGAAATTCCACAGAGTTGCTAGGTTCTGGGCAGTTTGGGAAGATGGGCCTTCTTTATCCAGTTCTCCTTTACAGTGCCTATCAGGACTTCTTTTTTAAAATTGGATTTGGAAACCAAGTAATTCTCAGATAAGCACTATGCCATTCTCTTCAGAAAAAGTATACCTGAAGTACAGTCTGCCCAGTACTTTATATGGAAAAATGGCAGACCGATTTCTCTCTGTTTTGTTTTTCTTTTTTTCTTTTTTTTTTTTTTTTTTTTTTTTGTTGTGGCCTCAAGTTGACTCCTGGACATTTCTGGTTTGCTGCGTGTGTATAGGCTTGGTATCACAGCCTCCTGAGCCTGAAAGCTTTCTTTAACAAGGCATTTAAACACCTGAGCCAAAGGGCAAGTGGCATTAGGAACATGTGTTTTCATCCTTGTTTTTAAGGGCCACAATGCAAGACACCTGCGTGAGGCCTGTCTTTTTTCCCTTATGTCTCACTCCATCCACCAACTGATTTATGTTTCAAAGACTACATTCTGAATGGAGAAAGCCCAGAGGGGTTCTCAGCTGTTGGGATCATTGGCCTTCCTAAGCTTATTCACCTTACAGACAGCCACTAGATGTCTGGTTCAAAATTCAAGTGGGAAACCCAGTAATTGATAGGTCACCATCATGTCTGTCCCCTAAGAAAAAATATATTTAAAGATTCTGCCTTCCAGGTCTTTACATGGAAAAATGGTAGAAGTTTTTTTTTTTTTTTCATACTTTTTTGGAGGCCTGAAAATGCCTTTAGTGCATTTCTGGTGACTATCTGGGTTGGAATAACAGAAGCTTGAGCTTGAGGGCCTTGTTTAAGTAACCACTTAAACAACTGAGCTATTGGGCAGCCCTCATTAGAAACACACATTCTTATTCTTTTGCTGGTAGGGGACAATTTGAGACACCTGCATGCACCTGACTTCCCCATGTGTATCTGATTCCTTCTACTGTGTGAGTTCTGCTTCTAAATATGAATTCTTAATTTAGAAATTCCAGAGATTTTCTATGTTCTAGGCAGTTTGAGAAGATTGGTTTTCCTTAGTCAGTTCCTTTTACAGTAACCAACAGGATGTCTGTATTTAAATTCAACTGGGATGAGACTCATAGTGATCCTCTTATTTTCAGCTTCCTAGGAACTGGAAATACAGGTGTGCACCAACATACCCAGTCTTAACTATTGTTTCTGATAATTCAATTATCTCCTTCTGTTAGAGTTTTACTTTCCATTATCCCATATTATAATAGACTTTGCTGAAGGCAATTCTGGGCAATAAAGACAAGGCAGGTGGCATTACCATTCCTGACTTTAAATTATACTACAAGGCTACTGTGATAAAATCAGCATGGTACTGGCATCAAAATAGACCTGAGGATCAATGGAATAGATTAGAAGACACTGAAGCC
>NW_004524744.1:37135-41322 GCF_000260255.1 Octodon degus
TCCTCCCTCTGGCCAGACTGTTACCTCTACCTGTCATCTCCATGGAGGAGCCCTGAGTAATCACGACTAAAGGAAAAAGCCCAGCCTGTTGCTGGATATTGGCACAGGTCTCTTTGTCTTCTCCAACCCTTACCTTCATTCCAGTCATCATCATCTTGTTTTAAGCTGTAATTGAGATATATTTTTCATGTACAGATAAAATCCTGTCAATGTAAAAAAGTTCTAGAGACACTGGCTATACAGTGTCAAATAGCTTTGGGCCTATAGATAGAGCCAGACCTTGTCTTTAGAACATAAAACTCAGGGCCAGTGTTAAAAAGATAAATCCCTCTATAGTTGCTCTCACTTACAATAGGTGCCATATCCAAAACTGAATGGGACATTGGCTTAATCTGACTGAATACTGTGTATTTCATGATAAGTGTACTAAGTTAGCCTGGTTATTTCTGATAACTCAGGTACTTTATGCTGATAGTAAACACAGGTATAAAATATGCCAAACTGTACTTAAATTACTTAAAAGCATTGACAGTAAAAATAAGGTATTAATCTGGTTTTCATACATTCTCAAAATTTAGAGATAATTATAAATAGAGCTAGAGAGACTTATAACAAACTGTCAGACTCCATAAATAAAGGGGTCTAAAAGCTAGTAGATTATGATTGCTAGCCTCAAAGTTTATACATTTACCTGTTAGCACAAATGCTTTTGCTTTCATTATACATGCTATAATTTCTCAGAAAATTTGTTCTGTCCTAGAAGATACCAAAACCCAGGTAATCATGTGGGTAAAATCTGTTAACAAATATGCTAGAATAAGATTCCTTTTACTGGGATCCACCAGATTTTGTCTATAGAGAAACACATTAAAGCCTAAACTAACTGTCCACCTGACAGAGCCCAGGTGATCTGAGCCTTATCTGGGTTTCCTGCCTCACAGTGAGGAAAGTTTTATTTATGTTCCTTGGCCAGACCTACCTGCAGGAGACCTTAAAACCAAGAAGTTGTACCTTACTCAGTGGACCCCAGATATCTGACACAAGCTACAGAAGTTAGAAGGGTTTGCAGGAATAAATTTGTCTGAGTTGAGGTGTTTCATAGTAAAAAAGATACAGAATAAAATTATAGAGAAAAAATGAGTGTTGATACTAGCATCCTACAAAAAAAAAAAAAAAAAGGCAATCAGGAAAAAAAAAAAAAGTTATGCTTCCCTGGACGCAGACTGAGAAAAGGGACATTTCAAGCAAAAAATGTCCAAAGCTGCTAAAAAGAAAGAAAGAAAGAAAGAAAGAAAGAAAGAAAGAAAGAAAGAAAGAAAAGAAAGTGTTTATGATGGAGTCAGAAAAAGTTTCAGATTAAAGTGGTCATGGGTCTTTCCCTCTCAGCCTGAGGAAACCCATGTTAACAGCCAGTATAAGGAAAAAGCCTGTTAAACTTTTAATAGATGCTTATGCTGATTTGTCAGTAGTTACCGAGCCAGTAGCCCACTTGCAAACTAGAAAATACTCAGTGTTTTCCCTACACACAATAATTCATGCTCCCCAGTAATAATAGGAAAGGCCAGTTTGTTTGAGACATTACCCAATGCCCATAAAAGATAAAAAGATTAACAGCTGAGTTAAAGGCAGCTGAGTTAGACTAAAAATATTATAGACAGTCAGACAGGGCTAGGCCCTCAAGGAGACAGGGTTAAAGACAAGTGACTTTTCAGCTTGAGAGAGATAGATGCTGCCCACTATAAACCAGACCTCAAGACAAAAGAGGAAACTGCCTGGTTGATGTTACAGCTTAAGAGGTAGCACAAAAACCATTGGGGACATGAGAGATATTGCCTGTTCTAGAGTTCTAAAAAAACCTACCTACTTAGTCTCTGTTGTTAACTAATGTTCCCTGCTGTCTAAATAGATTAGCAGTGGTGACTCCTTGTCAAAATAATTTGGTAAAACATCACCACGAAGCGTCATGAGTACATAAGACTTGAGAGATTTAAACATCTGCTTTGATGAGTGTTGTTAAAAACCTCTTCTTTGATAAAATAACAAAACAACATGTAAAATAATTGGGATATAATATAGCCAAAAAAAATGGCTCTAGAGATTTGTCCAAAAAAAAAAAAGATTAAAGACTATTCTCAATGCCTCCTTATACCTGCCTCAATGTACCTGTTCTCCTTTCTCTCTTGGCTCTATCAGGCCCTGTTTTATAAACTGTTTAACTGAGTATGTTCAAAAAATCTGGACCATTAAGTTAATGGTGGTGAGATCTAACTATGAACCCCTCATACTCCCAGGACAATTATAACAACTTGGGAGTTTTAGCTAAATCAATGATTTGATTCCCAGATAAAACCAGTGGGGAATGTAACGGATCAACTCACATTTTATAATATAAATATAAATCTTGTGTTTTTGGTTGTGTAAAAATGTATACTTACCACTATTCTAAGTTGTTTAGTAACTAGTGGCTGTTTCTTGCTGTTTGCTAGATAAAATTCCTGTAACCCTCACCAATTCCTGTCAGCAAAGTTAGCTTACAGAGATGAGTTTAAAAAAAAAAAAAAAAAAAACTAAATGGGCTTTCACTTCTTGTAACCTGGGGCTATGCAAGGCTGCCTGCAGGTACTCAGATGCAAATTAACCAGAAACTAAAACAAAAGCCCCAAGAAATACAGTTTGAGTCCTGGTCCCAATCACTCTAAAAGCATCATTTTGTGTCAGACAATAATTTTTTTGTTTTTGGTGGACCTGGGGATTGAACTCAGGCCCTTGCGCTTGCCAGGGAAGCACTTATTTCACTGAGCCATCTCCCCAGCCCCAATAAATTTGTTTACCAAACTGAATGTGGACATTTGATGAACTTGCTTATCAAACTCAATGTGGTTCCAGGTTTTAAAACCCCTTCCTGCTTCCAGGGCTGCCACCTTTCGGTCCTCTCCTCCATGAGAGCAGATCAGGTGCCCTGAGCTCAGTAACAAATGGCTTTGCAAATTCCAAACTGGTTGATCTGGTTCCTATCTTGAGTAACCCATAACAAAAAGTATATATGAAGTACTGGCCTCAAAGTTCTTTATATAGAACAATGGCTGATCGATTTCTTTCTTTCTTTCTTTTTTTTTTTTTTTAGCAGCCTCAAGATGACTCCAGGGCATTTGTTGTTTGCTGTGTATATATAGGTTCTATATCACAGCATCCTGAGCATGAAATCTTTTTTTTTTTTTTTTTTGAAACTGGGGATTAAACTCAGGCCCTTGCACTTGCCAGAGAAGTGCTTATTCTACTGAGCCATCTCCCCAGACCGAAATCTTTCTTTAACAAGGCATTTAAACAATTGAGCCAAAGGGCAAGCGACATTAGGAACACGTATTCTCATCCTTGTTTTTTAAGGGTCACAATGGGAGACACCTGCATGAGGCGTGTCTTTTTCATGTATATCTGATTCCTTCCACCAAATGATTTATGTTTCAAAGGGTGAATTCTGAATGGACAAAGACCAGAGAGGTTCTAGGCTGTTGGGAACATGGGCCTTCCTAATCCTGTTCAACTTACAGCACCCACCAGTCTTCTGGTTCAAAATTGAAGTGGGAAACCCAGTAATTCCTATGTCACCATCATGTCAGTCCCTTCAGAAAAAGTATACTTAAACTTTCAGCCTTATAGTTCTTTATATGGAAAAATGGTTGAAGGGTTTTTTTTGGAGGCCTGAAGAAGCCTTTAGGGTATTTCTGGTTTGCTGTGAGTATCTGGGTTAGAACCACAGAAGCTTGAGTTTGAGTGCTTTGTTTAAGCAGGCACTTAAACAACTGAGCTACTGGGCAGGCCCCCATTAGGAACACATGTTCTTATTTCTTTATAGGTAAGGGCACAATTCGAGACACCTGCGTGAGGCCTGAATTGCCCATGTGTGTCTTAGTACTTCTACTGTATGATTTATGTTTCTAAATGTGAATTCTTAATGGAGAAAGTCCAGAGAGTTGCTATGTTCTGGGCAGTTTCTGAACATGGGCCTTCTTTATCCGGTTCCCATTGAGTGCCCAAAGGACTTCTGGTGTAAAATTCGACTGGGAAACCAAGTAACTCTTACAAAAGCACCCTACCATTCTCTTCAGAAAAAGTATACCTGAAGTGCTGGCCTCAAAGTTCTTTACATGGAAAAAGGGATGACCGATTTTTTTTTTTTTTTTTTTTTT
>NW_004524744.1:42607-49844 GCF_000260255.1 Octodon degus
CATAAGCACCCTGTCATTCTCTTCAGAAAAAGTATACTTGAAGTACTGGCCTCAATGTTCTTTATATGGAAAACTGGCTGACCGATTTCTTTCTTTTTTTTTTTTTTTTTTTTTTTTTTTTTTTTTTTTTTTTTTCAGCCTCACGATGACTGCAAGGCATTTCTGGTTTGCTGTGCATATATAGGTTCGATATCACTGCATCCTGAGCCTGAAAGCTTTCTTAACCAGGCATTTAAACAACTGAGCCAAAGGGCAAGCTGCATTAGGAACACATGTTGTCATCCTTGTTTTTTAAGGGCCACAATGCGAGACACCTGCATGAGGCCTGTCTTTTTCACATATATCTGATTCTTTCCACCAAATGGTTTATATTTCAAAGTGTGAATTCTGAATTGAGAATGACTAGAGAGTTTCTAGGCAGTAGGGAACATGGGCCTTCCTAAGCCTGTTCAACTTACAGCCCTCTATAGGACTTCTGGTTCAAAATTCAAGTGGGAAACCCAATAATTCATAGATCACCATCATCAGTCCCTTCAGAAGAAGTCTACCATAAATTTAAGACTTCCAGTTCTTCATATGGAAAAATGGCAGTAGGATTTTTTTTTCAGCCAGAAGATGCCTTGAGGGCATTTCTGGCTTGGTGTGAGTATCTGGTTTGCAACCACAGTATCTTGAGAGTGAGGGCTTTTTTTAAGCAGGCACTTAAACAACTGAGCTAATTGGCAGGCCCCCATTAGAAACACATGTTCTTATTCATTTATTGGTAAGGGCACAGTTTGAGACTCCTGCGTGAGACCTGTCTTCTCTGTGTGTATCTGACTCTTTCTGCTGCATGATTTATGTTTCTAAATGTGAATTCTTAATGGGAAAAGTCCAAAGATTTTATTCAATTTTTGTATAAACATCTTTCCTTTTTAACTGAGTGACATCAAATTTTATACTTGTAACACATTTTCTTTCTCATTTATCTATTGATGGTCACACAGGCTATAGCCATCACTTTGCTATGGGAAACTTTCATGCCATAAACATGGGTGTGTGTGGACTTCTGTGATCCTTTGGGAATGTACTCCAAGGTGTATAACTGGGTCAAATGTTTTAATTTTTCAGGATTGTGTGTGCTTTCTTTCGTGGTCATATTGCATTCTCTCTAACAATATAGTAGTATTTCTTTTTCCTTACAATTTTTCCAGCATTTCTTTTCTCAGTCCTTGATAATAGCCATTTTTACTTGAATAAAACATAATCTGTCCTAGTTTGTGTTTCTCTAAATACTGAAGCTGGTAAAATCTTTTTCAGATGTCTGTTGGCCTTTTGTAATTTTTTGATAGTGTATTACTTTCAATAGCCCATTTTTAATATTCGGGTCTTTATATATTTCTAGATATTATCCCTCCTAAGAGAGGCTGGACAAATTTCTCATTTTGTACCTTCTTCCTTTACTACATTTTGTTTCCTCTTTTTGTGAAGAAACATTAATATATAATATAAATCAACATCAAATTCTTCACATGTCTTATGCAGTTGGAGTTCTGTTCAGGCAGTCTTGGGGTTGACCACGTAGAGATCTCACAGCAAGCTTGTGGGGTGGCTTGACCAGCTGAGGGACTCAGGGTGACTCATTGCCCCAGAACTCAAATTTTGGACTCTTGGTGATGAGCCTCTTTCTGAGGCATTAAGGATTACAAGCATAACTATGCCTAGAAAAGAAGTCCATCTGGGTCAACAGCAGAAAGCTGTGACATTTATCAGAATGTGTACTTCAGCCTTCACTACAAGTGCAAGTAGTATCTGTTCTATGAAGGTAACTCAACATGGGCTCTCATCCTCCCCATGGTAGGTTATCTTACCTCTGCAGTGGCCTTATGAGTGTCCACAGGTACAGGCCAGCTACACTTTTATCTAAATTTATTCTAGGTCTGTCTTAGTTATTTTTCTCATTGCTGAGACAAAATAACCAACACTTAAAGTTAGATGAAAAGGTCATTGCACCTCTGTTTTTGGAGTTTTCAGTTCATAGTTTGCTGGCTCCAAGGCAGGGTGGCATGGCAGAGGGGCACTGCAGAGGAGAAATAATTCTTGGTAGGCAGCAGGCAGCAAGTGGTAGTGACCCTCTTCTGTCCCTTGCATCTTATCCAGACTACACACCCTTCAGGGGTGGTAGGATTTATACCCAGGTTGATGAAAGCTTTGATCCTAGCATTGTACCCTGACTCAATTCCATCAGCACATCCTCAATCCCAGCAGCACACACACTAGTTCCTGCCACTTCCAAAAAGCCCCACCTATGACAAGAGGTAGCTCTGGGGTTCATCTAGATATAAGCCACAATAAGATCTACAATTGAGACCCTGAGTTCTATGTTTGTTAGTGTGTCCTTTGAGATACAGAGGACAAAGTTGATGAGATGTTTGAGAATTTTAGGAGTAAGAAGAATGTCCCATGAGAAAAATTGAAGAGGATTTTGGAAGAATCTAGGAAAGACTCAGCCCCCACTCAAATGACTGTAAGTGGATAGAGGGAAGACACATTGGTAGTAAGTGGATTAGATGAATTAGTAAAGATTTTGTCAAGGTCAATGGCAAGTACTAGGCCAAAAGTAAGGTTGATCAAGTGAATATCAAATTCCCTCAAGAAGCCTGTGTATGCATCTGGCTGCACTTAAGTTTTGGGTAGTCACCAACTCTGTTTGTCGTCTGTGCTTCACAGATGTGCTTTGTTACACAGGTCCACAGAGCAGCAACTGTGTACCTGCAGGGCTTTTCCTGAAAGGAGTCTGAAAATATGAGGTGGTATAAAATGCAGGTCCTGCTGGAGTTGATCTTGGGTGACAACATACTCATCCTATCCTCTCTGTACTGTTTCTCTAAATTCTCTTCATCCTTAGCGTTTACCATGATTGAATATTGGTGCTCTCCTAGTTTTGTACCTCCCCTCATTGTAAGAGGCCCAAATCCCTAATGATCATATACATTTCAAGTTACCAAGGGACAAGGGAGTAGGAGATGCCACAGTGTATGAGCAGGTTCTTTTCATGTTCTTAAAAGTACATCAATGCCCCTCACAAACATTTTATTGTATAAATGCTTTGTTTTTAATTTAATTCTAAGAAAAGCTCACTGGGATAAATCTACCTCTGACATCTTCTATGCTAAGATATTTCGTGTGTATAAGAAGGAAAGCATTTACTCCTAGAATTCATAAAAGTACTATCTATATGTGCCTGGGACATTTTTTTGTTATCTCTTTTCTTCTTTCTTTCTTCATTTTAAGGAGGATAAAAGATAGAATAGTGTTGAAGCAGTTTCAAAACAGGTTAGTAGGACAGTTACAATAATTAATGCATTGCATGTTTTATTCTCATAGTTATTCAGAGGACAAATGCAGACATGATATCTTGTCTAAGCAATATTGGTACAAACCATTCTTATTGAACTCTTAAGAATCAGTGTTTCTACTTCTACTTTTTAAAGTATTATGCAGAATGAGGTGTATCACTGTTACATATTTATATACACATATTGCATGCTCTCACTATATCTGTCCCCCCACTACCTTCATCCTTAGGTCTCCCCTTCTACACCCATGGTGTTCTCCACTAGGTCCCCCACATGAGAGAGTCTATGAAGTATTTGTCCTTAAGCCTTCAGACAACCTCCTCTTCATCAGTTGTGCTTGAAATGGCAAAATGGTGACATGTCTGATTGGCAGTGATAGAAAATGAGACTCCTTTTGGTCTTACCTATTGGTTTCTGTGCCCTTGTATTTGTCTTACTGAGGAACACAGTACCATATAGATGTCTCCTTTAGTCCATAATAAGTGTTCTCTGAATATGTGGTCTGCTGTGCTTTCTGAAGTCAACCTACATCCTGTAAAGCTACCTGCTTTCAAGTGGATTTTGTGTTATGTGACTTAACCATGGGCTATGATTTGGGGCCTATCACTGCTTTTCTGTGAGTAGAGCCCTCTAGTAACCTAGCTTCACTTTGTGGGACTCTATAACTATGATTAGAGCATTATGGTCAGCTGCTGCCAGGTAGCAAGTTGGTCCCCTTAGCAAAAGGCCTCACTCTAGACTTTGTTGTTGACAGATCTGGCACTGATGAATATCAGTAGCTACATCAGCTTTGGAAAGTGGAAATCCATTGTTGGAAACACATACATCTTCAATTTCTGCCATCAGAAGCCACTGTTCACTTGCTCATTAGGTGTGGATGAATGTTGGGTGATGTCACCTGACAGAACATTTTATTTTTTTTAAATAATTTTATTGAGAAATAAATAGCAGTAAGACAGTTTCCAAACTGACTACTAGCACAGTTTCAATAATTAATACATTGCATATTGTTGTCTTATTGGTTATTCACTGTACAAGATGCAGACATGATACCCTGTCTAGACAGTATTAGAACAAATCTCTCTACTCATTGAATTATGAGAATGTAGTTGTATATCTATTTTGAATATACAGATACAAAATGGTCCTTCATTTCTATCCCTCTTTTTTGGTTACTTTTGTCAGAAAAGGGTATCCTTTGTCGTTTAAATATTGTACGTGAAGAATTCAGCAAAATATTACAATATAGTCCAGTAGTCCATAATAGTAATGGGTTTTCCATAAAACTGGCAGTGTCAGAAGTTATTAACTTGAGGCTTTTACAGCTCAGCATATTAATATGGCTTTACTTTTTATACTTTGTGTTTATTCTTTTCTCCTGGACAGCTAAGACCAAGATAAAGCAAAACCTATACAAGAAGAAATGTAACTTTTGTATCTGATAAGGTCAGTCAAATCCCCTCAGGATTTACCCTGAAACCCTGTACTGCAGTTTGTAGATCCTTTGTCAGTGTCAGCCATGTGGAAGAGTCACAGCAATTGCTTGATCAGTTTGCTCTCATCAAGGCCTGAGAGAATATTATCTCTCCATGTGACCCTCCTTAGGCACACTTTATATCATCAATCACTTTCTGCTGTGGTCCCATAATCTCATTGATCAGAAAATTTGGGACACAACTGAGTTAAATGATGTTAGAGTACAGGTTCTCCTATGTCCTGAGTCTTCACTGATCTTGAAAGGCGAGGTCCAAAATGTCAGCTATTCTTGCAGCCCTCTTTTCTCTAATTTTTGGTCTACAAACTTAAGTTGTTAACCCTCCAGAAAAGAAGCTTATTATCATTACCCTGCAACATAGGCAGTTGAGCTTAACATCACTATCAGTCTGAATATCAAACATCTTAGGCATAACATGGAACAGGTATTTTCCATGAAGTATTGTTATGTTAAACTTTAATTCCCTACAGAATGTGAAGGAAAAAATTTTAAAAATTTAAAAAATATTTTAAAAATAGGAATAGTTACATATATTACACAGAAATTTAGAAATTTAACCATATCTCTTGTTTTCATTTATTACCTTTTTTCAAAACAAACTTTTACTTGAGAGACAGTATGGCAGCAATTGGTATGTCATGACAGGAAGTACACATTTAGAAGACCAGAATGACAGGCACATCAAGCATGACCCTACCATTACACATTGCCATGTTCAGTGCAGTTGCTTAGTTCACAGGTATCAGCATATATGGTTAGTCAGGGTGAGAATCCTACCAATTAACTGTTAGTTTCAAAAACATGCTGAAGATTCTCAGGATCATTGCCTTACCTATCTTATGCATAAAAATATATGACTTTTCTCCTGTCATGTTTCCTATCTTTTCTCCTTGCTCTTTCTTCATTGTCTAATCCTCAAGTTCTTGCTTTCCTTTTAATTGTGTTATACCCTTCTATTTTTATTTCTTCTTGTGAGTTCTTAGGGAGACTATATGATATTTACACATGTTGTTCTGGTTTATTTCTCTTATGAGTATATCTTCAAGTGGCACCCACTTAAATATAAAGTGTCTGTCATTATAGCTGAGTAATACTCCATTATATAAAAATACCACATCTTTTTCAGTCATTCCTCAGGTGATAGGCATTGTGGTTTCCAAGATTTTGCTATCACAAATTGTGCTTCTATAAACATAGGTACACACATATCTCTATGATATACATTTTCAGTTCCTCCAGGAAAATTCCCAGCAGGGGGATAGCTGGCTTGAATGGGATTTCCAGTCCTAGATTTTAAGGAGTCTCTACACTGATTTCCATAATGGTTGCACCAGTCTACATACCCACCAGCAGTGAAGAAGTCTTCCTTTTTCCCCACAGCCTCTCCAGCATTTGTTGCTAGTTGATTTCTTTATGATATCCATTCTTTCTGGGGTGAGATGTTATCTCAGTGTTGTTTTAATTTGCATTTCATGGATGGCTAGTGATGTGGAGCATTTTTTCATATATTTATTTACTTCTCTAATTTCATCCTCTGAGAAGTGTGCATTCATCTCAGATGCCCATTTCTGGATTGGGTCTTCAAATTTTGGAGCCATAATGTTTTCTTAGTGTTTTATAAATTCTGGATACCAGACCTTTGTCTGTGTGCTTATTAGTTAAGATTTTTTCAAAATTTGTGGGTTGTCTTTTTACTTCATTGGCAATTTCTTTTGACATGCAAAATCTTTTCAACAAGAGGAGTTCCCAATTGTTAATTCTTTCAAGTACTATCTGTGAGATTTGATTTTTGTTCATGAACTCTTTGCCTACCCCTGTGTCTTCAAGAGTTCCTCCTACTTTCTCTTCCAGGAGATTTAATGTTTCTGTTTTAATTTTTGGATCTTTAATCCATTTTGACTTTAGCTTAGTACATAGTGATAGACCTGGGTCAAGTTTTAGTTTTCAGCATGTAGAGAGCCAATTTCTCCAGTGTCATTTGTTAAAAAGGCTATCTTTTTTCCAGTAAGCATGTTTGGCCCCTTTGTCAAAGATAAGGTGGCTGAGTATGTTCAAAGAGCCTTCTGCATCTTCTAATCTATTCCCTTGATCCTCAGGTCTATTTTGTTGCTAGTACCATGCTGATTTTATCACAGTATCTTGTAGTGTAATTTCAAGTCAGGAATTATAATGTCTCCTGCCTTGTCTGTGTTGGCCAGGATTGCCTTTCCTATTCTAGGTCTTTTCTGGTTCCAAATAAATTTTAGGAATGATTTCTCTAGGTCTGGGAGGTATGTTAGTGGTAGTTTGATAGGGATTGCATTAAATCTGTACAGCAATTTTGAGAGTATGGCTATCTTCACAATGTTGGTTCTTCTTATCCTGGAGCAGGGAATATCTTTCCATTTTCTGAAATCCTCTATGA
>NW_004524744.1:57669-60492 GCF_000260255.1 Octodon degus
TTCAATTGTTTGTACTTTTTCTTTTCTTAATTTCTTATACATTGCTCCAGTTTTTTCTTCTTCCAATATCTGGTAATATGAATAGCTGGTTGTAAGACAATACCATATATTACAACAAATACTGTGAAATTCATATTACTTTGTTAAGTAAAATTCTGTATGAGTTGTCAAAAAATAATAATACATAAATAAATAAATTGTTAGTTCAACTAAGAGGCCAGAATGTTGTGCATCTTAAGTATGAATCTGTGATAAATTCAGAGTACTTACATAGTATTTGAATAGGTTAATATATACAAAACTATCAACTAAGAAAAAGTTTTCGTGATAGTAAAGAATTACTACAAATAAAACATAACATAAATACTGAAATGGCAAATACATGACCAGCATTTCTAACAGTTTGGGGATAGGATATCACACAAAGTTCATAGTGTCCATGATGCTTACTGGTGGCCAGGTGTCACTTGTGGGACTGAGCTACTGCTATTTCCTTGATATCCACCCAGTAGACTCAGACAGAGTCATGACCCATAGGATGCAGGAGAAGTCCATTGTAGAGTAGGCTGATGGAAATATTTTGCTACTATATAGAAAAGAATAATTGAAAGAATTCTTTTGTATACATTTTCCTCTTGTGTTTGTTTGCCCTATTCGATGGTTTCTTTCCATTGTCACTCCACTCATGAAGTTGTGGTCATTTTGATCTCTCTCTAGAATATCTTTTAGTAGTCCATGTAGGGTTGTCTTTGTCATCATGAAATTCTTTTTTTTCCCCATAATTTTGTTGATAGGCAAATAGCAATGAGACAGTTTTAAATCAAATCGGTAGGACAGTTTCAATAATTAACACATTGCATACATTCTTCCTAGTGGTTAATTGCTGTACAAGATTATCATTCTTTATAGCTGAGAAATACTCCATTGTATAGAAATACCACATCTTTTACATTCATTTCTCAGGTGACAGGCATTTTGGCTGTTTCCAAGATCTAGTTATCACAAATTGTGCTGCTATAAACATAAGTGCACATATATCATGGTGATATGAAGTTTTCAGTTCTTTTGGGAATATTTCACATGGAGGGGATATAAATGAAGCACCATTTTGTAATGAAATACATATATCTGTATATACAAAATAGTTAGGATAGATATACGGCTACTTTCTCTTAATTCAATGAAAAGAAACATTTGTCCTAATAATGTTTCGATAGGATATCATGTCTATATCTTATATTAAGAATAACCACTATGAAGACAACAATATGCAATGTATTAATTATTGTAATGGTCGTATTAACCTGTTTTGAAACTGTCTCATTGCTATTTGTTTCTCAATAAAATTAATTTTAAATAAGTAAAATAAAATAAAAAATACTTTAAAAGTTAGAGGTAGTAATAAAGTGCCTTACACATATAAATGGTACTTAAATAATTCAAAGCAAACACTTTAATCATATTTCCTTGTTCAGTGATGTAAGCAAGAATGAGATAAAAATTCTCTACATGTCCACTGCTACCAGATGTTACACTTTGCACCTGGACAATGTAATATTGTCAGGATATGAAATAAAAAAGAGTTTTGAAAATTTAAAAAAAAAGAAAAGAAATATACTTAAATCCTACTCCTTATCAGCATATTAAAACTCCTGGCAAGTGTAGAAACCTCTGTTATACAATTTAACTTGGCGTTTCCTGGCCTTTTTTTTTTTTTCTTCCCCCCCTTAGGCCTATAGATCTTCTCCCTTATTTCTTTAATCTTTGCAATTTTGATAAGTGACTGTTTGAAAAAGCAGTGTTCTTAAGGGCAATTCCTTAAACAAAGCTTTCTAGATGAGAGGTCTTGTGTCAGGTAGTTTACAACCAATCCTTTAAACTGTGAAGACAATGATAAAATTTCTTCTAGGTATTCATGCTCATTCACAAGTAGTTAAGAGAACAATCACTTTGTGGCCGAACTTGCACAGGTGTTGTAACTGAAGGCAGCCAATCAGGATCAGTTCTTTGCAGGGAAACTGATTAACAATAAGTACCCTTCAGATTCACAGATTCACCTCAGATGCTTTGGTCTTGGCTTGTTTTTAAATTAGAAAGCCAGAGAAGGTTATAGAGAGAGTCGATGCCTTCTGCAGTTTTTAGTCTGACTTCTCTCAGGAGCTTAACACAATTCCATTCTGTTTCTACACTTCTGCAGGTCAATCACCATTACACATGGGTGGAGTCAGAAGGATCACCACAATTTTGAGGCCACCCTTGACTATATAGCATGTTCAAGGCCAGCCTGGACCACATAGTGAAACCCTGTTCCCCCGTCTCCCACCAGTTCTGTTCTTTACTTTTTATTAGTACATATATGCAACACATATGATTACATTTATTGTGGGAGTTGGTGCATGTGCATTTTTTTTTTTTTTTTTTTTTTTGGCACCAGGAATTGAACTCAGGACCTCACACTTGTCAGGCTGGTGTTGCTCCACTGAGCTAAATCCCCAGCCTTGGTAAATGTATATAGTGAGTCTTAATTCTTATCACATCCCTTTCTCTTCCCCTCCTTCTCGGCTTCTATCTATTGATCCCTTCCCCATTTACAAAAGATCTCTTTTCTCCCCCAATTCTCTTTTTATACCCTCTCCTGCTCATTTCCCTTTCCCTCCACCTCTTAATCGCCTTCTCATTTGAAAAAAGATCTCCCTATTTGCTACTGTATGTCCTTTATTTTGCTTTTTATTAATATTTAAAGTCTGTAATGTAAGAGGTACCATGTAATATTTAAGGTTGTATGTCTGATTTACTTCATAAGCTGAAAGTGCACTCACTTAG
>NW_004524744.1:60592-66600 GCF_000260255.1 Octodon degus
CAACTAAAGTATCATGTCATCTGCAAATAATGATATTTTAACTTCTTTACCTATTATTATTCCTTTTATTTCTTTCTTGTCTAATGGCTCTAGCTAATGATTCCAAAGCTATATTGAATAGGAGGAATGATAAAGGACATCCTTGTCTTATACCAGATCTGAGAGTAAAAGATTTCAGTTTTTCCCCAGTTAGAAGTATATTAGCCATTGGCTTGTCATAGGTGGCCTTTATCAGATTGAAGTAGAGGTCATCTATTCCAATTTTCTGTAGGACTTTGAACATACATGAGTGTTGGACTTCTGACAGAACTGTTTATCCTGCTTGGTTTGTTGGTAATATTTCATCAGAGTTGTTGTGTGATACGAGAGTCTGCATGGCTTGTACATCCAGTGCCCTTGCCAATTCTGACTTTCTGAGCCCTTTTCCATATAGGTCTTGTTCAGATGCCTGGAACTCTGGCCACTGTTTCACACCCTCATCTGGATCCTTCCTCATTCTAAATGTATCAGGTTGCAGTGAAATGGATAGAATTGCAAACATCTTCCTCAGGTTGAAGGCCTTTGAGGTTTGTTTCCATGGCTGCTGTTGCCATAATGCATAGCCAGGATGTTTTCTTTTTGAAATATTATCTTCAGCAGGTATTTAGAACTGAAACATTCTTTCCTCACACTGGGACAGAACTAATAATGCTAATACACTTAGAATTGTGGAAAATATAGCTGATAGTTTAGGTATGTTCTTACCTTTGCAGTCTGGTCCCTTCTGATAAAGCTTTGGGGTAAGGTTTATTTGAAAGCAGTGAAATTTTAAAAAGTAAAGTTGTGATATTGCTTTATTAGCAAAAAGCTAAAAGAAACTAGCCTTTAGGCATTGCAGGTCTGGGTCAGCAGTGCTGGTGGCCTCTATATTCCATTGAGGGTTAGAAGAAGGAGAGAGCATTGGTATTTTAAATAGGAGTAATGATGGAGGTAGCTTGCTTTCCTTCTTGGTGGTCCCTGACTTCAAGCTCTCACTCATTGTGGCAACAATCACCTCTTTTGGCTTGGGATTGGGTAAAAATCCATAGTAACATATTCCACCAAAAATTTATATCATTATATATACTCCTTAAATTAATATTTCTACTAATTTCATACTAAATTCAATTTCTAATAGGTTAGCATTCTAAGGCAAAGAGGAGCTAGATGGGCAGTTTGCAACAGGTCTGGCTTAGGAGGATGTGTCAACTTTTTCAGCCTCTAGGTTAGTATGGAAGTTTATATCTTGAGTTAGGCATTTCATCATTCCAAAAGGAATCCTACATGATAGGAAGGCCTCTGATTCTCCATAATGGAAGGGCTTGCTTCCATCCAGCTATAGGAGGCATCTAGATGTACACTAGAACTTCCAGTGAGCCTTTCCCAGTGTAATAGGAAGCACACTGGTACATCATTGGTGTTCTGTTGTAAAGCTATATTTTCTATACTTCATTGTGAACTAAATTGTGAGCACTGTTCTATCATGGTCAAACAACAAACTTAGAACAGCATGGATGCAGATCCTTGGTAGAAATATGACTACCATCTGCTGATTTGTGTTTGAGGAACCAAGAGCTTTTCTGCTCATTCAGATCATAAAGCATTGTTCTGTAGGGTGGTTCTTCTATCAGAAGGCTTCTCTCCCTAGCACTTTCCCTCAAGAACCTTAGCCCACTCAGTACAAAGACTCACAACCTAGACATTTGTGTGAAGGTCAGGCACAGGAAGGCATCCAAATACTAGGCTTTTTAGTGAGACCCTGTAGATACTGTAGACCCTGTACTAAAATACAAAAGAAAAAAAGTAAGGTTTTTGTAGACCTTGATGTGGCCTATTTGAGGAGATGGGGTTAAAGGGCATATTTTGAGCTGATCCTCTTCCATGAGAGATTTTTCAAATTCTAAAGTGTTTTCAGTCCACAGGACATTACTATTAATGGATTCTTTTATGTCAGACATGCATACTGTGGAACAGCCCTTCATCCTACCAGTTATGGAACCAGATGAATCCCAAGGCAAAGCACCAGGTCAGTCATACTGGGAGTGAGCTCAGTGGTGTGGCCAAGACAGGGCCACACCTTAACTGTATGGCAATGTCCACATTACCTAAACACTTGGTCATGGGAGCCTCAGAGCCTGGGAGGGCTTCATGTGGACAAGGAGCCAAAGTGATTGGCTAGGACAGTCCTAAAGGAATGTCCAGGATTCATAGCCCTGGATGATGGGGGCAGTTGTGGGAAAAGTGTGAGATGAAGGATAATGGATATGAAGGCAGTTGATCAAAATCAGAATTTATTTAGTAGAATGGGGGCCAAATAGGAGAAGAGCTGTCTATGAGCTAAATTAGAGCAACACTCCCCAAAGAACCAAGTCAATTATTCTCACATATCAATGACTTACACCATGGAGAGTGGATTTGGTGTTGCAGTGGGGGAGCATGCTATATTTCCCAAATTTGTGGGTGGTGGTGCACAGCTGTAATCCTAGCTGTCTGGGAGGCTGAGGTAGGAGGCTCACAAATCTGAGCCAGTCTGATTTAGTGAGACAATGACTGAAAAAGACAGGTGGGGCTAGAGATGGAGTTCAATGTGAAAGCCCTGGTTCAATCCCTAGTACAAAACAAAAACTGAAAGCAAAACTGATATGGTTTCCAGAACTAACATATTTATAGTTTGTCCTTCTTATGTATAGAAGAAATGCAACAGCATAAGCTATGTGTATAGACCAGTGTGTGGTGTTTTCTTCATCAGTCTGTTTAATTGTACACATTTTCACTGCAGTGAGCCTCCTTTGACCTCGTAGGAGATCACATGAGCCTAATTCAGGGGAGATCAGTAAGAGCACACAGAGCTCCACAAGACACTTTGTAGAGAAGTGAGAGGGGCTGCTGTGGGAAGCTGAAGGAAGTCAGGATGTGGGCATCCAGGGTGGGGGTGAAGACTGGAGCTCCACCAAAGAAATAGAAGTGAGCCTCCTTTTTTCTCATTTTTATTCCATTCAGGCTGGAAAATCATTGGTTGGTGCTGTTCCACACTGAGTACATCTTCCAATTTCAGTAAATTGTTCTACAGCTCTCAGAAGTACACAAAGCGAGGCTGGCAAGATAGCTCAGTGGACTAAGTGCCTGCTTTGGAAAGCACAGAGACCAGGGTTCCATCTCCTGCACCACAGGCCACATCCCCGGGCACACTAAGTCAGCCACCAGTTCCAGGCATGGTGGCACATGCCTGTAATCCCAGCACTGGAGAGGCTGAAAACAGGAGTATCACTATGAGTCAGAGCTACATAGTGAGGCCCTGTACCAAATACATAAATGAAAATGGAAAAGTACACAAAGCCATTAAGTTGGGCATTTCTTACTCAAAACGATCCAACAGTTAATTTTCAATGTACAGTCCTTGTTAACTTGACAACCAGACACATTTCCTTAAACCAGTCTCCTGATACAAAGAAAAGTTCATAATTAAGCCTAATGTGCTACAGCTATCCTGCATACAAATGGAAAGGAATTAATTCCCATGCTAGAATAGAATCCTAGCTTTCTTTGGGGGATGCTTAGTCCTAGCATTTCATAACTTGAACATTATAACTTAGGTTCAACAATCCTTAACCAATAGGGATTCTATCAGCATTGCTACCTAGGAAGCATATTAGAGAGTAATTACAACAACCCTCAGTTCTATAACTGATCATGGAGTGGTACTGCCTTCTACCCATTCTTACCCTTCAGCCAGCACCTCAGAAAGTCTTGGCTCTTCCCGGGTGGGGTGAACCATACCCACATTCCTAAAGGCTGTGAACCATTTGTCATTCTGCCTGGATTGGGTAGTTGTAGTTTTCCACTGCCTTGAATAACAGGACATGATAATATATGGAGAACCCTAAGAGATATCCTATACTCCAAGTATATTCATCCTTTCTTCCATTGTGGAGTTAAGAGTCTATTCACCCCTTGATAGTCTGGCTCAGTCACCCCTGCCAGCACCAAGACTACTTTTTAGCTTGTGTCCTCAGATGGATGAGGACACCCAGATGACCAGGGCAAAATCTTATCATCTAGTTCAATGAGGTCATCAGTGAGCTTGCTGATACAAGCCTTCCATCCTGTGAAACTAAGGCCTAAGCCAATTGAGCATCAGGTCATGATAACAGGGAAGGATCTCTTTTGTGGGAACTGTTATTTCCAGTAGTAACAACCTTCCACATACTGAAATCTTCAGTTTATAATGTCATTGCAATGGATGGAGTTCTGGTAATGGTGTTGTAATGTGACACTGATAAAACATCTGTAGAAAATCCTGATTTATGTCAACCTCTCTACTTCAATATGGCTTCCATACATACTTTCTCTTGGGTAATACTGTGATTTTCTGTAGCTGAGTCTTAAGACCTCCACAAATTGTAATGGAGTACAAGAACCAAACGCAAATACAAAAGGAGAGCTAGTGAAAAGGAGAAAGTGGAGCCACATGGGCTTGGCAGCCTGTGAGCTGGCTTCCTGGAGTAAGTCCTCTTCCCCAAGACTAATGACTTGCATCTTGATAAATAATGGTAGACCTGATGGCAGGTTGCCTCCCAAATGATACAAATAAACACTGGCTTCTGCCTTGGAGGTCCTTTTAGTCCTCTGATCAGGTCTCCAAAGAAAATCATGCTATGACATAATCTGCCCCATGGAATGACACACTTTTCATTTCAAGAAAGAGAAGCCCTTAACAGGTTTCAAAAAACTAAAGCCTACCAACTTAGGCATGATTATGCTGAAGTGTGACAACTGCTATAAGACTGTAAGTTTGTTTAGGAGCAGCTCCTTCATCTTCTGGTTGAATTCTCAAATGAGAACATATTCTGCACAGCAGCTTGACTACAACTTTGAGAGGTCTTGAACCTGAGCTATTTCACTAAAGAGTTCCTATGTTCCTAGCTCTTAGCTTCTGGACTATGACTATTGTTCCAAGATGATAAGTCTTGAGTTAATTTGCTGAGCCAGCAATAGGCAATTCCGGTGGCAATGCTCACTTGCAACTTGCCTTGAACCAATCATTCCTGCTATGCAGGAATAGGATGCTGGTCACATAGCTTTCTCCACAGCTACAAATGTGGCTCTTCATTTGAAAACTTAAATTGTAGAGCAGATAAGTCTTTTAATGCTTGTAGGATCTGTGAACAAAGCAATTCTTCCGTGCACCTGAGAAACCAGGTAATCAAGGATCTAAATTTGACAGTACATTTTAAGAGTGGGAAGTGATAAGAGTGAGGAATATTACTGGCGAGCCTTCCAGGATCAGGCTGGAGTGACAGATGGATAAGACTCCAAGGCTTTGTTACAGCCTCCTCTCTCAGCCTCCCTAGAAATCATTCTGTCAGTCTTTGGCAGTTTCCCCATTTCTAGCCATGAGGGGCTGGCTACCAAGTAATAGCTTTGGAGATGGCAGAGCCATGTATGTTTTAACTACTGCTGCACTCACATTAAAAATTAAAAGAATCACTTAAAATCTTTAAAATTCTTGATTAGAAAGATTTATTCTCAATTTCTAATTTCTTTTACTTCTCTGTCACAGCTAACAACTGAAAGGAATGATAGTTCTGCTTTAGAATCTTCTAACCCGGGTTGTAATTCCTTGCCTACTGATAAGGGAACTATCCCATAGCCTTGCTGAGGAGCTGAGGATAAGCTGAGGTAGAATAGAAAAAATAAGTGGAAAGGCAATGAGGAAATCAAGATTTTAAAATAAATTTCAGGGCCAGCGAGATAGCTCAGTGGACTAAGTGCCTGCTTAGCCAAGCTCAGGTTCAATCCCTTGCACCACAGGCCCCACTGGCCCAGCCCCCAGGGCACAATAAATCAGCCACTGAGTCCGGGTGTGGTGGCACATGCCTGTAATCCCAGCACTGGGGAGGCTGAAAACAGGAGGATCATGATGTCAGAGCTGCATAGTGAGAGCCTGTACCACATACATACATACATACATACATACATACATACATACA
>NW_004524744.1:71380-85632 GCF_000260255.1 Octodon degus
TTCACATTCATCATCAGGAACTAGTATCTATATATGCTATGTCTTGATTTCTCCTTTTTCTCCCCGCTGTACACTCTTCCCGTCAACCCCTCTTTCCCTTCTTATATACAAAGCTTTATTTTTGTTTTATCCTTCTTTTCTAAGTTCTTCTTTTCCCTTCCTTTCCCTCTACTCCCTTCCTAGTTCCTCTTCTAAACAATTTCTTCCTGTTTCATAACTTTTATTATACATGTTGGTTGCTATTTACAATTTCAGTTTCTCACTTCTGTCTTCAGTTCTACCTAGTCTCTTTTCTAGAAGATTTAGTGCTTCTGTTTTAATATTTAGCTCTTTCACCCATTTTGATTTTAGTTTCATGCTTGATGCTAGACATTTGTCTAGTTTTAGTTTTTGGCATATGTAAACCCAGGTTTTCCAGCACCACTTATTAAAGTGAATGTGTTTGGCTTCTTTGTCAAAGATAAGTGGCTGCGGGTGTTTAGAGTTATTCTACATCTTCTAATCTGTTCCATTGATCCTTGGGCCTGTTTTTTTTTAATTATTTACTTATTTTTTGCCAACATCATGCTGTTCTTTTCACAGTAGGTTTGTAGAATAATTTCAAGTCACAGATTATAGTGCCACTGCCTTGCCTTTGTTACCCAGAATTCCTTTTGGTGTTGTAGATCTCTTCTGGTTCAAAATGAATTTTGGATTTTTTTCTCTAACTCTCTGAGATATGTTGTTGGAATTTTGATTGGAATTATGTTAAACCTACATAACAGTTTTGGATGTATGGTCGTTTTCATTCTTTTTTTTAAATTTGGATGGTTACGTTTAAGGAAATTTAGCTTCACTAATAATGAAAACAAAAAATGCTTAATTTTATTATAATTTTCTTTTATTTTGAAGAGTAAATAAAACATCAAGAAAAACAAAAGCAAATACAGAAACAGGGTAACATATAACAATACATATGTTATGGATTTTGAAAACAAGAATAGCTGATTAACAGTGATTGCCATATTATTTATTTTTATAGTCAAATCTGTTGCTTGGAATAACAGATATAGTTATGTAAGATGGGACATATGATTGAATATTACTGCATGCTTTTTATTATAATTTTTTTGAAGAATAAGTATAAGATCAAAAAAACAAAGAGAGAAACAGGGTAACAACAAAACATACGGTAGAGTTTTTAAAAGCTAGAATAGCTGATTAACATTGATATATTTATTTTTATTGTCAAATCTGTTGCTCAGATTAACAGATATAGTTATGCAAGATGGGTCATATGATTGAATATTACCACATGCTTTCAAGAAATCTTAAATTTTTGTTTTTGTCTCTCATTTTCTTTTATTACCTTTTTTATTACATTTTTTGAAAAAATATTTACTTTAAAGGCCATAAAAATAATTGATATGACATTAGAAACAGTACACATTTAGTAGACCAAAATGACAGGTATTTCAAGCATGGTTTTAGTATTACAGGTTGCTGTCTTCAATGTAGTTGCTTAGTTCACAGAAATCAGCATACAGAGTTAGTCATGATGACAGTCTACCTATTAACTGCTATTTTTAAAAATCTGATAGAAATTCTTAGGAAAACCACCTTATCTATCTTCGTCTTGTATATATACATATATGGTTTTGCCCCTACCTTACTTCCTAACTTTTCTCTTTTCTCTCTCTTCATTGTTTAATCCTTAAATTGATTTTTTAAACTCTCTATTTTTATTTCTTCTTTTGAGTTCTTATACTAAAGAGACAATACAATATTTACACATGTGGGTCTGGTTTAATTCACTTATGAGTACATAGCCTCAAGTTGCATCCACATACCTATGAAGATTTTGAGTTTGTTTTTCTTTATACCTGAGTATAATTCCATCGTATTAAAAAACACCATCTTTTTCGTTCATTCCTCAGGTGATGGGCATTTTGTTATTTCCAAGATTTGGTTATCACAAATTATTCTGCGTAAACATGGGCACACATATGATACGATGTTTTCAATTCTTTTGGGAAAATTCCTAGAAGGGGGATAGCTGGATTGAATGGGATTTCCAGTCCTGGTTGTTTGAGGAGTCTCCACTCTGATTTCCATAACGGTTGCACCAGTCTACATTCCCACCAGCAGTGGAGAAGGATTCCTTTTTCCCCACAGCCTCTCCAATATTTGTTGTTGGTTGATTTCTTTATGATAGCCATTCTTTCTGGGGTGAGATGGTATCTCAGTGTTTTAATTTGCATTTCTCCAATGTCCAGTGATACTACATAGAAACTTTGTATAAAGATTCCTCAAACTGAATTAGAAATTCCACTTAACCCAGTTATACCTCTCCTGAGTATATTCCTAAAAGATTTCAAGATGTCATGCTGTAGAGATGCACGCATAGCTATACTTATAGTGGCACAGTTCTTACGAGTTGAGCTCTGGCAATGACCTTATCACCAATGTTGAACAGCACAAAGCCGGCAGGGTGAGCTGTGATTGGGATTGAGTGGCCATAGCATGAAGTTCTTACAGGAAGGGGAAACGAAGGATAGCCATTTCTCATAGTCATAGGAAATTCTTTTCTGGAGTAATTACTGCTCAGAAGGGCAGTCTAGTCCAGTGTCCTTACTGGAACACAGCACTAAGGAGGATTGTGTAGTAGTTTGACTTGTGTGGATGGGTGCTCATGCAGGTGAGATGTACAAATTTGTATAATTTTCTCACCTCAGGATATTCATTTGGCTGCCTGAAGAAATGCCAAAATCATGAACTACAATATTAGAAAGAATTTTCTAAAGGTTGTCAGTAGTGCACAGGAGGGTCTTTTTTTTTTTCAGGAACAACCGTAGATTTGGGGTTCATCTAGCTTTCTGGTTAAGCATTCCCCAAAGTATTTCTTCGCAATATTGTCAAAGTCAATTCACCATGGCCGTAGTGTCAGTGTTCTAGGCAGCAATAAAAGGTGATGTCCTTCCTAAAGACATGCACTGGAATGTGAACAGAAATTCCATTCATGTCCTGATGCCAAGGCTTAGCTATGTGGTCACAATTAGCTGAAAAAGGCCAATCCTGTGCAACTACTTCACATGCATATTGAACAACTTAAACTACCTGTACTTAGGGAGTTCTCCAGCGTTGGTGCCAATTTCCACTGTTATGATATGCTAATTTACCTGCTGTGCTTTCCTGCTGCTGGGAAAAATACTCAGGACCAACATCTTGGAGGACAAGAGGTTTATTTGCCTCATGGTTTCACAAATTTCAGACCATGGTTTCAGTGACCCAGACCATGACTGGGGGAGCTGACCACCTGTTTTCTTCCAATTAAGTTACATTCATGGTGCTAAGGTCATTCAGAAGCCAGTTACAGAAACCCCAATAATGTTGACCACTGCTTAATTATTTGCCATTTGTATTTCTGCATCTGAAAGTATACATTCATCTCCGAATCCCATGTTTGGATATCCTTTTCAGTCTGCTTTTTCAGGTTCACAGCAGGGAACATCTATATCCCTGCATGATTGCTACAGAATGGGCAGATATATATTCCTAAGAAATGGAAGGGACCTGATACCCTTCAATTAGCATGTCACTTATGCATCCATTGGGGAACTTCCAGTGAGCCATTATGGTGTTACAGGTGGTGAAGTGGTGTATGGCTCATACTTCTGTGGCAGGTATCCATTTACCTCACTAATTGTTCAATGGTTATGCTGAGGTTGGGTTTAGGATGTAAGGGTGACTGATTCTTGATATTATAGAAAACTGTTTTTCATTTGCCAGGTTTCTAAGGAAGTAGGAAATCACTTCTGCATTCAGATCGATACGGAATCCTTTCATCTATTAATGGAGTATTTTCAAGAACATTCGTGTGTGTGTGTGTGTGTGTGTGTGTGTGCGTGCGTGCGCGCGCGGGCGCGTGTGTGTGCATGTGTGTGTGTGTATTTTTAGTACAGGGTCTCACTACACAGATAGGAATTGTAGTGATCCTGTTTTCAGCCTCCCCAGCACTGGGATTATGCCACCATACACAGTCTCAATCACCTTGTCAGTGTGCCCTGAGGTCCAGGCTGGCACAGCAAGCTGGAGATCGAACCCCGAAACCTGGTCCCTGTGTCTGCTAAACAGGAACTTTAATCCGCTGAGCTATCTGACTGACCCTAATGAGGCATTTCCAATAAGTAAGAATGTATGCCTTCCAACTACTGTCACTCTGAAACCCCAAACTACCATGGTTTGTAGAATCGTGTGAAATTCCACATGAAGGCAAAAAGCTAGACAGAACACCTGCAGCTTCTTCACAGAGGCATTTGGCCAGGTGCACATCTAACTCAATCTTCCTCCGTGAGGTAATGTACTTGCCTCTAACATGAGACCTGAGCCGGTAGGCATTGGTATTAATTGATTCCCTACCGACCAGCCATGCGTCTTCCGTCTTACCTGGTAATGCTGAAGTGGACACTCTGGAACTGAATTTGATGTTTTGGCCAGAAGAGGGCAGCACCCGATCGTACACCTGATCTCCGTACTCCTTGTGAAAACGTGGCTTGGGGGTCTTGCCTCTGCTGGGCTCTCTCTTCAAAGGCTTTGGGGAATAAAGCAGCCAGTAAGAGTCTGCACCAGCGTAGTCAGTACAGCCTTAAATGGAGCCAGGTCCAGGGAGATGGGGTGGATTATGCCAAAAGCATAAATGGCTCTCAAAGCAGAAACTGTTTCCAGGGAAGAATCTGCCTGGGGAACAAAAACCACAGGGATGAAACAGAACAAAGACCCAGAGAAACGCATGTGTTACCTCTTGTATCAGTGGCTCTGACCTTAGGCCACTGTCACGCTGCACAGGACATCATGTTTCACAGAAGCAGCTCATTCTAGAACCAACATCACATTCACATTTTTCTTATACATAAGACCCATGGGTGAGCACAAGGAGCAACGACCCATTTGTTTTATTGTATGATTCCTTTATTCAAATGTATGTTCCTTTCTTGGGCCTCTTAGGCTCATTCAATATTTCTCAAGGTGAGGAAGCTTAGTGATAAAAACAAGTTAAACAATGTGAGCCTAAAATGGGCACCATGCAGGACTACAGAGCAGCAGCAGCTCAGGGCCGGCCTTCCACGCAGCTGTGCTCATGGAACGGAACTTCCTGCTGAGTATCCAGCAGGAAGTTCACAATAGTGCATTTTGTGTTTGTACCATAGGAACTTTCTGCTGGTGATTATAGCAAACACGTGGGCGGTGATGTCAGAGAGCAAAAGAATTTCTGTGGTACTTTGGTTTGTGACATTCTTGGTCAAACTTTGGCTCTTACAGAGAAGCTGGATAATTTAAGAAAGAACTGTGGCCGTAATGTTTTGCACTGGTCAAGGCGATTCTTCTAGGGCGCTGTATGTTACTTCCTCAGGGGTTATGTTCAGTGTTAACACATGTGGGCTATGGCAGCCAACTTTTCCAAATTCAAGATTTTCAACTAGTTTTAAAACCAAATGCTCTTGTTCCAGTGTCTGATTATCTTTTACAATAGGCCTACTTGATGCTGATGTAAATTTATGCTAGTGTGCCATATTTTGATGATCTTATGGTACATGCTGCAGGTCTAACTTTCAGTTCTTGTTCTCTGTGTGTTCTACTGTTAAGAAGCAAACTTTTGGGGACCACCCACTTGGGACTCCCCCTCCTGTCCCTCTCTCAGACAGGAGCTTTCTTTACCTCAATAAATACATTCCGCTCACAAAAAAAAAGAAGTGAACTTTCTGGTATCTTGCCTCCCCTTTTCCATTTGATGGCTCAGTTAAGGTCATCCCTGGCCTGACTGAGTAAAGCCAATTCACAGTCCCTCTAAAACATCACCAAGCTTTAAACAGGGAGGTGGTTGATGATCTGGGGTACATGAGTCAGGAGCCCCTCCGCAATGCTCTGTCGGGCTTACAATTAGATTTCATAAGGCTCAGCTATCATTTCCCTGTAAAAACCACAACAGTTCTTATAGGCAAAGAGCTCTCAGCAGATAGAATAGGGAGGCAGGAAAAAGCCATGCACAGGCATATCAGGACAACCCAGAGAAGAGCAGCATAAGTCAATCCGAGGCTGAGAGCCAGCACAAAGCCAGGACAGAGCCTGAAGGGTAAGGGCCCCGTGGGAAACTAGCACAATCCTCCTGGCCAGGAGTGTGATGAAAGTAAGGCGACAGATACCCAGCACGGCCAAACCTCTGTTCTTACCCTCTGAAAGGTGCCTTTGTTGTACTTGTGATAACTTTAGAAAAGGTGTAAATAAAAAAAAAAATTCCTTATTCCATTTTGGGGGCCCAGCCCTAGCTCAGTTCTTTAAGTGGCTGCTTCCACAATGCTGGCAGCCTCAGTTTGCTGTAGTTCGATCCCCACAACACTCCAGCCATGCCAAAGTGCCCTGAAGGCATTCAAGGAGCAAAAAAAAAAAATTCCTTAGAAAAGGTGTAAATAATTGTGTGTGAGTTATGCTTATGACATGTCCCAGGCTCTTATAGGTCTACTTCTATGTGTTTCCTACTTGTAACCTCACTGCCTGACCACAGCTTGGCCCAGAGTGCTCTGAGATGTTGTACCTTTTGTGTATAAAAATCTCTAAACAGAGTTCTCATGACAACTTGCTCAGGGCCCCTCTTGTTATTAGGAACTTTCTGCTTTCTGTCTAAAATAAGTGTTTTGTTCATTTCTCTCTTCTCTGTTTTGTAACTCTTTCTGGATTGAGAGATGAACCCATCACCCAGAGAGTAACAACGTGAAGTGCTTTCCCTTACTTCCCAGATGTCTTAGTCCCTTTTTTTATTGCTGAGACATAATAACTGATGCACAATTTAAATGAGAAGCCCCAGGGAGGTAGCTCAGTGGTGTAAGCGCCAGCCTGACAAGCACAAGGTCCCGAGTTTGATCCCTGGTACTGCAAAACGAAGTTTGGTTTTGGCTCATGTAGTTAGTGCATAGTTGATCAGTGCTGAGGCAAGAGGCATGGTGCAAATGTGGTCATCTCACGGCAGACAGAAAGCAGAGAGAGAGAAGCGAAGAGCCAGGGAGATAGATCCACATGTCCAGGTCACGCCCCCAGGGACTCGTGTCTTCTGACCAGACTCCACTTCCCAACTGGGACTCTGCTCTCAGCCCCTACAGTCTGATCACTTTCTAACAGCTGCACATGAGCTGATGAGGTGTGGCAGGAACGTCTAGGTTAAACCAGGCCATCCTGCCTCAGGGCCCCAAAGACATGTGCAACCTTTATATAAAATGCATTTGGTTCATCAATTAGTTGCCAATATTTTAACATTTCTAATGCTGTTGAAATGTCCAGGTCCATTTCCTCTGAGGATTGAGGCAAACTCGAGCTGTGTGCTCATTAAAAAAAAGTCAACATACCATAACACAGGACAAATATTCTTATCCCAAAAGGGAAGACAAAGAGGATAGAAAAAAATGAGAACCAGAAAAGGATCAAAACTCACCAAGGCAATCATTAAATCTTGTAGTTTTGTGTTTTGTACCTAAAACAAACTGTGGTGAGATGTGAACTAAAAGGGGCTTGAGTGTCCCATCCATATGGCATTGTGTCCTTAAATTGTGGTAAATGTTCCATGACTACTACCCCCAAGTGTCACAGACAGAAAAACAGACTTAGAAAAACACAATGATGTGTCTTTACCCTTCCTATTTGCCCCATATGACCCTGGGAGACTTTTGGTTTTCTCTAAAGTAACCAGGAAATGTAAATGTTTTAAATTGATTCGGGGTATGAAGACAGATATAAAGAGCCCAACTAAAGACACTCATGAAAGAGATCTTCTGAACCATGTCAGAGGGAGGCATGAATAATGGGATAAGGGCATTTACAGTGAAGGAGTGTGTTTTAAAAGGGCTACTTCAATAAGCCTGTTACTATTATTTTCCAAAAATTAAACATGCAGTGTATTTTTAAAATCACACTTTGTAACTTGAGGTCAGAAAGCATAATGGCCCTCACTCTGCATTTTACTCAAGATTGCTCTGGGTGTTCTCAGTCCCTTATAATTCATATGAACTTTATGATTTTTTTTCATAGTTTGGTGAAGAGTGTTGGTGTTTTGATAGGGAATGCATTAAATCTATAGGTCAATTTTGTCAAGATGGCCATTTAAGGTATTCTGCCTGGCCAGGAATAGGGGATGTTTTTCCATTTTTTTTTTCTTATGCATTCTTTAAGCTCTTCAAAGTCTATGGTTTTCATTATAGATGTCTTTCTCCTCCGATATTTTTTAACATTATGAATAGAGTTCCCAACTTCAAGTGCATTCTGTATGAGGGTAGGGAATGCTGCTGATCTTGGAATGCTCTTGGAATTGATTTGGATGCTGATCAATGGGAATGCTATTGATTTTGTGTCTCAAAACTGCTGAATTTATCCACTCTTAGAAATCATTCACTGGAATTTTTAGGGTCTTCTATGTATAGGATCATATGGTCTGCCAATAGAAATCACTTGTTCCTTTTTCTCATTGATATCCCTTTATATCTTTCTTTTCCTTGATTTCTGGGCATATTTATAGCAGCACAATTGGTAATCATCTTGGAAACAACCCACATACCCATTATCTGAGGAATGGATAAAAGAGTTGTCTTTTTCATACAATGGCGTATTAATCAGCCACAAAGAAGAATAAACTTGAGATTTTTATAGGTAAGTGCACAACTCGAGCATATTCATTAGCTTAATAAATCAAACTCCTCTGAACATCATCTTTCTGATGTGAGAAACTGAAAGCATGAATAAAGTCTAAAATGTCATAGATATTATGGGATGGAAGGAAATTGTTCATAAGGAAAAGAAGTAGAATGGGGGAAAGAAAAGGAAGGGAAAAGGAAATATAAACAGCAAGTTATAGCACTAGTATCTCTTCATTGAAGAATGTTTGTGCTAATACTGCTTGGAAAATGTTTATGCCCATGTCCTATACTCTGAGCAAGTATGTTAAAGATAATAGTACACAAGGTACTAACTGCTGCTACTTTTTTATTTTGTTATGAAATTTTTTTCATAAAAAGTTTCCATTTCCTAAAATTTTATTAATATTTATTTATTATTCCTTAAGATCTCAACACTAAAAGTTGGCAGTCCTAATGTAACAAGTTAAATCATGAAGCGTTTCAATTATTTTTTGCTTGCTTTTAAACAGAAGAGTATTTTTTTTTAAACCTAGATTACATGTGCCAGAGAGTCTGGCTGGAGACAACTGTTGAAAGAAGCTGAGGTCTGTTTCCAGTAGCATCTGTGAATTATACCACGCTTTGAGAAATGCACTTTGAGGCAGAGAGGAACCAGCATCCTGCCCTGGGCTTCTGTAGTACTCAGTGGGCAGATATGGCGGCAGCTTTTCCCAAGAGAGCTAAATCCTGCCAGCAAGAACACCCAGAACGAAGCCAGCCCAGCTTTCTAAAACATCTGGGCCTGCTGGAGGAAAAAAAATAGATTACAAACTTCATGCAGATGACTATCATAAAAAAAACAAGATTTCCTCAAAGCTTTTCAAAAGAAGGCTCTTGAAAAAAAAAAAATCAAGTTGAATTCTACCACAGGATGACTCAGGTAAATCTCCAGGATGGAGTTCATGTCATTAAGACAGTAAAGAAGTAACTCCAGAGCAGCTAAAGCTAATGAGAACTCAGAATGTCAAACAGATAGAAAGGAAAAAGATTGCAAAAGCTAAGAAAATTGAAAGACTAATATCAGAGCTCCATCTGCTGGATTTCCAGGGAAAGCAACAGAATCTTTGTTGACACCAAAAAAGAAGTTGAACAGTTTGATATTGCCACTCGCCTGCAGACAGGCCTGGAACCAGTTGATAGTCTTTAACAGACCCGAGACAGAGACCTTGCAGAAGGAAAAAGCAAAAGGAGTTACCCATCAGACTCAAAAGACAAAAGCAATATAAGTGCCTGACACAAAGGACTGACAAGAGAAGAAATTATTTGTCACTGCACATAAAATTCAAACACACAAAGATCTTTTGGATAAAACTCAGAAGGTGAAGATGAGAAAGAACGGTGAACACCCCAGCCTTTTACGGGTTTCAGACTCATTGGAAACACTGAAGTGTTATAGATAAGCCTTATCATTTGAATAAAAAATCATTCAAGTTTTAGTAATAACTTCAAATTCCATTAGTTCACATAAGATCAGGCACACTCAGGGTGGCATGGCTAGAGACCCATTAGTTCAAATGGTGTGACTTTCCTGCTTATAGTCATGAGTTGTTATTGATGTCTTTCTATGAGCACTGGTAAGCTCCTTGCACCCTGTCATTGTTTTTGGTTTGTCAAGCCAGGTTTTTTTGTACAGTACTTATATTTTTTTTCACTATGGAAGTTACATCTCATTATAGCAAAATAGAAAATAGATGAATTCATTTCTAATTTTAATACTTACTGAAGAACAACTCATTATTGGATACCTGGAACTAAAACTACTGCCGTGAACAATTGTGAGCATTTTGTTTCACTTCATTTTATAAAGTTGCGCATTAGATTTTATATTTTTGTCTTTTATAGTGATAATTTTAATAAACACTTTTACTTCCCCCCAAAAAAGAAGCCATCCACAATGACTCCCAAGAAGCCAGCCTTCCTGCAAGCCTTGTGCACCCCAACACATCCTTTATGATTAAGAACACAAGGCCCTACCATTCTCTAGGCCAACCTTGGGGTGGGTTATGCTTTCAGCGAGTGACTGGGAGGAGAGAGATAATGTGGCACCTCAGTTCACAAACTTAATTCTTTTTTATTCTGGTCACAAATCAAATTGGACAAGAAGCAAATCAAATTCAATGGATAGGTTAAATGTTGCTCATGTGGGGAAATATAATTCAGTTCTCATCAGATTCAGTTTGTGGCCAGAATCATCGAACAAATTAATTCACAACTGAGGCACCAATTTAATGCTTTTCTCCATGGAAAAGAACAGGCTGCTAACTCTTGCCACGATGTAGTGGATTCCCCAAGGCCAGGGTTCCCAGCTGCAGGGCACACTGACTGCAGGTGTAGCCTCTACCTAGACTTTTCCTCATTGGTCACCTCGGACTTACAGGGTAAGGTAAGCTGGCATCAATGTGAGGCATCTGCTGTCTGCTGTGCCCTGCTGTGTTGCTGGTCCAGGAGTCTCATTTTCTACCAGCACACATGAAGCTAACAAGCTGGCTTAGCAGCTCATAAGTGGGATGAAGTCCCTTATCCTGACACAAACATACCTGACTGAGCAAAATGAAGTGCCCAGCATGAAACCAGGAATGTGCTTATTGTAGGATAAGTTCTGAAATAGGAAAGGGAAAAATATATAATGTGATAAACTGAGGTTACTTTCAGAAAAGCAAGTGTTGCTTCCTGAAATGAGATTAGCATCACACAAAACTTAATTTTCACACTCATAAAAATGGAGATTTTTCTCAAATGACCAAATTGGAAAACATTTTTCATATGTTGATTTGCCATTTGTATTTCATCTGAGAAGTGTGTAATCATCTCAGATGCCTATTTTTTGATTAGGTCCTAAATGCCCATCAGCTGAGGAGTGAACAAAAAAAGTTGTCTTTCTATACAATGGAGTATTACTGAGCTATAAAGATAAACTGAAGGCTTTTATAGATAAATGGATGGAGCTAGAGACCACACTCATAAGTGAGATAAATCGGACACACATATGTAAACCTTGTACTATCTTCTTAGTGTAAGAAATTGAAGACTAAAAAAAAATCCAAAAGGTACAATACCTATTATGAAAGGGAAAGAAACTGCTCAAAAGGAGAGAACACCTGGGATAGGGAAAAAGAAGAAAGTGGGAATGGGGGGTTATAAATTATATATATATATATATATATATATATATATATATATATATATTCACACACAAGTTAGCTAAGGTAATTGTACTATGAATTTCTATTAGTTTATTGAAAGGACAAGTTAATGCTTAATCATTTGATAAGTGTTGCATGCCTATACCTGTCATCTGAACATCCACTTTGAAGATAGTTGTATGTGATATAGCAATCATGGTTAATTTCCAATTATCTCCTCTTAAATTTTTGTATTGCTTTTGTTTTTTCTTCTTTCTTTCATTTTTTTTCTTTCTTTCTTTCTTTCTTTCTTTCTTTCTTTCTTTCTTTCTTTCTTTCTCCTTTTAAGAGAGAATCGCACTATGTAGTTCAGCCTGGACTTGAGCTCACTTTGTAGCCCAGGCTGGTCCTGAACTTGCAACAATCCTCCTGCCTCAGCCTCTGGAGTGCTGGGATTACAGGCATGTGCCACCATGCCCAGATCTGCATTCTTTAAAAAAAAATCAGATTCGACTCAGAGCCCAGGCCCAGCATGAGTGAGACTGCCCAGGGCCCAGGTCTGAAATGTGAGTGGAACTTCCTCCATCAGACAGGCCTGCTGTGGGATTCTGCACCAGAACTCCCTGCAGAGAGGCTAGAAGCAAGACCCACCCAACTGATCCAGGAGTAGAACACCTTGCCAGAGTGGCATAGAGCATTTACCTCCAAGGGCTGCAGCAGGAAGAAGTGGAGCACAACAGCTAGACCCAAGCTACACCCACATGGATGAGTTTGAACTTGGTAAATGCAGACCTGGCACTAAGATAATTCTATCAGAGCTCTACACCAAAGGTCAAAAGACCATGCTATACAAAATGACAAAAAGAAGGAGCAAAATGCATTGACAGACCCCAAGCCCACCTAGACCAAATGCAGGAGACAATAGCATAGAAGAATTTGGAAATCACACACGCGAAATCTCTGAAATAATAGTGTCAGAATTAAAGAATCAACTTCAGAAGGGTATAGAGGAAATCAGATCAGTAATTTCTGAAGTAAAAAAAGAAATAATTATAATGAAAGTGGTACTAAGTACTTCTAAAGACACTGATAAAAAAAATAGAGCAGAATAGAAAAATGATGGAATCCGTGAATGAGCAATATAGGAAAGAAATAAAATCCATGAAGCAGATTCAAAATACTTTACAGGAAATTAAAACCTCAATTATAAGCTAGCAAACCCATTCAAATGAAAATGAAAACAAACTTTCAGACCTTAAAGACACCATTGCAGCTAGTGAAAAGGCGAGAAAAGATCTCTTAAAAACTAGAATGCAAGAAAAAATAATTTGACATCTGCAAAATGATGCAAAAATGAGCAACATAAGACTAATGGGCATCAATGAGAAAGAAGGAGTCAATACAAATTATATAAAAAGAATATGAACAGAAGTAATGGCAGAAACCTTCTCAAATATGGGGAAACAATCTGACATTCAGATAACCAAAGCATATAGAATTCCAAATAACACCAAGCCAATTAAAACCACACCCAGACATATAATAATGAAGATCCAAGAAATTCAGTACAGGAACAGTATACTAAAAGCTTCTAGAGAAAAGAAATTGATCAGATTTAAAGTAAAACCTATCAGAATAATGTCAGATTTCTCTTCACAAACCATCAAGTCAAAAAGAGCATGGAGCAAAGTACTACAAGTCTTGCAAGAAAAATTTCCAACCCAGACTGATACACCCTGCAAAACTCAAGTATAATGGAGAAGTGAAATACTTCCATGACAAAGAACAACTAAAGAATTTCATGATGACAAAGCAAACCCTATACAGACTACTAAAAGATATTCTAGAGAGGGATCAAAATGACCACAACTCCATGAATGAAAATGGAAAGAACCCACCAAATAGGGCAAACAAACACGGGAGAAAAAGCAGTGTACAAAAGCAGTCTTTCAATTATTCTTCTGTATACAGCAGCAAAATATTTCCATCAGCATACTCTACAAATGGACTTCTCCTGCACCCATACTCATAAGTGAGATAAATCAGACACACATATGTAAATTATTCTATCTAAGTCTACATGGTGGATATCAAGGAAATAGCAGCTCAGTCCCACAAGTGACACCTGGCCACCAGTAAGCATCATGGACACTGTCCATGTCCACCACATACCAGAACTTTGTGCGATATCCTATCACCAAACTGTTAGAAGTACTGGTCATATGTTTGATGTCCCAGTATTTACATGATGTTTTATTCTTAGTAATTCTTTACTATCATGAAAACTTTTTCTTAGTTGAGGTGTTTTGAAATATTTAATTTTTAATTAATATTTAATTAATTTTCTGAACATTGTTTAATCTTAATTTTTGTTTTATGATTTATACTGTTTCTTTGACTTACAATCTACTTATAAGACTTAATGTGATATTTTCTC
>NW_004524744.1:85797-99955 GCF_000260255.1 Octodon degus
TTTTTTTTTTTTTTTTAGGTTTTAAAATGTAACCACTTTATTCAGGTCTGATTGACATAGAAAAAGCTATCCACTGTAATGTATACAACTTGATGATTTTGGAGAAAAGCATATAGCAATAAAACTAGCACCACCATCCATGCCGTATAATCTTTTCTATGACTTCTAAATCTTTCCTGTCACCCTCTTTGCTTATTATTACTTCATGGTCAGTCTTTATGGAAATAGAATTAGACCTCTTTCAAGGCTAGAAATTAGGTGTATGTCATTAATCGAGACAAAAACAAAGTTTTGCTTCAATTTTAACTGCCAGGCTACCATCTAGATAAGGCATTTTGTCCAAAGCACAAAAAGATACAGCAGAGTATGAGTGAGACTGAAATCCAGTCCGTGTTCTGTTCACTATACTTTGTTACCACCTCCTCAGGTCTCTACCCTCAAGCTGATTTGCTTGCCACTGACCAAGTCAAAGGAGGTCATTTATGAAAGCTCTTTATTCTTTATTGAGGACCATACAGTAATTTCTCTTGCCTTCTTTGCTATTTTCTATATGCTACATCTGGAGGTATTAATATATTTCATCACTTCCTATTTTTCATTATTGCTTGCTATCTGTATTTCTTGTCTGTCCTGCTAGACTGTACTGCCTTGGAGGCATGGTTCACATTTGACTCATCTTTGCTTTATCTGTCATGGAATGAACAGAAAGCCTGGTCCTGGAGTTGGCAGACAGCTGTACCTCAGTACCCAGAAGACTTATACTGGGCTGGCCAGATAGCTCAGTGGATTAAAGCACTGCAAGCAGGCGCAGGCGCCAGGGTTTCAATCCCCAGGCTTTCCATGCCAGCCCTGGCCCCCAGGGCATTGAGACAGCAATTGAGATTGGGTGTGGTGTCACACGCCTGTAATGCCAGCACTGGAGGGCTGTAAACAGGTAAATCACTATGAGTCAGAACTAGCAGTGAGATCGGTGCTGAAATACAGGGCACAGCTAGGGAAATTCTGAGGAACAGTCCGATATGTAGACGTATTGGTTGAAGCTAGGAGAGGTCAGAAGGGGAGAGTAAGGACAGAGTTGTGGGAAAATTCAGATGAAGAGCAAGTACAGTAAGAGAATGAAAGGCATCCTTGAACACCCTGTAGATCCTTCCCTAAAGCACAGAAAAAAAAAATCTTATACTTATCCCTCTGTAATTCTATAAAAGTGGGAGCATATTTAGGTTCAATTTCAACCCATTTACTAAGTGACTCAAAAGCTGAGTTTTGGGTGAGGCCCACAGCAAAAGAAATCTCTGCAACAGGCCAGTTGCCATGCAAACTACTCTGCCACTGGGCATATGATTCAACAGATTCACTTAGTAATTACAGTGTTGGTGAGCTACTGGCCAGCTCCATAGCTGAATCATAGCACAGATCCTTAGGCTTTTGCAGTCAGTTTTCCTGGCCCCTGCACATAATTTTTTCTACTTGAGAAACCATTTTAGCTTGCTGTAGGTCCCCATAGAGACTGAACACTTCCCTGTATGTCATTAAGTTGTGTGGCCTAAAATGCCCATTACTAATTGGGAGCTACCTGGCCCACAAGGTCATCTGTCTGCATATACACAGTAGTACCTTGCTGTCAAGTGGAAGAGAAATGAGTCTGGACTAAACAGACCTCAAAGTCACAGCTAACTGACCTGAGGAACTGGCCAAATGTCCAGAGTTGGGCTTCCCTACCACATTCCCTTTTCTCTCCAAGCCCATACTCATGGGCTCATGCAAAGTTCCCTCTGAAGAGCAGACTGAAAAAAAGTAAAATCTAGAGCTGTTTTATACAAAGGTGTAAATCTCTATAGAGAGAGCTGGTTATAAATCCAGGGCTGGTTTTATATAATATGAAAACACAAACTTTAAAGTTAGCTGTAGCCCACAGCTCTTTTCTGAGATGTCTTCAAAGGACCATGATGAAGACAATCTTCCCAGTGGACAGAACTTTGAACATGGTTATCAGTCTTGCAGGGGAGTGGCCTGAGCTACGAGTCCATATTTACCCATAAACTGATGAGTGATTGGGCTGGATGGCCAGATGTAGAAGGACAGCCACACACAATGAAGTCTGGGGCAGAGAGATGGGGCTAGACTTCTCAGAATGAACAAGGAAGGTAAATATGGCCTGTGTTCTTCCCAGGGCTGAGGTTTGAACCCAGGCAAGTTACATCTTCAGATCTTTTTCTTCTTAGACAGGACCTCACTGAATTTCTCAGGCTGGCATAGAACTTGGAATCCTCCTGCTTCAGCCTCCAGAGTAACTGGAGTTACAATAATGTGTCACTGTGCCAGACTAAAATGTCTTTTAGAAGACTCAGCACATCAGATGTTGGCAAAACCTTGTGGACAAAGTCTTCCAGGACTCTGTATATGTTCTTTTTAATTTTTTTTATTTTAAAAGGAAGTAAACACAGCAATGAAATTAAGTTTCAAAATATATTATTAGGACTGTTATAATACAAAACATTGCATATCATTGACCTTGAAGTAGTTATTTAGAGTAGAACATATCAGCATGATATCTTGTCCATACAAGATTAGCACAAAAATTTCTTTTTCATGAAGCTCATAATTAGTTTCCAGTAGTTTCTTCTCCCATAGCTAGGTGTCATGGGTCTGGAACCGCAGGATTGCATCTATTTGTTATGACTCCTAGTGATCCACTACTAAGTTTTGTATTGGTACTGAGACTTCTTTTCTTTCTCTTTTTTAAACAAGTTTATCATTTAATAAGTCTGAATTTTCACATGCTATTGTACACGGTTATCTGTTGAAACAGATCCGGACCAGCCAAATAGCTCAGCAGATTAAACTACCTGCAAGCAGGTGCTGGGACTGGGGATTTGATCCCTGGGCAACTGAGACTGGGCATGGTGGTGTGTGCCTGTAATCTCAGCTCTTGGGAGGCTGTAAGATGGATCACTATGAGTCCAATCTAGTAGTGAGTCCCTGAACACCCTGTAGACCCTTCCCTAAAATACAAAAAGAAAGAAAAAAGAAAGAAAGATTTTTTTAATATATCTTAGTTTAAAAAAGTCATAGATACTGTAAGTTCCATATAAACTGGTGGACAGCAAGTTAAGTTCCTTTGTTTTGACTTATAAGCCTCAGCTTTACCACAGAATAAAGAATGTAGACCAAAGAAAGTATAATCAGTCACTCATATAGAGCAGTGTTGTTTCTATAATTTGAAGCTTTCTAAACGGACAGGTTCAGGCCTGGTCCAAATGTAGAAAAAATTAATGAATTGGATCATATGGAAATTGTACAAAATGATATTAACTTTACTCATGCTAGCTTCAATAGCACTATATTACTACTTGCTAATCAAAATCAAAAATATGCTTTTGAATCCCCAAGAAGGTGGCATGTGTAAGCAGCCATGCCACTCTGCACTTAAGGGAGTGTCAATACATATTCCAACAGAAGCTTTTGCTTTAGGAAAAGTCACAGTTAAAAGAATGGCTTTAATCATCATTTTAAGTATACCATAGGTAGGGGAAAGTGTGCTTTAATTAAATATATATCATACTAATAATCCTGGCAAGATTGAAGATTATGTCTACTGTTGACAGCTGTGAAAATGATTTTGTACATGACAAAACAATAAGAAAAAGAAATCCCTTTGAAACAAAATTCTAAAATAAAAAATGTTCATAGTGGTTTATATCAACAGTATGCATATTATAACAATAACATGTACAGATTCAGAGCACCCTAGGGCTGTCTTTATATTCTAAAGAAAATGAATATTTTTATTATTCATGGCTTGTTCTGAATTTTAAAAAGATAACTTATATACTTACTCTCCCCCCCACTGTCCCCAGACAGGATAAACTGTCTTGGGGTGTAGATTTAACACCGTCATTAAAATTGTCTGCAAAAGAAACAAGAATTAAAAACAATACTTTTCATTGGGATTGGAGTGCCTTTCATTTGCTGTTATAACCAGCAAATGCCATGCATGGAAACAAAAACAAAAGGAGGAGCCACCACAAACACTGATCTATCCGAGCAAGCCAACCAGTATACATTACAGTTTTAAAACTGAAGGTTACATACTCTATGTTACAAGTCCCAAATAGGCAGTGTCAAAGTGACATCTATTGCCTTGCTTGCTTTGTGACCATACCCCTTGGAGGTGTTACAGGTCTTGTGCCATTGGGCTTCTTTTTCTCTGCAGGTTTTAAAATCCAAAAAGAGCATATTAATGTTTCATCCACATGCATCATGGTACCTGCATTGTCAATTTCTCCAGTCACTGGGTGCCAAAAACAGAGTAACCAACTGTGTCTTTGCAAAAAATTCATATCCATCTTCAACCATCTGATGGGCTCTACACATAAGATCCAAATCATGCTTATGGAGAAATTTTGCAACCACTTCTTCCCCAAATGTGAAGGATACTCCTCTGTCATTTTCACCCCAGCCTAAGACATCTTTATTGGGGTCAGACCACAAAAGATCACAAAGAAGACCTTGATCTGGTACGTCAGTTGGTCACATAATTCGCCGAATCTGCTTCATAGATTGACGATCTGGTGATAAACCTCCATGATGGCAGAATATTTTCGCATTCATGATGACTGCTATTGGTAAAACATTAAAATAGTCTGTGAAAGTTTTCCATAATTTAATGTTGTATCTTCTTTTACATTCATCAGAAAATCCATAAATCCTATTGTTTCTTTCTTTCTTTCTGAGTTTAATCCTCAGTTCTGGGGAAAAAAAAAAAAGACCTGGGATTACAGCCAGGTACCACTATGTCCAGTCTCAATTGCTGTCTCAGCTCAACCCAGGGGCAGGGCCAGCACAGCAGGCCCAGGGATCAAACCCCTGGCCCCTGCACCTGCTTGCAAGCACTTTAATCTGCTGAGCTATCTGGCCGGCCTTCATAAATCTTATTAATTCTGGCACATTTATGGCTCCCTCTGAGAAGAAAAAAATTCTCTGGATATTTGACTTTTTGAGGCCAGTAAGAGGCAGATAGTCTCCAATGACTGCTTTCCTTGTCCACACAGTGCCCAAGAAACAGCTAGTTGCTTTCTGGTGAGAAACCACCATATTCAAAAAGTCAAAGCAAATCATAGTATTGCCTGTGGATATCACCACGTATTTTGAGTCGTGCTTCAAGTTCCAGTAGGATAGGCTGACTGAGAAAGACCTCATGAGACTTCAAGCACAATGCTCTTATTTCATTCTCCTGTAGCTATGCATTCTTACCTGGCTTAAACCCTCTCACTTCCAGCAGCTGTTGAATAATGCTGTCGAAAAAGATGGAATGCTTCACAAATTTGCATGTCATCCTTGAGCAGAGATGAGGCTAATCTTCTCTGTATTGTTCCAATTTTAGTATGTGCACTGCTGAAGAGAGCACTTTTTTTAAAATTTAGTACAGGGTCTTCAGGGTCTCATTGCACAGATCAGACTTGTAGCGATTCTCCTGTTTTTAGCCTCCCAAGTGCTGGGATTACAAGCATGCGCCACCACTCTCAATCTCAGTTGCAGTCTCACCGTGCCCCAGGGGGTGTGGCTGGCATGGCAAACAGGGGATCAAACCCAGCTGCTGCATTTGCCTAAGCAAGCTCTTTAATCCTCTGAGCTATCTGGCCTTCCCTGGTCCTGAGACTTCTAGCCAGTAAAATTTAAAGGAGAAATGATTCCATCAGGAGAGGAAAAATCCTCTGGATTTCAAGTGAGGCTGCCACCTCACCACTTTGGGGTCCTCACACTACTGAATCAGATGGAAATGAAGGGATTCACTAGGGCAATTGTTCTTGTTTAGCAAGGGAAAGCTGAACTGGAGGTGAGGAGAAATAAACATAGGATCCCACTGGGTGGGTGGCTCTGTTACCATGTCTTGCTATTCAACTCAGTGGGATACTATAACTTAATCGATTCTAACCCTAGCTCTTATCATGGCAGGATCCGAAGTCTCTATTGTGTCCAACCTTTCAGTCAGCTCCTCCCTGGGCTCACTCTTCCTTACAGCCTGCTGTATGGATGTGGACTTGTTTTTCAAGGTCCCACAAATAAGCCACTCCCTTTCACCAGGTCTCTTAGTGTATTTAATGTGCATCGTCTATTTGTTCTTTCTTTATTTAACTCTAATAGGTCCTAATATACCATTCCTGAGATTAAAAACAATTCCTACAGCAGCAGTTTTAATAACATGGGGGGAGGGGGCAAGCAGGACTCCTGTCGAGCTGTCCGGTGATTTGGCCTCTTCTGCCATCTTGTGGTGATACTTGGAAGTTTGCAGGGATGACCCCTCAGGGAACACAGCAGGTGACAATCTCAGGGGTTGTTGGCTCTGTTGCTTGGCTGAATCTTGGCTGTACATTATTTCCCAGCGTTTGTGGCTGAATTCCTGAAGGTTGACTTGCTGCCTTCCTAGCTGAAGGTAACACTTTAGAATGTCAACGTGTGGCAACAGAAGGAATGTTTATTTCCTTACATTAAACATTTATAGAAAAAACCAACACTATTTCTGTGGAAACAGCTCTTTCAGTTCCCTCTTTGCTGCCCATCTCACTTCCTAGGGGTCCAATGCCAAACTGAGCTAAAAAGACTTTGGAAAACTGAGCAGATACAAATGGAGACTATGTGATTGTGAATGCACAAGAATTATAAAAATGAAACTTACATGAATTTTTATAATTTTGTCTATATCTAATGTCTTGGGCACTTTCAATAAAGATGTGTTCATTCCCTGCCAGGTGCACAATACTGTATAGTATGGACAAACTGATTTACTTCATCCAATTACTAAGTATTTAGGCTTGTTTGGCTTCTTAGCAAGCAACACTGATGCAGTAAACATCTATATATTTTCTAAGCCCCTAACTCCACAGGTTGCTAGAATATAGAAAAGAAAACAGAGTTTTTGTTTGTTTTTGGTGGTACCATGGATTGAACTCAGGACCTTGCACTTGCCAATCAGGTGCTTATTCAACTGAGCCATCTCCTTAGCCCCCCAAAAAACACTTTTAATACTAATGTTAAATAACATGTCCAAGACAAAAGGTAACAAATCTAGCCTAGAATTTTTCTTTCAGATTTTCTCTTGTATACTCTTTCTAGCCTTCAGTTGATGAAGGTACCAAAGAGAAGTATGGCCTTAGAAGTATGCAATGTGGATCTCCAATAAAAACTATTCCACATAACTTTTTTCTTTCTTTTTTTCTGAAGTCTCATTCTGTAGTCTAGTCTCACCTAGAACTCACCATGTAGCCTAGGGTAGCCTCATCATGGCAATCCTCCTGCCTCAGCATCCTGAATGTTGAAATTAGAGGAATGTATTGCCATGTCCAGCCCCACTTACCTGTTATTAAGAGTACAGAAGGTACACAGCCTCCCTGTTGACTCCTCTCAATCTATTTCAGCTTTCAAACCAAGTTGATAGTCTTTCAGAGCAGCCCTAGCCAGCAGATAAGATCAGGGCCATTCTCTACCCAAATGCACAGCTCTGTTACCAGAAATTTTAAATCTGGTCAGATTTTGGTCAGGTCCTGCTTATGACCTTAGGCTGTCTCTACCCAATTTTGCTCATTCTTTTAGATCTTATGGGTCACTGAGGGCTTTTCCCACTGTGGTAGGTATAATAATGCCATGAAGTGCATGTTCTCAACCTAGAAAGTGGTGACTATATATACCTTGTGCAGCAAAAGAAACTTTCAGATACAATTAAATTCAAGTTAATATAATAAAAGATCAATGCAACAGAATTGGTCAGAATAAGAGGAAGCAGAGGTCAGAGTGCTGTCACAAACTAGCTGAAGCTTCTTTTTTCTCAATTCAGATAGAAATCATGCATTGGCACAGTGCAGCTCATTTTATGTTAGTGGCTCAGGACTTTAAATGCCAGTAGACTTTCATGCCAAAGGCTAGAAATAGACCCATGCCTATCACCATGCACAATACTAAAATCAAAATGGATCAAAGATTTAAATATTAAAACTGAAACACTAAATCTTCTGGAGAAGAAAATAGAAATCTTAAAGACAAAGGGGTAGTGTTCATAAACAAAACCAAGCTGCATGGGAAATACCTCAAAAATCAACAACTGGGGTCTCATCTTTTTGAAAAGTTTCTGCATTGCAAAATAATCACTGAGTATAAAGAAAACCCATGAATTGGGAAAAACTATAGCTGACTGTCTCTCAAACAAGGGACTCATATCTAGAACATATAAATAAGTTTAAAAGGTCAGGCCTCTAGAATTCAAGGACCCAACCCAAAAGTAGGCATCTGAGATGAATATACACTTCACAAATGGAGAGCTAAAGATGACAAATAGATGAAAAAATGTGCAACATCACTGGTCATTCAAGAGCTGAAAATTAAAGCAACACTGAAAAGAGTGCTATCATCCAGAAGTCCACCAACAACAAATGCTGGAGAGGCTGTGGGGAAAATGAACCCTTCACCACTATTGGTAGGAGTGCAGGCTGGTACCACCATATGGAAATCAGTGTGGAGATTCCTTAAAAAGGTAGCATTGGAAGTCTCATTCTACCCAGATAATCCCCTCCATGGTATTTCTCCAAAAGAACTGAAATCATCATACAACAGTGACTCATGTGCACACATGTTTATAGCAGCACAATTTATCATAGCTAAATCTTGGAAATAACACAAATGCCCTCTACTGGGGAATAGATAAAAAAGATATGGAATTTTTACACAACAGAACATTACATAGCAACAAAAAGACAAATTGAGGCTTTTGTAGATAAATGAATGAACTAGAGACTATATTGATAAGTGAAATAAGTCAGACCCACAGGTGCAAACATTTGTTGTTTCGCTAGTGTGAGAACCTGAAAGAGTAATAAAATTGGGGAGGTACAATACATACTGTCAAAGGAAAATAATCTGTTCAATGGGATGGAAAAAAACTGAAATGAAGGAAAGGACAAAAAAAGCAAGGGAAAAATATGTTTATGTATATATATATGCAGGATAGTTTGGATAATTGTACTGCTGATTTCTGCTGGCCTTTTGAAAAAGAGCAGTTAATGCTTACAATTTTTTTGTTTTTATTATTGCTTTTTATTTTCTTATAACTTATTATTTTTTGTTTTTCAATCAAATTTGCAGGTTTCTATCTGGTAACCTAAACAACTAATTTGAAGATAACATCATGCAATAGATCAACCATTGTTGAATTTCTGTTACTTTGTTTAATGACATTTTGTATCATTCCAAATGCTTTTTTTTTCTGCTTTGTATTGTTTCAAAAAAATAAATTAAATGACAGTAAATCCTGGCCCTTAGTGTCATTGCCTGAGTTTTAAGTACCAGCATCCCTGGCTCTTGCATCTACACAGCTCTGAGGGTTGTAGCTCCCAGGCACTATCAGCTTCTTAGCAATCAGAGCTTAGAGACCTGTGTAGCCAATTTCTGTAGGACCTCTAGCAGTGTCTGCAGCTCTCTGGGACTCTCCTGCATATTTCCTTTGTCCCTAGTGCTTTTCTGTTCTTTGACGCTCTTCAGCAGCCCTCTGACTACCTATCACTACCTAGCACTCTCAGGGTTACTCATTCTTCACTTATCTTGCTTTACCTAAGACAAAATCCGTAAGTTGGCATAGGATGGCCTGGCTGAGTCTTGTCTGTGTCTGTCTGAAGCACTGTGAGTAGTGCATAGGAAAGAGGCCTCCTATGGTAACCTGAGAAGGATGAGGCAGCACTGCTTCTGTAGAGAAGGGGCAGCCTCACGCAGGAGCAGTCTGCTGTATGTCACATTACTGAAGAGGCAGTAGTAGAGGATGACAGGGTCATCTGGCATAGCACTGTGTCTAAAACTTGCCACTTCCAATGTAAGTGTCTCCCAGAGTAGCTGTGTTGTGTGTACTTTCAGAGAACTTCAGGATCAGTGGCAGCATCTGACATGGTTCTTAGTGACAGAGAATGCAACAAAGTGGATCTGAGCAGAACTTAAATTAACCACCTAAAGGATTTAAATTGGCTTCCCATGTTTTTGAGTCCCTGGTCACTACTAAGGCCTGTAACAGTGAGTGAAGACATGAGACCTCAAAGGGCAAGACAAGGCACAGCTAAGGACACCTGGCTCTATCCTCCATTAACTAGATACAGACTATAGTTGCAGGCATCTCACTCCTAGGTGGAGATGTTTCTGGAGATAAATTAGTTCTTATAAATTAACCTAATGTCCTACTTGGTGAAGTCCTTGAGAAGACTTCCAGGGTCCTTGAATGGTAAAGCCATTTCTTTCTTTACTATTATGACCCCCATTGTTTTGATAAATAAATGTGGGCTGCCCAGAGAAGATCTTTGTCTTAGCCCAGAGAATCTTGAATTCTATTAGAGGGTTTTAAATCTTTTATAGCCCAAATCAAACCATGTGACGCATTTATTTACACCTTCCCTGACACTCACTTGGGAATTTTTAGGCCTGATCACTCTGCGATAACTACAGGGTAATATTAACCCAATATTTTATGGGATTAGGGGGATACTAGACCAAGCTTTTCCTCTATTCCTGGTCTTTGTCCTGTCCAGACTGTCCTCACCAACATCAGAGGCTTCAGGAGTGAGTGTATCCTGGAGGATATCTGCCTGGGAAACCACAGAGCTGGCAGGAAGACACCAGAGCAAATCATCGTGGGTCATCTTGGAGCAGACAGGGAAGGCTGTGATTCTGACAGTGAAACCATGTCCCTGTAGCTATCAGAGAGAAAGGGAAAGGTTGGGCATAGTTTTTCTGACTATGGCATTGTACACCAAAAATATAGGCAGTCCCTAGAGTCTATAAAAAGAAACAGACTTTTGCACTAGTAGAAACTAGAAGAAATGCAGCTTCCAGTGTCTTAATTTTAACCCAGTGAAACCCATTTCTGACTTTTTGGTCATTTTCTACCCACATGGAACTCTGCAAAAGCCTTAGAGGCAATGATGCAACATGGGCTTGGGCCCCCAAATGACATGTCCCTCTATGGCTAACTTCCTTATTCTTTTAGCCTCAAAATAAACTTCCCACTTCCTCTTAACGTGTGTACCAAAAACCCTCCAATCCTCTCCTGACACCATGCTTTGCCCTCTCCCAGCACATTTGGTCCACCCCTAGGTAACCCAATAAAACCCATTCCCCAGCTTTCCCTGCAAGATCCTTGCCATCTCTGGCAGTCGTCCTGTGCTGGCAATAAAGGCATTCTTTTTACCTCTATCAGTGTCTCTCCACAGCACTAAAAACCTTACACTTCTCAAAGCAATGATACAATAAAATTGGTGTTGTTAGCTGTTAAACTGTGGTAATTCCTATAGAGGAGCAAAGGAAAATAATATGCTGCCTTGCCCTAGTGTCTACCCTTTATTCACAAGTACATTCCCTAAGAGGCCGAGTCACTCCAAATTCCATCTCCGCCTCTGCATCTCCGAGAGCACACTTAACACACAAAAGATCTTAACATCATCCACTTTTATTCAGTGCTGGGTATAGAACCTATGCCCTCATAGATGCTGCAAAGCACTCTATCACTGGGCTACATCTCCAGCACCGTGATCACCTTTTCACCAAAAATGTGTTGCAGCCAAATGTGAGAGCCTGAGCAATAATGATCAAGATTTCAGTTAAATGACACTGAGATGGGAAAAGGAAGAGCTAGTCTCAGTGACATCTTTGTATTTAGTCCTTGTAAGTAGCAACTTCTAAGGAAGTCAAGTTGGGAGACAAGCTTCACCCTCTCCAGACCTTTGTGGTTGGTGTTTAGAGCTATACGTTCTCAGTCAGTGCTCATGAGTGTCATAGTTCACATTTGGTGCAGTAGTTCATTAGGTTAAAGTGAGGGGCACAGTTCAAGAGATTGTGTCTAGTAGGGGCCCCAGGCAAATAGATGATATAAATATCCTCACCAGAAAACTAAGAAATGGCCAAACATTCAAATCCATGCAATGGTACCACACATAAACCCATCCAGTTGTGGTGACAACCCTACAAAGTTCATACTATCTCCCACTGAGAAATAGATCCTCAGTCAGAACCTCTGCAAGGAAACTTCAAAATGCTGACCTTTCCTCCCTCCTTTTTTTACTTGGATACTGTGTGCTTTTGAAGCATCAATAGGTTAAATAATGAGTTAACCTGCCATGGTTAAAAAGCGTCACGAGAGAGAGAGATACATGAAACTCAGTATGTTCTATTGAAGGGTATGACAGCAAAGTTTTTAGGATGAGTACATATACTTAAAAATGACAAAGATCATTATTTCTTTGGGCTAGTAATGCTACCAGGCAACTATATAAAGTACATGGGATATGCTGGACGTGTGGTAGCTTCCTTGAGGCCCTCACACTGAGCTGCCATTGATGATCAAACTCTTGGTAATGAACAAAAATGTCCTTCTCCTATTATTTGCACACTACACACATCTGTAAGTGCACAGAGACCACCCTTCCTCAGCTGCATACATACTACAAATGCCAATGATATATGAAGACGTTCTCACTGGCTTGTTTCAATAAATGAGAACACTGTCTTTCTGTGCCTAGCTTGAAATACTTTAGGTCCACTTTGCCCAGTTTTATCACAGGACATAATGTCATTGCCTTTTGTGACTGACTGGTATGCAGTTCTGTGTATACTACATTTCTATTGTCCATTGGTCCTGTGAATGTCATCTACTCTGGGCTATTTTTGGTGGTTGTGAATAGTGCTGCAATAAACATGGGCATGAAGACATCTTTGATACGCTGAAAAAATACCAAAAGTATTAGGTCTTTATCCTTAGAGATATGTCTGTTAATATTTTGGATGAGAAACTAGAAAATAAGCATAAAGTTGTCTTCTTGTATAAATATAGTGGCCACCACAAAGCAAAGAACTTGTGCAGGAGTCTGTTGTTCCTTCAGGCAGAGATGGTGTTCTGTCAATACAGCATTTTAGGTCACAACTCAAACTATGACTATTTGAACTTTTGAATCCAGCAAATATTTTTATAAAAATAAAGTGATATAGTCACTTCAAGGAAACTATTTGTTGGACCTGATAAAAATTTGACTGTTGTCTTATTTACTTTTCTTGTTGCTGATACAAAATACCCTACACCGAAAGTTAAAAGAGGAAAGGCCTAGTGGCTCACAGATTGTACAGATTTGAGACCACAATTGACTGGCTCCAAGGCAAGGTGGACTGAGAGAGGGACATCAGAGAACAGTTCATGACAGTTAGAAGGTGGCAAAATAAGAGAGTGAGAGACAAGACTCCTTCTGTCCCTTACCCTGTACTGTAAGCAGGCCACCCACTCTGAGACAGATACACCATTCATACCCTTGATCCTAGTCAGAACTATGCCAAACCAATTAAGGGACTGATTTGCTAATCATACACCCTAAATCACACATTGTAGATTCAGCAACTTCTCAAGAAGCCTAATGTAGGACTGCATGAGGCTTTGGGGAAGGCATCTGGACCTAAACCATGACAATATTCAAGCAAAATTTAGATTTTTGGTGCAGGTTCTCACTACATAGCTCAGACTCATAGTGATCCTCCTGATTTCGGCTTCCCTAGTGTTAGGATTAGAGCATGTGCCACCATGCCAAGGCTCCATCCTAGGCTCAGCACACCCAGGAGTAGGCCTGCATGGCATGTGATGCCAGGGATTGAACCATGGCCCCTGCACTTACCTAAACAAGCTCTTAGTCTACTGAGCTATACCACTGACCCTCAAAATTAGAAATTTTACTTTGTATATACTATATAGAACTTGAAAACCTGTTACAAAAGACTTCTCTGAGAATGGTGCTACTAAAGAATATAGTTTCTGATACTGTATAATAAAATACACCAAAATATTTAGAAGGTCTGCATAACTCAGTGAAGAATTGTTTTCTAAATGACCAATGAGACAAGGCAGGTGGCATTACTATTCCTGACTTGAAATTATACTACAAGGCTACTGTGATAAAATCAGCATGGTATTGGAATCAAAATAGACCTGAGGATCAATGGAATAGATCAGAAGACACTGAATCCCCAATAACACACTCAACCATCTTATCTTTGACAAAGGGGCTAAACATATTCACTGGAAGAAAGACAGCCTCTTTAACAAATGGTGCTGGAAAAACTGGCTCTCTACATGCCGAAAACTCAAACTTGACCC
>NW_004524744.1:107124-139186 GCF_000260255.1 Octodon degus
GGACCTGGGCTAGGACTGGGTCTGGGGGTTCCCGGAAGTCGGCAGAAATTCCTACTGGGCGGGAGGGTGGGGAGGTAAGGCAGAGTGGTGGGTGGAGGCCCCCTTGCTATCTTTTAGAAGAGTGTTTACTTTCATAAAATGTGAGTCATGGTAACATGACCTGAGAGTAATATTTAGTATTTTAAGATTTGCTGTTTTAATTTGCAGTGTTGTATTCACCAATAGACGTAGCTAACATAAGCAGAAGCTGCTTCAGTTCTTAATAATTTCAATCATGTGATAGGGTCCCACAGAGCAACATTTTGAGACCTGTGCTGCCACAAAGTTCTGATGCTTTTATTTCTATAATAATTAGAATATATCTTGAAGTTGTATTAAGTCAGCAACTTTAATATTGTGATCCTTCCTTTGTTACTGTTTGAGTTGCCTTGATTTATCCTTTTCTCCCATCTTCTGGTGGTATTGGGAATATCAAACACCAGAGGAGATAAACAATCACCCCTGGAAACTTTGAACATGTCTAAAGAACAATTGTTTGTTAAGCAAAGAATAATTGACTAAGTGCAGTCAACTGAACTGTACACATACTTTACAATATGTACCTTTAGTTCTGCTGAAAGTGTTACTAGGTGACATTCATAGGGGTAGAAACTTCTGTGTATGTCACTCATGTAATACAATTCTCTCCCTTAGTATAGATTTAAAATGTCTTTTAAAAAATATATATGATTAAAGCACCTGCAAGCAGGTGCAGGGGCAAGGGATTCAATCCTTGGGCAATTGAGACTGGGCATTGTGGTGTGCGTCTGTAATCCCAGCTCTTGAGAGGCTGTAAACAGGCAGATCACTATGAGTCCAAACTAGTAGTGAGACCCTGAACACCCTGTAGCCCTTCCGTAAAATACAGAGAAAAAAAAAGTATCCTAGCTGAGCATGGTGATGAAACCACTTGGGAGGCTGAATCAGAAAGATTGCCATGAGTTTAAGGCCAGCCTGGGAAGCATAGTGAATTGAAGGTCAGCCTGGAAAACTGTGGAGATACCTCAGTGGCATAATCCCCTGCATGACAAGCAGAAGGTCCCACATTTGATCCCTGGTATCACACACACACACAAAGCCAGCCTGGAATACATGAGACCTTGTATCAAAACAAAACCAAAAAGTATCCTTAACAGAATATATTAATCAAAAATAAAATTATTTTATTTATTGAAATATTTTCCTCTTATTTCTTACTCTTTCATATATTACAAATTTTGGTTTGGGTGATTGTTCTTCTATTTTGTATAAATATGTCCATATTTTGTATATATTTTTTTCCACAATGCTCAACAAGATCATAATTGCAAACATTCAACATGGTTTTTCCCACAAACAGGTCATGGGCAGATTTCCAAGGAGCTCACGGAGTTCAATACTTGTTAAATGTTGCATATTTTGGATGGCGTGGCCACCATGTAGTTTTTAAGAAAAAAAAAAGTCTCATCTAATGAAATTTTGGATGCACCTAGTCTTGAGCTCTTGTAACTATTCCAGTGAAGAGACTTTTATATATATCCTCACAAAGTTCTATAAGTATTTTCAGTAAAGATTTTTAGCAGTGCAACATAGTGCTTTTAATTCAAGGAACTGAGAGCCAGAGGGCAAGAAATTTATCTAAGGCCAGATTTAAACCATAACTGATGCCAACAGTCATAAACTTTCCATGATAGTCTGTCAACTGTGTTCTTCTAGCAGTGTTAGTTAACATGGAAAAAAAGAGTCTTCTTTTGCTAGTGATGGATAGATTTCTGGAGAATAGAGCTTGAATTGAGGCAGTAATTGTCATGTATTTTCTTTGTGTCATTCTTTATAAATATGGTTCTTAAATGTCAGGGATATTTTTCTTGGTAGAATGATCATTTATAATACTTTTGCATAATAAAGAATTAAGCTGTTGGGAGAATGGGGCGGGTGTTTCTGTTCCTCTAAGGCTGTCATAGAAATAATTTTGCGTGGTCTCACATGAAAACCCATAACGTGAATATAGAAACTCTGAACAGTGGGAGGAAATCAGTGCTCTGTAATAGACACAGGGCTACAGAGATCACAAGGCTAAAGAGTAGGGGAGTGGCCAGTTCCATTTGGGAAGCACGTAGTGAGCGATGCTTGAATTACTAGTGGAAATAGAAGTGATGTTTAATTAGTGGAGATGGCATTCTGGTCATAGAGAACACATTGCCCAAGTGCTTGGGCTGGAAATAAAGCCATGTGCCTGGTTATACCATCTTGGGACTGTCAGGAGTTGTGGTGGGTGGTGAGCAGGACCACATCCCAGAAGCCCTATCCTATTTCATGGACTTAGTTCCTCTGCCTCTGGTCTTGCCTTAAGTTACTGTAGTAGGCCAGATGACAGCCTGAGCTATGGAATGAAACATGATACATTGGAGAGATTTAAGGATTGAACAGATTCCAGCTGAAATTTATCCAGGATCCTCATTCTGCTGAGCCTCAAACTAACGGGGAGACAACTGACAGCCAGGAGATGGGAATTGGCAGTTATCCAAGGTCTTGTCTCAGTCAAGACTTCCTGAGTAAAGATTGCAATTCAGATGACTCCTTCAAGGGCAATAGAAGACATTCAGGCACACTAGTGTTTGTGATTCTACATTTCTTGAGAAGGCAGTGTGAGAGCAATCAACATTTGCAAAGCACAGATCTTGGGTTGTAATGAGGTAGAGATACAAATCAAAATTGATTCCTGTTCAGTTTTAATGGAAAAGATTGGAAAAACTTGAGTTTTTTGTACAATTAATGCTCAATACAAAGGCATGCACTAAATTATTTCTATTTTGAGAGTACTAAAATACAAAAATTGAAACATATCACTAATCTTTCAGCTTATGTTTCAAAGGCAAATAGTGTAGAGGCACACTTGTACCATTTTCGCTCCTAAAATTCTCCTACACTTACTTTCCTTCTAATGTCCCCACACTGTGGCAGGCTAGACTGTCCACACCAGTAGATTCCTGGCTAATTTCAGAGAATTTCTAAATAATCTTGATAGTGAATCTATTCATGTTGGCATCATAAATAAGAAACCCCTAGCAGGTTAGAGCACTACAATTCTGGGTGTATCTCAATAATTGACCTGTAAACTGCAAACTGAGGACAGAATGAATCCCCCGCCCCCAGATGTGGGAGCACCAACCAGCAGATTGTAGCCTGCATGGAATGAAAATGGAAAGGAGCAGGAAGTTTTCCATTTTGCCTCTTCAGAGGAGCTCTGGTCTCTGCTGTCTGCTTTGAATGTTGGTCTCCATTCTTTCCGGCTTCCAGCACAGACTCTTCTGTCTTCTAAAGCACAGCCTTTGACCTTCTGACATTCACTAGAGCTCTGCTCTGTAGTGAACTGCAGGCCATCGACATTTCATTTTTGACTGGATTTTCCAACTCTCCAGTACGCAAATGGCCATTCTGTGTTCTTGATTGTTGGTTGCAGGAACGTTGGTTCCCCTAAACCATCTATTGTTACTCCCCCACCCCATGGTGCCATTTCATTTCCTGAAACAATGGGGATGGCTTAAATATGAGAATTAAACTGACCCATAATTTTGCCTTCAGAGGAGGTAAGATTCTCAGAGCCTCAAACTGATCAGAAATGCACTTTCCGGCCTCATTTGTCATACTTGATTATTTGAAGGGCTTTGGTTCTTTTCCTAAAAACTCTGGATTGGGGTTAGACTTTTCTTCGAGCAGTGAGGTCCAAGCCTCTGGGACTTCCTGGTGGTTCTTTCTCCTACTGTTTATCTTGTGTCCACAGTAGCAAGATGCATGATGTACATTTTCCTTCTTTCTCTTCTCCCATTCTGGTTCTCATTGGTTTAACTTTATGGCATCAAGTGGCAAAGAGGAAAACACAATACCAAAAAGCAAAAAAAGAATGAACAAAGTCTCTCACCCTTCCACCCCATCTACCCACTCCTCCCTCTGTTCTATTCTTCTAAGTACCATGTTGACAGTAGCATGTTAAAGGCTTGCTCCCTGACCCATGGTGCTCCAGGGAGAGGTAGAGCCTTTAAGAGGTAGTGCCAAGATGCAGAATTTGGGTCACTGTGTGTACCCTGAAGGTGATGCTGGCCTCCCTGTCTCCCTGCTGTTTGGCTCTCATGAAAAGCATCATGGTGTCTGTGCCACCACAGGCCTCAAGCAGCAGGGCCAAGGAACCATGAGCCACAGTAAACTTCTGATGTTGCCTTCTTTCTCTTTGTGTCTCACCTTATACCCATACAATTTTATTTGCTGGGCAAATTTTCCCCAATTTAGACAATGAAGACCCCTTTCAAGCAGACTGTATAAATTTTGGGCATTGTCCTTCTGGCATGAGTTGTCCCAGGCTCATCTGCTTTCCCCAATTTAACCCTGGAATTGACCATTTTTCCAAGCACCGCTGGTTTCTTTTAGGCATGTGAGCAAACCTTCCCTAGCAAGGTTCAGATAGTAAGTATTTTAAACATTGCTCAATTGCTTAACTACTTCATTCTGTTACAGTGCAATATCACCATAGATAGCATGCAAATGAATGCACCATAGTTGTATTCCAATCAAATATCATCTATACAACTAGAAAGCTCGCTGGGTCTGGCCCATATGCCATCCATTCTAACCCCTTTTTTGTAGTGAGACAAGGTGTTCAGAAAACACAGTCTGGGCACTGAGTATTCTCATTATTCCTGGGAGGTCTTATTGCTGTGTTTTAAAGGAAGTATAGTGGGGTCAGAGATATAGTTCAGCAGCATAAGTGCCTGCCTGGCAAGTGTAAGGTCTTGAGTTCTAACCCTGGTTCAGCAATAAATAAATAAATAATAATAAATAAAAAGTTAGGGCTACAGAGATAGCTCAGTAGAATAAGCACTTGCTGGCAAGCACACAGTCCTGAGTTCAATCCCCTGTACCACAAAAAAAAAAAGAATAAAAGAAAGAAATAGTGCTAATAAACACGTACATACACACACCTGTATGTATTTCATTGACATAAAAGTGATTTCACAGTTACTTTCAACTTTAATGTTTGTTGAATATTTTCCATATTTGTGAATCTCTACTCATCATTCCTTAGACTCTACACAACCATCTCAGCTCCAAGCAATTCCAGCTCCACCATGCTACCTTCTTGTGCTAATCATCTAAGCAAGAGGAATGACAGAGTCAGCATAGTTTTCTTTTTTATATATGTTTAGGACAGGATCCACAGGGTCTCACTGCATAGATCAGACTCGTAGTGATCCTCCTGTTTATAACCTCCCAAGTGCTGGGATTACAGGTGCGCGCCACCATGCCCAGTGTACCAACATTGCTTTAATTTGAATTTATTTTATAAAATTTGCCCAGATTATCTTTTGGATTATTCTCAGTCCATATACTTTGATGATTTTTCCATTGGATCGTTTTTAATTTTTTCATTTGTTCCTTTCATATTAAAGGAGTTCTTTTTTGCCCTAGAAATTGTGTGTGTGTGTGTGTGTGTGTGTGTGTGTGTGTGTGTGTCTGTAAAATTAAACAAAGTCAATTTGGGAAAAATAATAGAAATTATGAACTAACAGAATAATCACTAATGGTCCTCAAACTAACAATTTGCTAATTCTACATCCTAAGGTTGAAATTACTCACCTTGTAATGAGTTTTCCTTAACAAAATTCAAGTGTAGCAGGGAATAATAGAAAGATCTTGGGAGAGTAAAGAAAGTAAGGTAGATGTTGCAGCAGCTCCTTATATGGGGATATTTACTGTATCTTGTAGCAATGCAACTTTCAAGATTTTGCTGAATTTCCTCCTCTTCCCAGGAAGTTTAGTCATGGGCATGTTGACAGCCTGCAATATTCTCAATACTTTTGAAAACTAATTTTACTTGTGTTGATTATCTTAGAAAAAAACTTGGCCCTATCACCAGAAACTGTGGTGACCCTGATACAAATTTTCATGTCACAACTGACATACACATTTCAGATTACAGCAGCTATGTTATAAACAGCTTCATTATAAACAGCTTCCTTGGTGTCTCAGTTTTCTGATGCAACTGTGGGTGGATTGCTGTCTTGCACTTACCTTAGATTCCATTTCTTCTGTCAGTTCTATATAAACCATTTGGAATCTTTTTAAGTCCTCTTCTGCATTAATGAGACTGTATAATCAGGGCTTAAATATTGAAGATGCACATTATTAGTGTTGGCCTATCAAGTTATTTTTCATTTTTGCTCCCTAGTAGTACAATATTGCAAGAAGGAAGGTATTTAAGATCACTACAGATATCCCTCTACTGGGAATTTTCCCAGAGGAACTGAAAACATCCTATCATAGTGATAATGTGTACCTATGTTCATAGCGGCACAATTTGTTATAGCCAAATCTTGGAAATGCCTGTCACCTGAGGGATGGATGAAAAAGATGTGGTATTTTTATATAATGGAGTATTACTCAGCGATAAAGAATGATAAACTCAAAGCCCTTGTATTTTAGTGGATGCCACTTCAAGATATACTTGTAAGTAAAATAAACCGGACCTACATGTGTAAATAGTGTATAGTCTTCCTAGTATAAGAACTCAAAAGAAATACAAATAGAGAGGTATAAAACAACAAATTAAAAGGAAAGCAACAACTTGAGAGTTAGACAATGAAGAGAGGGCAAGGAGAAAAGCTAGGAAACATGAAAAGGGAAAAGCCATACATTTATATGCACAAGATGGGTAAGGCAATGGTCCTGAGAATCTTCAGCATATATGTGAAATTAGAAGTTAATTGGTAGGATTCTCACCCTGACTAAATACATATACTGATACCTGTGAACTAAGCAACTGCACTGAAGATAGCAATGTGCAATGGTAGAGTCATGCTTGGAATGCCTGTCATTCTGGCCTTCTAAATATGTACTGCTTGCCATGACATGCCAATTACTGCCATGCTGTCTCTCAAGTAAATGTTTGTTTAAAAAAGTAAATGTTTGTTTTAAAAAAAAGAGTAATAGATAAAAACAAGAGACAAGAAAAAATGTCAAAGGATTGTCCTGATACAATGCTGTATATGGTTAGATTTCTAAATTTCTGTGTAAAAATATGTAATTGGTTATTCATATTCTTTAAAATATTTTTTATTTTTTAAATTTTTATCTCCATATTCCATAGGGACTTAAAGTTTAGCATATCAATACTTGATGGAAAATAACTGCTCCATGTTATGCCAAAGAGATGTTTGATTTTCAGGCAGACACTGAGGTTAAGCTCAACTGCCTATATTGTAGGGTAATAATACTAAGCTTCTCTTCTGGAAGGTTAACAACCTAAGTTGGATGACCAAAAATTAGAAAAAAAGAACGGCTTCAAGGACAGCCAACATTTTGGCCCTAGCCTGTTGAGGTCAGTGAATACTCGGGACATAGGAGAACCTATACTAACATCATGTAACTCAGTTGTGTCCCAAATTTTCTGATAAAGGAAATTATGGGGCCACAGAGGAAAGTGATCAATGACATAGAGTATGCCTAAGGAGAGTCACATGGAGAGCAAACATTCTCTCAGGCTTTCACAGAGAGCAAATTGGTCAAGCAATGGCCATGACTCATCCACATGGTTGACACTAACAAAGGATTTACAAACTGCAGTATAGGGTTTCAGAGTAAATCCTGTAGGGATTTGACTGACCTTAGCAGATACAAAAGTTACATTTCTTGTTATATAGGTCTTGCTTTATCTTGATCTTAACCATTCAGTAGAAAAGTGTAAACACAAAGTATAAAAAGTAAAGCCATATTAATATGCTGAACTGTGAAAGGCTCAAGTCAATGACTTCTGACACTTCCAGTCTTATGGAAAGTCTTCTGACATTTTCCAGTCCACTACTATCATGAACTACTGGACTATCGTGGAATATTTTGCTGAATTCATGCACCTACAATATTTAAATGACAATGGAATACCTGCTCTGACAAAATTAACCAAAAAAGGGGGATACAAATGAAGGACCATTTTGCATCTGTATATACAAAATAGTTAGGATAGATATACAACTGCATTCTCTTAATTCAATGAATAGAGAGATATGTTCTAATAGTGTTTGTGGACAGGATATCATGTCTGCCTCTTGTACAATGAATAACCACTAAGACAACAATATGCAATGTATTAATTATTGAAATGGTGCTAGTAATCGGTTTTGAAACTGTCTCATTGCTATTTGTTTCTCCATAAAATTATTTTTTTTAATTCACAAATGGATGATTTCTCAGCAATACAAAAAATACATGAAACAATATGGTGAAACATTCTGTTTCTTGACATAATAAATCATACTATATAATCCTATGACATTACTCTATAGTGATAGTCATGATATCAGTTATCCATGTCTAGGGGCAGTTAGAGAAGACTGCAAAGAAGTACAATTATGATGTGAAGGTAATGTTGCATGCCTCAGTTAAAATGTTGGGTAAGTGAGCATTTACAGTTTTTAAAGCTCATCAAATTATATATTTAAAACATGGTTTGTTACATATAAATGATACTTTCCTAAAATGAAGCAACAGTAGGGATAACACATTGAAAAATATAACTTATTTTTATTTTATTTTATTTTATTGAGAAACAAAGAGCAATGAGACAGTTTCAAAGCTGATTAATAGGACAGTTTCAATAATTAATACATTGTACATTGTTATTTTTTAGTGGTTATCCATAATACAAGATGCAGACAGGATATCCTGTCCAAACACTATTAGTACAAATCTTTCTTCTCATTGAATTAAGTGAAAGTAGCTGTATATCTAGCCTAACTATTCTGTATATACAGTTATAAAATGGTCCTTACTTTGTATCCTCTTTTTTGTTTAGTTCTGTCAGAGATGGATATTCCATTGGAATCTAAATACTATAGGTGTCTAAATTCAACAAAAAAATCCAACACAGTCCAGCAGTGAACAATAGTAGTGGGTTATCCACATAAGATGTTGACTGGAGCCTTTCACAGCTCATCATATTAATAAGGCTTTACTTTATATACCTCCTTTTTATACATTACTGCTGGATGGTTAAGACCAAGATAAATCAAGACCTATATAACAAGAAATGTAACTTTTGTATCTGATAAGATCAGTCAAGAACCCTCAGGATTTATCTTGTTACCATGTAGTGCAGTTTGCAGATCTTTTGTCAGTGTCAGCCATGTGGATGAGTCATGGCCATTGCTTAACCAATTTGCTCTCTGTGAAAGCCTGAGAGAATGTTTTCTCTCCATATGACTCTTCTTAGACACAATACATCGTCAGTCATTTTCTTCTGTGGGACCATAATCTCCTTGATCAGAAAATCTGGGACACAACTGAGTTACAGGATATTACAGTATAGGTTCTCCTATGTCCTGAGTCTTTACTGACCTTGAAAGGCTAGGGTCAAAATGTTGCCTGTCTTTGCAGCCCTTCTTTTTCTCTAATTTTTGGTCTTCCAACTTAGGTTGTTAACCCTCCAGAAGAGAAGGTTATTATTACCCTACAACATATGCTGTTGGGTTTAACCTCACTATCTGTGGGACTATCAAATGTCTTAGGCATAATATGGAGCAGGTATTTTCCATCAAGTATTGATATGCTAAACTTTAAGTCCCTACAGAATATGGAGATAAAAATTTAAAAAATAAAAATATTTTAAAGAATATGAATAACCAATTGCATATTTTTACACAGAAACTTAGAAATCTAACCATATACAACATTGTAGCAGGACAGTCATGAGACATTTTTTTTCTTCATTTTTTTTTTCATTTATTACCCTTTAAAAAAATTACTTGAGAGACAGTAAGGTAATAATTGGTATGTCATGACAAGAAGTATGTATTTAGAAGACCAGAATGACAAGCATTCCAAGTGTGACCCTTCTATTACACATTGCTAACTTCAGTGCGGTTGCTTGATTCATAGATATCAGCATATATATTCAGTCAAGGTGAGAAACTTACCAATTAATTGCTAGTTTCAAAAACCTATTGATGTTTCCCAGGATCATTGCCTTACCCATCTTGTACATACTGCTTGTACATACGGCTTTGTCCCTGTCATGTTTCCCAGCTTTTCTCCTTGTTCTCTCCTCTTGTCCAATCCTCAAGTTCTCACTTTCCTTTTAATTCTGTTATAACTTTCTATTTGTATTTCTTCTTTTGAGTTCTTATACAAGGAGACTATATGATATTTAAACATGTGGGTCTGGTTTGTTTCACTTATGAGTATGTCTTCAAGTGGCATCCACTAAAGTATAAATGCATCAAGTATATTATTCTTTATAGCTGACTAACACTCCATTGTATAAAAATTACCACATTTTTTCATCCATTCTCAGGTGATGGGCATCTTGGTTGTTTCCAAGATTTGGCTATCACAAATTGTGCTGCTATTAACATAGGTACACATATATCACTATGATATGGCATTTTCAGTTCTTCCAGGAAAATTCCCAGTAGTGCGATAGCTGTCTTGAATGGGATTTCCAGTTCTAGTTTCTTAAGGAATCTCCACACAGATTTCCATAATAGTTGCACCAGTCTACATTCCCACCAGCAGTGGAGAAGGGAACCTTTTTCCCCACAGCCTCTCCAACATTTGTTGTTGGTTGACTTTTTTATGATAGCCATTCTTTCTGGGGTGAGATAGTATCTCAGTGTTGTTTTAATTTGCATTTCATGGATGGCTAGTGATGTGGAGCATTTTTTCATATATTTAATCCTTTCTTTAATTTTGTCCTCTGAGAATTGTATGTTCATCTTGGATGCCCATTTCTGGATTGGGTCTTTAAATTTTGGGGCCATAATGTTTTTTAGTTCTTTATCAATTCTAGAGAGCAGACCTTTGTCTGAGTGCTTATTAGTCACAATCTTTTCCAAATTTGTATGTTGTCTTTTTACTTTGTTGGTAATTTTTTTGATGTGCAAAAACTCTGTAAGAGGTGGTCCCAGTTGATAATTCTTTCAAATATTACCTATGTGATTTGATTTTTGTTCATGAACTCTTTGCCTACCCCTATGTCTTTAAGAGTTCCTCCTATTTTCTCTTTCAGGAGATCCAGTGTTTCTGTTTTAATGTTTAGATCATTAATCCATTTTGACTTTAGCTTAGTGCATGGTGATAGACCTAGATCAAGTTATAGTTTTTGGCATGTAGAGAGCCAGTATTTCCAGCACCATTTGTTAAACAGGCTATCTTTCTTCCGGTAAGCGTGTTTGACCATTTTGTCAAAGATCAGATGGCTAAGTGTGTTTGTAGAGGCCTCTGCATCTTCTAATCTATTCCATTGATACTCAGGTTTATTTTGTTGCCAATACCATGCTAATTTTATCACAGTACCTTTGTAGTATAATTTCAAATCAGGAATTATAATACCTCCTGCCTTGACTTTGTTGCCCAGGATTGCCTTTGCTATTGTAGGTCTTTTCTGGTTCCAAATAAATTTTAGGAATGATTACTCTAGGTCTGGGAGGTCTGTTGTTGGTAGTTTGACAGGGATTGCATTAAATCTGTACAGCAATTTGGGGAGTATGGCCATCTTCATAATGTTGGTTCTTCCTATCGAGGAGCAGGGAATATCTTTCCATTTTCTGAAATCCTCTATGATCTCTTTTTTCAGAGTACTGTAATTTTCCTTGAAAAGATCTTTGACTTCTTTGTTAAATGAATTCCAAAGTATATCATTTTCTGTGGTGCTATTGTAAAAGGTATTGTTTCTCTGATTTCCCTCTCAGTGTGTGTGTTATCTGTGTAGAGGAATGCTATTGACTTTTGGGTATTGACTTTGTATCCTGCTATGCTACTGAATTTTGTAACAATTATAGTAGCTTCTTGGTGGAAATTTTTGTGTCTTCCAAGTAAATTATCATGTCATCTGCAAATAATGATAATTTAACTTCTTCTTTACCTATTCTTATTCCTTTTATTTCTCCCTATTGTCTAATGGATCTAGCTAATGATTTAAGAACTATATTGAATAAGAGTGGTGATAGAAGACATCCTTGTCTTGACCAGATCTGAGAGTAAAAGATTTCAGTTTTTCCCCAAGAATTATATTAGTCATTGGGTTGTCATAGATGGCTTTTATCAAATTGCACTAGAGGCCTTCTATTCCAATTTTCTGTAGGACTTTGAACATGAATGAGTGTTGCACTTTGTCAAAAGCCTTTCTGCATCAATTGAGATGACCATGTAGTTTTTATGTTTCACTCTATTGGTATAGTGTATGACATTTATAGATTTTCAAATATTGAACCATACTTGCATTTCTGGGATGAATCCTACCTGGTCATGGTGTATAATCTTCTTGACGATTTGCTGTATTCTATTTGCTAGGATTTTATTAAGAATTTTTGCACCTGTGTTCATGAAGGAGATTGGCCTGTAGTGTTCTTTTTTAGTTGTGTCTTTCCCTGGTTTTTGGTATCAGTATAATACTTGCCTACAGGAATGATTTTGGGAGAACTGTTTCCTTTCCAATTTCATTGAAGAGTTTGAGGAGTATAGGGATTGTATCTTCTGGAAATTTCTTGTAGAATTCAGCTGTGAATCCACCAGGACCTGGACTTTTCTTTGTCGGCAGGCTTTCTATTACATTTTGTATTTCATTGTCTATTACTGGGTTACTGAGAGTTGTTATATCTTTTTGATTCAGTCTTGGTAATTTGTACCCTTCTAGGAATCTGTCCATTTTATCTGTGTCTTCTATTCTGTAAGTGTAAAGATTCTCAAAGTAGCTATTGATAATCTTCGAATTTCCACTGGATCTATGGTGATTACACCTTTTCATTTCTTATTGCTCGTATTTGAATTTTTTCTTTCCTCTTTTTGATGAGGATAGCTAGGGGCTTACTGATTTTATTTAGTCCTTCAAAGAACCAGCTTTTTGATTTGTTAATTCTTTGAAATGTTTTCTTCATCTCAATTGAATTAATTTCTTCTCTAATTTTTATTATTTCTTCCCATCTTTGGGCTCTGGGTTTGGTTTGCTCTTCCTTTTCTAGTTGTTGAAGGTACAGCATTAGGGTGTTTATTTGTTCCCATTCTGTTTTCCTAACGTGTGAGTGCACAGCTATGAATTTCCCTCTGAGAACTGCTTTCCTTATGTCCCATAAATTCCCATAAGTTGTGATTGAATTTTCATTGAATTGCAAATATTGTTGAATTTCTTGTTTAATTTCATCTGTGACCCATTGATTGCTGAGTATAGTGTTGTTTAATTTCCATGTATTTAGGGGGGTTTTCTGGTTTCTTTTGTCATTTATTACCAGTTTCATTGCACTGTGGTCAGATAATATGCATGGGATAATTTCTGTTTTCTTGCATATATTTAAGCATGACCTTTGGACTAGTATGCGATCTATTTTAGAAAATGACCCATATGCAGCTGAAAAAATGTGTATTCAGCTGTTGGTGGGTGGAGCACTCTGTATATGTCCAAGTCCATTTGTTCCATGCTCTGGTTCAGTTCTGCTGCTACTTTGCTAATTTTTTGTCTGGTTGACCTATCTTTTTGGCATAAGGTGTTGTTAAAGTCTCCTGTTAAGAATGTTGGATTGGATATTAGATTTTTCGTGTCCATTAAGATTTGCTTTATATAGTTGGCTGCTCCCGTGTTTGGTGCATACATATTTATGAGTGTTACCTCTTCCTCTTGAATTTTTCCCCTAACCAGTATATAGTGGCCTTCTTTATTTTGTTTGATCATTGTTGATTTGAAGTTGAGACTGTCTGAGAATAGGATTGCTACCCGAGCTTTTTTCCTGAGGTGCTGGGGCGTGTAGTATTGTTTTCTATCCTTTGATTTTTCAGCCTATGAGTTTCTTTATGAGTTAAGTGTGTTTCTTGTATATAGCATATTGTTGTATTTTGTTTCCTAATCCACTATGCCAGCCTATTTCTCTTAATTGGTGAGTTGAGTCCATTTACATTGATTGTTATAACTGAGATGTGTTGACTTCTGATTAACATGTTATTTACCTGCTGTTGTTTACTCCTTTTTGACCTGTGTTAACTGTTTGCCCCAGTGAGTTCCTTCTGTTCTCGTTGGTAGAGTTCTGATCATTTTGGTCCTTCTCTAGAACATCTTTTAGTAGTCTGTGTAGTAGGCTTTGTCATCGTGAAATTCTTTAGTTGTTCTTTGTCATGGAAGTATTTCACTTCTCCATCAAACTTGAAAGAGAGTTTTGCAGGGTACAGTAGTTTGGGCCAGAATTTTTCCATAGAGTACCTGAAGTGCTCTGCTCCATGCTCTTCTTGCCTTATTGGTTTGTGAAGAGGAGTCAGCCATAATTCTGATGGGTTTTCATTTGAATGTGGTCTGCTTCTTTTCTCTATCTTCTTTCAGTATTTTATTCCTGTGCTAGATTTCTGGGATCTTGACTATTATATGTCTCTGTGTGTTTTTAATTGGGTTGAGGTTACTTGGCATTCTGTATGTTTTGCTTACCTGAATGTCAGATTGTTTCCTCATTTTTTAGGAAGTTTTCTGCTATTACTTCTGCCTGTATTCTTTTTATATCATTTGTATTGACTCCATCTTTCTCATTGATATCTATTACTTTCACATTGTTCATCTTTGCATCATCTTGCAGGTGATGGATTATTTTCTCCTGCATCCTTGTTGTTTTTAAGAGATCCTTTCTTACCTTTTCACTAGCTGCCCCAGCGTCTTCACTTTCACTCAACCGGTTTTGCAAGCTTGTTATTGGGATTTTAAGTTCCTCTATATCTCTTTGACTCTGCTTCATGCAATCTATTCCTTTCCTGTATGGCTCATTCAGGAAATGAAGGAATCCTTCATTTTTCTAATCTCCTCTATTTTTTTTATCAATGTCTTCTTGAGAAGCAGTTATTAATTCTTTTACTGAAGAGTTTTTTTCAGATTAGGTTTCCTCCATATGTTTCTGTATTTGATTGTTTGCTTCAGATGCTATGAATTCACAGATTTCTTCTATTTCAGAAATTGATTCTGCTCTGAATTCCTCTATACATTTCTGCTGTTGTTTCTTTACTTCTGATGCTTGTTAATTCATTCTTTTCAGCTGAGCTAGCATCCTCTGCCCTTGTTCTGGGTGGACTTGAGGCCTGAGATTGCATTTTGCTCCTTTTTTTTTTTTTTTTTTTTTTTTTTTGGCATTTTGTATAGCACTGACCTCTAACCTTTGGTGTAGATGTTTGGCACAGTTATAACCTTATCATCTACTGAAATTTGGGTTCAGATCTATTAATTTTGAGTTTATCCAGTTATGCCTGGCTTGGGTCTAGCTATTGTGTTCGGTTCCTTCCTGCTGCAGCCCTTGGAAGTGAACCTATTTGTGCCCCTGGCTCAGAGGGCACAGGGGAGCACAGAAACTCTCCCACAGACTGGCTGGGTCTGGGCTTGGGCTGGTCTGGGGGTCCCAAGAGCATCACAGACATTCTCACTCACTCAGCGGGCTTGGGGGCTAGGGCTCTGGAAGGATGGAGGGGTCCCGAGGACACAGCAGATGGTCTCACTCATGTGGCATATCTGAGTTTTGGTCCAGGGGTCCCCCTAAAAAATACAATTTAATAATTTTAAAAATGCAAATTATTTCCAGTGAAGATGGAACTTGATACTATAGGAGGCTACAGATGCTAAGTTTGAGATATGCTTATTCACCTCAATTGTTTTATTTATTTGTTCTCTAAATATGGTTTTGAGGCCTTAATACACACTTTTCTAACTCCTCTTGGTTGAAATTAAATATGCTGAATAAAATGAATAGTTCTAAACAAAAAAATCACTACAGATGAGAATGGAACCTAGAAATGGAGGAGGGGGTTCCAGGAAAGGAAGAAGGAGAGTAAAAGAGATTAAGGTGTGCTATGTACAAGTATCCATTTCTCAGTGCCCCATGGTGAATGTATTCATTATGTATCAGACACATGTAGTCTCACAAAACTGTAAAACATTACAACTGTGCTAGAGTTGGAAGGACAACCCCATGAATAAACTCTCATTTTCATCTGATTCATGGTAAATCAGGACATGGCAGTAGGAGTCCATAACAGGGAACTCAAAAGACAATTTGTATTAGCTTATGATGGGATTCAGGGACATGGACATCAGAGTGTTGTCAAAAAGACCTGCAAAATCTCCACTTAAAGTTAGCTTGTACATTTAAAGGCAGAGCTGGACACTGTCAGATTTCCCAATAAGTTCCAGACCCCAAAGGGTGACGTATGGAAGAGCAGAACATGAGAATGCATGTTGCCCTACAGAGGCAAATCACAGACGGAGGGAGGGTAGAACACATTAATGCCTCACTCCCCAGATCAACCTGCATCTCTCTCATTTTAAATGGGAAAATCTTGACTGTGTGCCCCACTCCTTCCCTTCCTCCCTCCGTCTTCCTTTCTTCCTTTCGTCTCTGTCTCTCTCTCTGTCTCTCTCTCTGTCTGTCTCTGTCTCTGTCTCTCTCTCTCTCTCTCTCTCTCTCTCTCTCTCTCTCTCCCCCCCTCCCTCCTTCCCTCTTTCTTGAGCCAGGATCTGTACTTCAGTCAACTTGACCCAGCTGGGGATGAATTGGGTTATAATTAAGGAAACAGATCCTGTTGTGAAAAAGCTGTAGAAGTTTCTTAGGTGAGAAAAATGCCATGTGGAGTTTACACAAGCTGCAGTTGGGGAAGCTCAAAGCATCATGCTCACTTGCCTGCCTTCCTGTCTGCCTGCCTTTCCACAGTCCTGCCTTCCTTTCCAACTCCCAGCACTGGGGATGGAACCCAAAGCTACATGTACACTAGGTAACATTTCAGTACTGATTTGCAACCCAAATGCACCTTTCTTACATTTTTAATGTTATGTATTTGGTAATTTTCCTGCATCACTGGCACAAAGACATTCCTTGAGTAGAGACCCTCAAAGTCAAACCTCAAGTGTGCTGTATTTTGAGACCTAGTCTTATTAAGATGCTCAGAATGACCTGAACATAGTGATTCTCCTGGCTCAGATTTGTATTCCCTTAATTTTTTTTTCCCCTTAATTTCTTTACTCACATCTGGCTGTGCAACTCAGGCTTTTACTCATAATTGCCATGGAATTAAATCCAGTATTGTAAGAGTGCACAAGATAAATGAGTTCCTGGTTTTTCAGGCTTTGGTCTGTTCCCCTCTTATGATAATATCCAGATGCTACCCTGAAGTACAAGTGATCATAGAGGGGACTTTTGGAAAATGATTGGATTATAGGGGTGTGATAGCCAATTGCTGTTAGGGGAAGGGCCCTAGTTGGAAAAGGTGGGTCTCTCTGGCTGTCACCCAGGTGATATCTCCCTCACTCCTCCCTCAAGTGCTTCCTGGATGCTATGCTGGGAGTAGTTCTTCATCTGCAGCGTCACTCTGCCATGCTTTCCTGCCTTAGTGCCAGCCAACCATGGACTGAAATATAAAATATGTAAACCCCTCCTTAAATTATGGGTGTAGGAATTGGTCATTTTCCTGCATCACTGGCACAAAGACATCCCTTGAGTAGAGACCCTCAAAGTCAAACCTCAAGTGTGCTGTCTGTGTTCTGGTACCTGCTCATTAATTCTTGAGCTGGGGATTGAACTCACGCCCTTGTGCTTGCCAGGCAAGCATTTATTCAACTGAGCTATCTCCCCCATCCCCCTGCTAGTTAATTCTTATGGGAGTCAGCTTCCTGTCCTTTATCAGGCCCAGTAAACTGAGACTTAAGGGTAGTCACCAGCCAGGAGGGCTCTTAGAGAGATGATACCTTCTACGATTTCTTCACTGAAATCTTTTATCTTTTGCATATACTTTCAAAATAGCTTGGCTGAGAATTCTAGTGTGTCCACTCCAACAACTTAGGTCTGCAGGCTAATGCTCAGCTTTGTCTGCATTCCCACTTCAGGAGCTACCAGACCCCTAAGGCATCACAAAGGTTTCATGAAGGGCTATTATCCATTGACTCCTCTTAACAATGTTTGACTTCTTATTTTGCTGCAGGGCATTAGCACAAGTTCCCAGGAAACAACAAAGTTGGCTCTCTTCAGAGGATTTGTTCCCCCTTGAACTTTCAGTAGCCAGAATGATTGAATTTGCAGTACTCTCCCCCAAGTGAGTATTATCCAGACTTTCTTTGGTGAAATCCTTATCAAGTGAGTAAACATCCTGTGATACTCTGTGCCCCCTCTACCAAGGATGTGGTCCCTTCATCATCACGTTTGTTTCTGACTACTTCTAGCAACATCTGAGAAGTAGGTGCCAAGACAGACAGCACTCAATGTGTAAGAAACATACTGGAGGAAAAAAAAAACATCTGCCAGAGAAGAAGAAAACACCAGACAGATCTACAAAGGCTGTCAGACTGCAATGTAAGCTGAAACTCCTGAAGAGAGCAGTTGGGTGGAAAGGAAGCTTCTCTCTTGAAATGTAACTCAGACAAGATGCTGCTGATTCCTTGGGTGCTTCCCTACCCCACTGCTCCTGTATGTCCAAGGCTGTCCTAGATGGTAAGGATGAGACAGAAGCTCCCCTGTGGGGCTGGCTTTGAGAAAATTCCAACTGCACACACATCTATAAGGCCTACAAGGCCAGGATAACCTGGCTGTGGAACTCATTAGACAAAGGTGGCTGCTTTGATCATCACCTGGCATCTCTAGATCTTATGGCTTGTGTGGAACTTAATCACACAATAACACAATGTTCATAAAAATTCCATTTTAGATTATTATTTTATATTAAATCATTTGAAACATTAGAGTGATGCCAGATGAATTAATTTACTTGGACAGCATTCTTTTTGGATGAGCTCTACATGAAGTATATTTTGTAATTATAATCTGTTTGTTTATCATGTCCTGATGATCAGCACAGAGAATTTTAATTTTCTGGGAAGTGTATGCTAAAGCAAGAAATCACAAGGACTGATCTAAAAGGTAAATTATATCTTAGAATGATAGTCCTACCATATGGACCAGGTTGTACAAATAAAAGTATGTTTAGGATTTCATAGTGAAGTTGGCTGATTGTCAATAAGTATATCAGTTACTTCTGCTAAGGAAATATCTTATTCCAAGATTTTAAAGTTAGACTTTACTGCAGAAAGTCCATAAACTTGATCATAATTCATCTGATTTTAATAAAACTCATTAATGGAATTGTATAGACATGGGAATTTTAAAGGTACCTTGTCGTTTTGGAGAAGAGGTTACTACAGAGAAGATTATGAAGCAGATTGATATACTCATCCTGGAGTTAGAATTTACAATGTCAGTGTATTTCAAAATGAAAAAGTCAAGTTATGAAACATAGTTGATACAAATATCTTGTTTAAATCACACAGTACTGTGATACTATCATGTACTTGCCATTGCAAGGGTTATCTTGGATTTACATATGATCATAGTCACATACTAAAGCTTCTAGTTCATTAAAGTCCTGACATATGCCTAGGAGACCTCTTCTAGCATAACGGTTGCACTGTGGAATGATTCAGGTTGGGGCAAGTATAGCAATGCACTGCTAGCTCCATAAAACCAGGCAATAGTACTCCTACAAGGCCACAGAATGAATTCTGGTGTTGGGGAGAGACATTTCTTCATGAGCCCTAAAGAAGATGTGAGAAGTATTGTTGATCTGCGGAGACTGAAGAGGAGTTGTGATGAGGGTAAAAACAAATCCTCAGGAGAGCACACCTAATCTCTTTTTAGTGATGATGACATTGCAGAACAATCTCAACTAATCCATTCATGCTATAATAAAAAGGCACATGATGAGAAACTTATATACATCAGAAATATAGTTCTTACTGTTCTACAAGTTAAGAAATCCAAGGTCAAGGAACTGCTAGATTTGGTGTCTAGTGAAGTCTCACTGTCTGCTCCCTAGTACCTTGTTGCTGTATCCTTCTTGAGGATGGAAGAAGGGACAGAACAAAAAGATAAAAATTTATTTAAGGGCCAAATTCCAAGCTCAAGGGAAGAATATTCCTGATTTCATCACTTTCCAGAGACTCCACCTTAATCCTATCACACTGGTCATTAGGTCCCAACATAGAAATGTGGGAGGGACACATATATTCAAACCAAAGTACACCCCTGCTGGCAGCCATGACCCAGAGCAGAACCTTCTAAGGTGGCCTCTGGACTCAAGAGTGCAAGGCTACTGTTCTGGATGTGCATTATTCTTCCTTTCTGAATCAGTGAGAGTGTTGCTAATGGGGAGTCCCTGGGAAAGGAAAAGCTGTGTCCCACAGAGCACCAAGTGAAAAGCTCATTAGGCCAGCAGCAAGTGAGAGACTAGAGTAGGAAAATCTGGAATGGGCATCCAGAGTGTGTGTGAAGGAGGGCATTTCAGGTAGCTAGAAGCTTGTGTCCTCCACCCTACTCTATATGACAAAAGCTTGTAGGGAGTAATTCAATAGCTGCAAGCTCATGCTCTCCATGAGCCTGAATCTTTGCTAAAAGGAACTTAGAGCATTATTTAAAGGTCAAATGCCAGGAAAGACTATTACTCTGCTCTTATAAACTGAGAAAATATGTGTCTGTTACCCCAGGGATGGAGAGCAGGAAGCTGCCAGAAAATTTTCATGAGAAGCTCTCTAGACTAAGAGCTGACGGATGTAGCGGGCAGTATCTTACATGATCCTGGAACAAGGAGAATGATGGATTTCCTTAGCCTGTCTTTTTGTAGCATCCCTTGATGGAATCTGAAGACAAAACAACCCAGCAAACATGATTGTGAAGCAAGAAAATATCACCCCCATATGCAAGGGTCCCACTCCATCTGAGGGAGAATGTGGAATAACAAGATGGGATCTCTGCATGACCTCCAATCAATGTTTCATAAACATCACTTCTTTCAACTACTCTTTTGAAAAAAGACAGCAGAGGGCTTGATATTGATCTCCACTAAGAATGTAGAGAATTTATGTGTTTGCTCAAAATTGATCCAGTACCTTAAAACAAAGCAAAAAAAAAAAAAATTAATATCCAACAATATGGTAATTACCCAGTTTAATCAGGAAATGAATCTTCAATTCTCTTTTGTTTGGTGTAAGCTTGGTCCACAAAGGAAAATCTGTGATTTTTAAATACCCCAATGTAACTGTATACTCAATTACAAGTGGAAGCCTAGTTTAGAGTTTTTGGACTATAAGCTGTGTGTGTATTTGGACACCTGTACTACGTCAGCTCAGGCCGGCAAACTGAAATACAACCAACTAGATGACTTCAACAGCATAACTTATATTTCTAACCATTTTGAAGGTTGAAAGTCTGAAGAGGAGGTGCCAGCAAAGTTGGCTTGGGATTAGGCCTTTCTTCCTGATTTGTGGATGATTACCTTCTTGCTAGTTTTGTCCCCATGTGTTCTTTCTTCTGTGCATGAGCAGAGAAAGACATCACTGGCACCTCCTGCTACTGTACCCTGACTGATGTGTTCTCATTAGAAGGATCTACAAGACCATACTGCCATAAGCTGGGTGTGGAGATGCATATCTGTAATCCTAGAACTTGGGCAGCAGAGGCAGGAGGATGACTATGAGTTTGAGGCCAGCCTGGAATACAAAGTGAGACCCCGTCTCAAAAAACAAACAAAAATACTGTCAGCTAATTCTCCAAGATCTTCTATGCCTGTAAGATGTATGTGATCATGAGCAGTCCTCTTACTTTCTTTCCAGAGAGTGTTAATGAGGAGAACACATGATTAACATCAGGGGTGAACTACAGGGAGACCTGATGGAAACAATTTGCATGCTTTGGCCAGGAGGTGGCAGCCGCTAGTCATAGAGTAGAACCTTGCATTTGACAGGTAGCTTCCAAGAGGAATTCAAGGAAGATAGGACCCGTGACTGAGTTTTACAGAATCGGGTAAAGAAAGCACATAAAAAAGATTGACCCTGCTCAGGTAATCAAGCCAATTGGAGACAAGTAACATAAAAGGACCAGGAGGCAAAGGAGGTACAGAAAGGCTACAGCAGAGCCAAGCCAAGCCTGGGGAGAACTGGATCATGAGTACAGGTTTCAGGAGAGAACCCACTCCATGGAGGCTAGGGAAAAGGCAAGATTTGTCATTCAAGGAGTTGTAGAATTGGCATTTCAAAGTACTAGTGCTTATGGCTGTATTGACCTGCTCTTCCTCATAAAAATAATTCTTAAAATATGTACTGTGGTATCTTAATTGGCAACATGTGAGGGAGAGGGAGAGAGAGGGAAAAATGATCTCTGCTCCCTTGGATCTCTTGTCTGGTGAAGGCAGCTGACCTCTGCTAACTTCCTGGGGAGGAATGACCCTGACAGCTCAGTTATCTGCCTCTGTAGGCCTCTCCCTTTTGGAGGATGCTATCTCACCAAACGCATGATGGCCCAAGTTGAAATGAGATGATTTGGGACCCATTAGAGTGGAAAGGAGGAGATGGATGTTAGGAGAAAAGAGATACCATGTACCACAGGGAGAAAATAACCTGTCAGTATCACTATAGCAACTTGGGTTCTAAGAGATAAACCCAGAGAACTTTAGTAATTTGTCTAGAAGCAAAAAAATGTAAGATAACTAGAAAAGTGACATTAATACCTGTTCCTATTCCATTCTATGAAATCCCCCCAATGGGGGATGCTACATCATTGGCAACTCCTCTAGATCATATGAGTAGATGATTTGCCTAGGAGAGCTCCACTCTGAGTTGCACCAGCTCTGAATTCCAGGACTCCTGATTTAGTTCTAGAGAACTTCCTTAATACTAGGATGCAATCTACGTAAGCAGAACTTGCTCCTCTTTCAGGCCCCATGGGCTCATATGCTTACTTTGGAACATTAGTAAATCTTCTTAGGACTGTGTCTTTATGAGGGGGGAGCTGATGGTAACCTGGGAACCATGGAGAACCACTGCCCTGTCACATCCATTCAGATCCTTGCTCAGAGCAATGGATCTGGAAAGGCTGTGGCCTCCTCTTACACCAGCCCATTGTGGTGCTGAAGCACAAGTCTTGACAGATAGCCAGCTTCAGAACGTGAATTGCTCTTGGAGTCTATCCAGAATATGCAACATTTGCTCTGGGCACTGTTTGCTTCTCGTGTCAAGATACAAGACCAATGTTGGCCTTCTCAGAGAGCTGCACTTCAGAACCAGATGGACAACAGAAAAATACCTGGAAAGAAGCCAAAATTAGGCAGGGAGTTAAACCATGGGACAAAGTCTTCACAATCTGAGACCATAAAGAAGTTTTCAGTTGCTGTAAAGTTCAAAGGGCTTCTAGCACATGTCCTAGGGAAGCCATGGAAAGCCTGATAGTAGGGCAAGACCTGGTAAAGCATGTCTTCAGTGATCTCTACTTCAGTTCTTTCTTTTATCATAGCATATTCTCAGGTATGCCCTAATTTCTGAGCCTATGGAACACCCCCTGGACTCCTGCAGCTGCTGGAGCACCTGATGTTTCTTCTATCAGTGTGTCTTTCCTTGCATGCACTTGTGTAGTTTTAATATTGAATGTCTCACAAGCAGAGAGCTCAATACCCAAGGTGCCATTGTTGAGTGAAAGGAAACCTTTAAGAGGTGGGGCCTGGTGAGAGGGCTATAGGTCATTAGAAGTGTGCTGTGGAAGGGAACGCTGGGACTCCACCTTGCCCATTTTCACTCTTTTACTTCCTGGCCATGAAGTGAACACTCTGGTCTCACCACATGTTTCCCAATATTTCTATTCCCTGATCCCCTGAAAGATCCACAAACAATGGATCTACGAGATGATGATCTGGAATCACTTATGTGTTGAGCCCAAATAAATCTTTTCATTATAAGTCAATTATTTTGGTAAGTCAATTATTTGGGTATTGTGCTACAGCAAGAGAAGTTGACTAAAACAGCACCATTGTATTTTGATTAAACAGAATGACTTCAACTCAAAATACTGACTTAGAATACTCAGTGTGTGGTCATATGGACCAGGGGAGTCTTCAGCTGTCTGTGTTGCATTCCATCAGCTAGCCTCATAGTGGGCAATGTGGCTCCTTCATACTGGCAAGGTGTTCCCCAGGGTGACACTGGATCTCTTTGTGGGGTCAGTTCACATGCCTTTCTGCGTATATCCTGGAGGAGTCCAGGAGTTTCTGTTCCTGACAAATCTGAGAAGCATACATGCCTTCTTTACAGGGGAAGGTTGGGGTGCAGACTTCAGTCGTGCATCTCACACTGGCTTTAACTCCTTCCTTCTTACTTCTCCCTTTTCATTCATCTTCCTTACATTTGGGGGACTCCTGTGGTCTGAATGTTTGTGTCTTCCCAGAATTCACCTGAGATCATAATCCTCTAGGTGATGGTAGTAGGAAGTGGGACCTTTGGGGTCATGAGGTCATAAGGGCAGAGTCCTTCTGGATATAATGTAGGGGCCCTTGCAAAGGAAGCCAGAGGGAAGGCAGTGATCCCTTCCATGCATACTGTGAAGGAAGCAGCTCACATGAACTATGCAGTGCAAGCACATGAAATTCTAAATTTGTTGGCAACCTGATTATGGACTTTCCAGCCTCCAGAATTGTGACAAACTTCTGTCGTGTGTAAGCCACCCAGTTTATATTTTCTTATAGAAGCCTAAACAGGCTAAAAAAAAGAAATCCAAACTACATGGACATGAGGTTCAAAAAAATTGGGTCACATAGATAGAAACTACTATAACTCAAAACAGTGAGTAGGAGGAAATTTCTGAACCTTGGCAAGCCTCAAGTCAGTTGATATGCAAAAGGAGGGCCAGAGGTAGAGGTCATGGTTGGGCTCAGGGCAGCTTTCTAAGGCCTTACAAAAAACTTTATCCACAATGCGGTATCTGAACATGGCTTTTCACTGGCCTGAAAGAGATGCAGGGATAGGTTTTTAACCTTGATACCCCTTGGTTATGTCTCACCCCCTCACCAACAGACCTTAGACAGCTTTGGAAGGCCTGCTGAAGTTCCAGCCCTGATAAGATCACTGTCCTCTGCATGTATTTTATGCACTGTTAAAAGAACTCCAAGTACAGTGACTCCACCAGGGAGCAGATTTGGATCAGGATCAAGGATGGGAAGCAGGAGTGGCTTGACACCTCATTATCCTCAGTATCCCATAGAAGAGATTGTGCTTCTTTCCCTCTCAGACCTGGATTGTACAATACTGCATGTTCTAGTCTCCAGCATCAGAGTACTTTCCTGATAACTCAAAAAGTCTCCTTGAGAACTATAAACTATGGTTACCACAAGAACACAGAATTTCTCCTTTGATTTTGTTCCAGTTGACTGCTCTAGTTGGCTTGTTATTATGCTCTTTAAAGCTGACTTTGCCTCCCTGTGGCCCTTCTCTCCTCTCCTAGCAGACTTCCTACCCCTCAGGTAAGCAACCTGCATGTTGTCTCTGGGCCTGCCTTTGGAGGAACCCAAGCTAAGGCACAGGCCTGGGAAACCCAAGAGATACTGCAACATAGTCCATGTATATCTCATGATAGTTAATGTAAGCATCATTATAGATAAAATCTGCACCCTCCCCAGACCCTGAAATAAGAATGCCATGGCCTTGCATTTGATTGCTCTGCTTTGAAACGTGGTGGGCACAGGAAGATGACATCCTAGTAGTGCTTAATGGGTTCTGCCTGACAAGAATCCTTTGATCAACCCCAAAGCATAGGTGATACAGAGCTATGATATTGTTTTATAGGCATACTTCATTTTATTGTACTTTACAAAAATAAATATTTGCAAAACATTATCTACACATTAAAGGTTTATGTAAAATCACACTGAGCAAACCTGATGTCATATTCCAACAATACAGGTGATCATATACATTTTTTAGCCATGTAGTTAAGGCATATTATGTATTTTTTAGACAGTGTAAACATCATTATAAATACATTAAATTCATTATGAATTCATTGCTATAAATTCTTTAGAGTACTACTGCAAACTAGACAGACTAGAGTATAGTGTAGACATAATGGTTGGGAAAAACAAAATTCACTCACTTCTATTGTCATATTCCCTTGGTTATGAACTAAACTTCCTTAATGTCCATGGTGCCTGAATGACAAGTAATATGCACTGTGGGGTCTTCATGCCTTATTCCTGGCACAGAGTTTCTAAAACACTGCTGGTTCCTCAGGCATAATTCCAGACAGTGTGAAGTTCTTATAGCTCTGGGAAGGTGTGTGGTGAAAGAATTTTGGGCATTGTGGTCCACCATCTCCTGGCCCTCTGTTCTGTAACTTGAGGGGTAACAGGCTGCTTTATCCTATGCATCTTGATTATTAGAGCAAGATTGGCCACCTTTCATGGTACCCACTGTTCTCCTGCTCTACCTCAGGTAGAGATGCCTACTACTTAGATGCCTATAGGCTCACTGGTAATATAAATGAGTGACATCTCAGTGACTGGGCCTGAGAAGTGTTATGGAGATAATAGGATACTGTAGAAAACACACCCTTTAAATGGGGGCATCTAAGGTTCCTTGCTCGTGGGTAGTTGTGAGCATTTTTTTAAAGAAGTCAGCTGTATTTTCTGTAAAGAGTTCATATTTAAAAAGAAAATCTTTTGTGTGACAAACTAAACATAATTGCAGACCAGATCAGTCTCATGATCTTTCACTGTGCATCCTGGTTTACAGTTTATAAAATGCATTCACAGTCCTCTCCAACTTTTACAAAAATCCCTGGGATGTCTTTTCACTTTCCAAAGTTAGGAAATATGGGATCTGAGGGAGTGGTTTCTTTATCACTTAGCTATGAATGATGCAGTGAGGCCCAAGACCATCTTCCTTTTAAAGATAAGGATCCAGTTTCTTGAACTTTTAGTTATGCAACAGTCTTCCCTTCTGATGAGGCTGGGGTATGCTTTGAGCCAAGAATAATATGCAGAAAGTTTGGCAATGCTTTTATACACAAGAAAAAGGGCCTGGTATAATAAGCAATCAATGCTAATGTAATTAGAAATGGCTAGCAAAACCATACAGGGTTTGGGGGGCCAGGGAGGCAAGAAGGATGGAATGTTCAGATTCCAGTTAACCAGGCCCAAAGTGGCTCTGTGGTGACCAGATTTTCCAAGATCTGATCAAGATGCACTAGAGTCCTCAAGAAATGGAGGATTTAGGTGCTGAATTAAATCAATTTTTATTTTATTCACTAAAGGCCCAACTAAATTTCCATGGGCCTCAGAATTGTCTTCCCAATAGAAGGGGAAGCTTAAGGGTTTCCCCATTGAGTCCCATCCATCATTCCTAGCTGCTGTCAGTTTTCTAGAGACAACCTGTGATTGAATCCTCATTGGCCAGTGCTGGACTGGCTGTCTAATTCAGTGACATAGGTTTGAGAACCCACTAAGATGTGAGTTCCCCAGCTTCTGGAATTGCCTTAGAAGTGGACCACACAAAGCAGGATTCTAACATCAAAAAGTAAACACAGGCCTGATGCTCCTCCATCATTTTGCTTTGGGCAGTCACTGTGTCAGTCCAAGCTCTCAGAAATTGGACACCACATGATTTAGGTATCATGATACAGGGAAGTGACTTATACTTACACAATGAACCCAAGGACCTTATCACAGAGCTAGAACTTACTGTGAAGATGAGGGGGCTGTCGGTAGAATCTCACTAATAATCATCTTCTATCTTTTTTTTCTTTTGGCAGTGCCAGGGATGTAACTCAGGACCTTGCGCTTGCCAGGCAAGCTCTTATTCTACTGAGCTATCTCCCCAGTCCCTAATCTTCTATCTTGTCTGAGTCCTTAAACACCATTGACATAGAATGAATGTCAACAACTGGTAGTGAGCATAACATCTTTCTGACTAATGAACCAGATATTGGCAAGTGGGTTCTCAAACCTATGTTACTGAATTAGACACTCAGCCAGTCCTGCACTGGCCAATGAGGATTCAATCACAGATTGTCTCTAGAAAACTGACAGCAGCTGGGAATGAGGAAGAACATGTGGTTGTGTGTGCAATGCCTCTCTGAAAAAGACAGAAAAACAAGCTGAGCCACACCTTGCCATTCACCCTCTTAGGGAGGACTGAGTAGGGAGAGAAGAGTCAAGAGTGCAATGGCTGCTGGGGCTGCACCAACACAGAAGGAAAGGTAGGAACAAGGAAGGCCTGTTCTCCCAGGTCTAGCTTGAGTCTGCTCCAAATAGTGGAGGGCTTGTGTGCAATAGATTTATTATGTTCTCACTTGGTGTAAGTGGAGTCAGGAGTGATGAAAATGAAGACACTGTGGAAAAGTTGTATTTTTTCCTAGAAGCAGGGGCCAAGCAGACTTCAGAGTGCAAAATGTTTCCTAGGGATCAATACCTGCAAAAGAAAGGAAATGGCAGCAGGATTGGGCAGTGGAACTGTGACACAGGCCTGAAAAGCCCTAGGCTGGTGCAGTAGAGACCCCTGAAGAAAATGTTGCCCACTATAATGATCCTGCATGGGACCAGGGGGCCACAACTTTGTGCCCCCATCTCACACCATCACCAGATATGAGCAACGTGGAAAGTCATGACCTGGGGAAAGAGACTTCCCAGATTGAAGCAGTCCAGGAGGGAGCCCACAGGGAGCTGTGCAGAACATTTCCTTGTCAGTCACAAGTGGAAGCCTAAACTGTGTATTGAGAAAGATGTGGCATAGGCACCTGGGGTTTAATTTGCCTTGAAACTCTCTGAGCATCTGCTGAGAGCCTGCCTCAGAATTGTCTTGCCTCAGAATTGTCTGCTTCCATTCTGCAGGTATAATCTACAGAAATGAACTTTAAATTTGTAAGTGTCCATGCACATGCTTTTCTTTAATTGATAACATTTATTGAGTACTTTCTGTTGAGCATTTTAAAAGGAGCACCTTAGTACATTAACATATTCAATAGATGGGGAAGCTGAAGTGTTTCCCCATTGAGTCCCATCCATCATGGTTTGAGGGTTACTCTCTGGCATATCCAGGCTTCCCTGTGCACAAATGAAGCAAGCCATTCTGGTGCCAGAGGAAACCTTGGAGCAGAGAAACTGAGATGCTTAGAGTAGCAGGGTGTTTACTACAGACATTCCTGAGAGTGCACCAGGGGCTGATGGGATGGCATCACTAGCTTCTGCCATTCATCTCATTACTCTTAGCAAGCTCTCTGTGTTAAAGTATGGCTACATAGAAGTTCTGAGTTTGATTCATCTTTGGCTTGCAAGTAGTGGGTATATAGTTCTGTGACTGGACCAATTCTAGCAAATCTCAGCAGCAATTCTTACTGTAGAAGTAAGGAGGATGAACTGGTGATGAGGATTGCTATGAACTAGAGGATATATTGATCCTATTGGGACAAGAATTTGTAATTCAAGTTTCATTTAGAACAATCATTTACTTTCAATAGAGATAAAGCATCTTCACAGAATAAATACTTACTTTGGGACATGATTGAGCCCTTAGTTTTTAGTATTAATCCCATATACAGTGGAGAAATCTTAAGAGGGACCAGTCTTGCATGCTGCTACTCACTAGGACTGTCTGCTTCCATTCTGCAGGTATAAACTACAGAAATGAACTTTAAATTTGTAAATGTTCATGCACATGCTTTTCTTTAATTCATAACATTTATTAAGTACTTTCTGTTGAGCATTTTAAAAGGAGCACCTTAGTACATTAACATATTCAATAGTGAATTTAAGGTAGAATCATTAGTTCCATTAATATTTTTTGTACACATGAGGAAATTGAGCTACAGGATTTGAGTAATATATATAAAGATATTGAAGTTACTAGGTGCTTGATCTGAGATTTAATCACAGAGATCATCATAAAAAATGAAAATTTCTCAATAGTCATAGTGGAGCCCCATTGTGATGAAATTCTCTACTACTGAAAACAAGGGACTTGGAGAAAGCTCATTGGCATAAGTGCCTGCCTGGCCAGAGCAGGGTCCTGAGTTACATCACTGATAACAAAAACAACAACAGGATCCAGCCCTAGCCCATGCCCCTGTGAGTGTGTGGGAGATCTTCCAGCTACCCTGCTCCAGCGGAATATCCCTGTCCAAGCTCAGGCACAGTGTGGGTGAGACCCTCTTCAACCCATTGGGAACCCACCCATCACTCCGCAGCAACACACCCCCACACCACCTGACCAGTAAGAATTTTTGCCACATTATGGGGACCCCAAATCCAGCCCTAGCCCAGGTCTGGTGAGTGTGTGGGAGAGCTTCCTCTCCCCCCTACTCCAACTTCTCCCCTCCAGACTCAGCGCAGGGCTGGTATTCAGGATTGGGGTGAAATCCTGCAGCTGCAATCCCTGCAGAGAGAGCAGGGAACAGAACCACCCAGCTAGTCCAGGAGCAGAATATCTCACCAGAGGGGCACAACAGGTTCACTCCCAAGGGTGGCAGCAGGAAGGAGCAGAGCACAGCAGCCAGACCAAAGCTAGGCACAGCTGGATAAATTCAAACTTTGTAGATCTACACCAGAATTTCAGTAGATGCTAAGATTATAACTGCACCAAAGCTCTACAGCAAGGGTCAAAAGAGTGCTACACAGAATGACAACAAGAAGGAGCAAAATGCCCTTAACAAGTGCAGAGGACACTAACACAGAACAAATTGGGAATCACACAGCTGAAAGCAATGAATGAACAGCTTCTGAAATAAAGAAACAGCAGCAGAAAAATATAGAGGAACTCAGATTGGAAATGAGAAAAGAAATCCCTGAATTAATAGCATCTGCAATAAAGAATCAAATGCAGAAACATACAGAGGAAACCCAATGCCCACGCAGAACAAGTGCAGAGGACACTAGCTCAGCTCAAATGTATGAATTAATAGCATCAATATTAAATAAGCAACAGCAGAAAGTTATACAGGAATTCAGCAGAATTCTTTTCTGAAATAAAAAAGAATTCTCAGAACTCATAGCATCTGAAGTAAAGAATCAACTACAGAAACATAGGGAGGAAACCCAATCTGAAAAAAAATAGTGCAGTAAAAAAATTAATAACTGCTTCTAAAGAAGACATTGATAAATAAAATACAGATTAGAAAAATGACAGATTCCTTGAATGAGCAATACAAGAAAGAAATAGATCACATGAAGCAGGCAAAGAGATTTCAGGAACTTAAAATCTCAATCACAAGCTTGCAAAACCGTTTGAGTGAAAGTGAAGACAGAGTTTCAGATGCTGATGTTGAAGACGCTGGTGCAGCAAGTGAAAAGGTAAGAAAAAATCTCTTTAAAACAACTAGAATGCAAGAAAAAATAATTCATCACTTGCAAAATGATGCAAAGATGAACAATCTAAGACTAATAGGTATCAATGAGGAAAATGGAGTCAATACAAATGACATTTAAAAAATATGGGCAGAAGTAATAGCAGAAAACTTCTGAAATATGAGGAAACAATCTGATATTCAGGTAACTGAAGTATATAGAATGCCAAGTAACCTCAACCCAAATAAAAACACGCTGAGACATATAATAGTCAAGATCCCAGAAATTCAGCTCAAGAATAAAATACTGAAACCCTCTAAAGAAAAGAAGCAGATCACATTTAAAGGAAAACTCATCAGAATTATGGCTGACTTCTCTTCATAAACCATGAAAGCAAGAAGAGCATGGAGCAGAGTACTTCAAGTCCTCTATGAAAAAAATTCTGGCTCAGACTACTATACCCTGCAAAACTCTCTTTCAAGTTTGATAAAGAAGTGAAATACTTCCATGACAGAGAACAATTAAAGGATTTCATGGTGACAAAGCCAACCCTACACAAGCTCCTGAAAGATGTTCTAGAGAGGGACCAAAATGATCAGAACTCCACAAATGAGATCAGAAACAACCAACTAAATACAGCACATAATTAAACACAGGAGAAAAAAGAGTAAACAAAAACAGGTAAAAATAATTTCATTCATAAGTCAATACATCTCAATTATAACCATCAATGTAAATGGATTTAATTCACCAATTAAGAGAAATAGACTGGCACAGTGGATTAGGAAACAAAATCCAATAATATGCTGTATACAAGAAACATATGTAACTAATAAAGACACTCATAGGCTGAAAGTCAAAGGATGGAAAAAATGCTACATGCCCCAGCACCTCAGAAAAAAGCAGGGGTAGCAAT
>NW_004524744.1:143656-144272 GCF_000260255.1 Octodon degus
AATGATTCTCACCCTGACTAACTATATATACTGACTCCTGTGAACTAAGCATCTGCACTGAATATGACAATTTATAATAGTAGTTTCATACTTGGAGTGCCTGTCATTCCGGTCTTCTGAATATGGGCTGCTTGTCATGACATGCCAGTTGCTGCTGTGCTGTCTCTCAGGTAGATGATTTTTTTTTTAAAAGGGGGTGGTGAATGAAGGCAGGAGACAGGAAAAGGACTGTTGCGGGACTTTCCTGCTTCAAGGTTGTATATGATTAGATTTCTGAACTTATGTGTAAACGTAAGAATTATATAATTCTTTATGCCTATTTCCAAAATATATTTTTAATTTTTTAATGTTTTTTCATCATACTCTGTTGGGACTTGAAGTTCAACATATCAATACTTGATGAAAAATACCTGTCCCATGTTATGCCTAAAATGTTTGATATTCAGACAGATAGAGAGGTTAAGCTTAACAGCCTAGTTTGTATAGCAATAACAATAAGCTTCTCTTCTGGAGGGTGAACAACCTAAGTTTGCAGAACAAAATTAGAGAAAAAGAAGGGCCGCAAGGAAAGCACACATTTTGGCCCTAGCCTTCCTACGTCAATTAAGATTCAGGA
>NW_004524744.1:145512-198343 GCF_000260255.1 Octodon degus
TTAGGATAGATATATAGTTACATTCTCTTAATGAATAGAATGATTTGTTCTAATGGTGTTTGTAAATAGGATCTCAAGTCCACATCTTGTACAGCAATTAACCACTAAGAAGAATGTATGCAGTGTGTTAATTATTGAAATTGTCCTAGAGATTTGATTTGAAACTGTCTCAATTCTATTTGTTTATCAATAAAATTATGAAAAAAAGAAAATAAAAATACAATTAAAACCATGAAATTTATAGTTTTAATGGGCTTTAGTATGGATATAAAGTGAAAAATATATTAATTAACATATACTAAAATTTCCTTGTTCTGTAAGACATACTTTTTATATTATTCTTTCAGAAAAAAATTGGCCTCATTACGTTGACCTTTGTAAGGGATGCTTTCCCTCTCCTATGCGGGAGGATCTGTTATGTCCTCACATTGTCTTTACACATATTTCTAGAATCTGAACTTTTTGTATGGCTCCTAACACCTAGAAATAAGATGTTAGAATTCCTACCCTTATTTAATAAACTGTTGCTTTCCCCAGTGTTTAAAAGCAAGGTATCCTTTCCCTGAGTAAAATTAGGATGCCATGGGTCCAAAGGCATAGAATTTTCAAAGAAGAATACATTTATATCCAATTGGCCATACCCAAAATAAATCTATATGAAGACATATAATAATCAATATCCCAAAAATTTCAGCACAAGTACAGACTATTAAAAGCTATTAGAAATAATAGATCACCTATAAAGGAAAGCTCATGAAAACCACAGCAGTCTGCTGAACAAAATCCACCAAGTCAAAAAGAGCTTGAAGTAAATTATTTCACATCTTAAAAGAAAACAATATCCAAGTGATTCTTTCCTGCAAAGGTACCTTTTAAAAGTAATAAGTAAGATCGATGAACACCAAAGAACAAATGAAGAAATTCATGGCTACTAAGGCAATTTTATAAAGAGTACTGAAATATATATTTGAAAGAGATAAGAATGACCACAGTTCCAAGAACAAGAACAGAAAGAAACTACCAGGAAGGGAAAGCAATTGAACAAGGAAAAAATTAGGAAACCAACAGCAAGAAAATAACATGACAAAGATATGCCAATACATATCAGTTATAACCATGATATAAATGGCCTCAATTCACCTTTCAAAAGAAACAGGCTGGCAGAGTATATCAAGAAACAAATCCTACAATATATTTTATACAAGAAACATATTTAACACAAAAGGAAATTCAAAGACTCAAAGTCAAAGGATGGAAAACAATATTCCATGTGACAAACCAAAAAATAAAATCAGGAGTACCTATTCTGTTTGTAAACAATATGAACTTCAAGTTAAGAATGATCAAAAGAGAATAAATAGGTCAGAGCATACTTGTTAGAGGAAAACTTAAAGAGGAAGACAACACTCATAAATATGTATACATCAAAAAGACCAGCCAACTATGTCACCCATTAATAGACATAAAATAATCAATATGACAATTGTAATGGGGGACCTTATCACCCCATTTTTGCAAAAAGATCACTTAGACAAAAAATTAGCAAAGAACCCAAACTTGTGAAGAAAAGGACCTAGTAGACCTTTACAGAGTTCCACCCAACATCAGGATGCATATTCTTCTCAGTTGCACATGGGACATTCTCTAAGGTAGACCCTAGAACATGCTTAAGTAAATGTAAAGAAATTGAACTTATCCCATGTACATTACCTGCCTTAGTGCAATCAAATTGGAAATTATTGACAAAAGAAACCACAAAACTCCACAAACTCATGGAAATTAAACCACACCCTCATGAACAAACATTAGGTCACTAAAGAAACAAGAATAAATTAATATCAACAATCAAACAAAAATGTAAATACAGCTTACCAGAACTTGTGGGAAGCAAGGAAAGAGGCCCTCAGGGAAAAATTTATATTGGTCAATTCTGACATCAGAAAAACAGAATGAGCACAAATAGCCTAATTCTGTACCCAAGCTTCTAGAAAAAGAACAAATTAACCCAAAGCCCAAAGAAGGGAGAAAATTATAATAATCACTGCTGAAAATAACCCAATAGAGACTAAGAAAATAATACAATGGATCAATGAATTGAAGAGTTGATTCTTTGAAAGAGTAAATAAAATTGATAAACCCCTAGCCAACCTTATCAAGAAAAAAAAAAGAAGAAACCTCAAATTCATGCAATAAGGAATAAAAAGGATAAAATCACCAGAGATCCTGTGGAAATTCAAAAGATCATGAATACCTACTTCAAAAACCTTTACTCACATAAAGCGGAAATTGCACAGGAAATGGATAGATTCCTAGCAATGTGTGAATTATCAAAGCTGAATTAAGAAGATATAAGGATTCTGAATATCAGTCAACAAAAATATCAATCAACGAAATTCAAAATGTAGCCAACAACATACCAAGAAAGCAAGCCCAAGTTCTGTTTGATACACAGCTGAATTCTACAGGAAATTTAAAGAAGATTTAATGTCAATAATGTTCAATCTCTTTAATGAAATTGAAAGGACAACAATCCTCCCTAACTCACTCTAGGAGACCACTCTTACCCTGAAATCAAAACCAAAGAAAGATCCAATGCAAAAATAAAAATGTCAAGAAAGGGCACCCCCCTAATGAATATAGATGCCAAAAATCCTCAATAAAATACTTGCAAACAGAGTGCAGAAAATATCAAGATACCATAGCCAAGTGGGATTCATCCCAGGAATGCAGGGATGGTTTAATATATGCAAATCAGTAAGTATAATATACTATATCAACAGAGCAAAAGACAAAAATCACATTGTCTCATTTGAAGCAGAAAATGGTTTTGATGCATTCCAACACTCATTCATGATAAAACCCTACAGAAAATTGGAAGTGATGATTCTTACCTTAATCTTTGTTATAGATGGCTTACCTTAAGCCATCTATGACAAGATAGGCCATCTATGACAAGGTAAGCCATCTATGACAAACCAAGAGCCAACATCATTTTTTTTTGGTGGGGGGAGTACTGGGGATCGAACTCAGGACCCTGCATTTGCCAGGCAGGCACTTATTCTACTGAGCTACTTCACCAGCCCCAGTCAACATCATACATATTAAATGGACAAAAACTGAAATCTTTCACTCTACAATAAGGAAAAAGATGACAAGTTAAGGATGTTCACTATCACCACTCCTATTCAATATAGTTCTGGAAACATCAGCCAGAAAAATTAGACAAAGGAGACAAAAGGAATAAGATTTAGAAAGGAAGAAATGAAATCATCATTATTTGCAGATGACATGATACACTACATAGAAGACCACAAGAACTCCATGAAAAGACTTCTACGATGAATGACATAATTCAGTAATGTGGTGGCACCCAAAGTCAACAAAAAAATTAATATCATTCTAAACACAACAAATGTACTGAGAGAAAAATTAGGGAAACCACACCTTTCACAATAGACTCCCCCAAAATGAAACATTCAGAAATCAATCTAATTAAAATAAAAGATCTATACTGTGTAAATTTCAGTACTCTAACAAAGAATATAGAAGAGATTATAGAAAATGGAATGATTCTTTACTAGTGTGTAGGAAGAAATAACATTATGAAAATGGCTATATCCCAAATTATTGCATAGGTTTAATGCAATGCCCATCAGCACACATCACAGACCTAGAGAAAGCATTCCTAAAATTCATTTGGAATTTTTTAACAAACCTAGCTTTTTGGCTCTCTGAGCAGCACCATGGCAATAGGCAAGAACAAGTGCCTTAAGAAAGGCAGCAAAAAAGGAGCCAAGAAGAAAGTGGTTGATCTATTTTCTCAAAAAGACTGGCATGATGTGAGGGTGCCAGCTATGTTCAATATAATAAATACTGAAAAAACACTCGTTACCAGAACTCAAGGACATGTGTTTGAAGTGAGCTTTGTTGATCTGCAGATTGATGAAGCTGCCTTTAGAAAATTTAATCTAAGTATTGAAGATGTTCAGGGCAAAAATGCCTGACTAACTTCCATGGCATGGACCTCACCCATGACAAAATGTGTTCCATGGTCAAGAAATGGCAGACCATGATCAAAGCTCACACTGATGTCCAGACTACCAATGGTTATTTGCTTCAACTGTTCTGTGTTGGCTTTACTAAAAATGCAACAATCAGATACAGAAGACCTCTTATACTCAGCACCAGCAGGTCTTCCAGATCTGGAAGAAGATGAAAATCATGATCTGAGAGGTGCAGACAAATGACTTGAAGGAAGTGGTCAATAAACTGATTCCAGAAAGCACTGGGAAAGACATAGAAAAGGCTTGCCAATCTATCTACCCTGTTCATGATGTCTTCGTCAGAAAAGTAAAAACCCTGAAGAAGTCCAAGTTTGAATTGGGAAAACTCATGGAGCTTCATGGTGAAAGTAGTAGCTCTGGAAAGGCTACTGGAGATGAGACTGGAGCTAAAGTTGAATAAGCTGATGGATATGAACCACCCGTCCAAGAGTCTGTTTAATATCCAGATTTCTTTTTCCAGAACCAGGAATTGAACTCGGGCTCCTGCACCTTGCCAAGCAAGCGCTTATTCCACGGAGCCATGTCCCTGGCCCCAAGATCCAGATTTTTAATAGTGATAAATAAAGTTCTATTTGTGATGAAAAAAAAATTTACTAAACCTAGAACAGCAGAGGTAATTCTGGCCAACAAAGGGAAAGCAGGAGGCATTACAATCCCTGACTTAAAATTATACTACAAAGCTACTGTGGTAAAATCAGTGTGATACTGATTAAATAACATACCTCAGGATCAATGGAACAGATTAGAAGATGCAGACATAACTACAAAGAACACTTAGCCACCTTATCTTTGACAAAGGAACCAAACATGTTTACTATAAGAAAGACAGTATTTTACTAGTCTTTACAGGAAAAACAGACTCTCCACATTCCAAAGCCTAAAATTACACCATGTCTATCACCATGTACAAATCTACAGTCAAAATGGATAAAAGATTTCAATATTAAAACTGAAACACTATATCTTCTGAAGGAGAAACTAGCTAGAAATCTCAAAGACATAGAAGGAGGTAAAGAGTCCGTGAACAAAAACCAAACTTCATACTTCAACAAATCAATAAGTGAGACCTCATCCTTTTGAAAATTTCTGCACATCAAAAGAAATTATTAACTTGATGGGCATTTAGATTGTTTCCAAAATTCAGTTAAGACAAAGTGAGATGCTATACAATACTTGATGGAAAATACCTGTTCCATGTTATGTCTAAGATGTTTGATATTCGGACAGACAGTGAGGCTAAGTTTAACTGCCTATGTTGTAGGGTAATAATAAGCTTCTCTTCTGGATGGTTAACAACCCGAGTTTGTAGACCAAAAATTAGATAAAAAGAAGGGTTGCAAGAACAGCCAACATTTTGGCTCTAGCCTTTCAAGGTCAGTGAAGACTCAGGACATAGCAGATCCTGTACTGTAACATCACTTAACTCAGTTGTGTCCCAAATTTTCTGATCAAGGAGATTATGGGGTTACAGAGGAAAGTGATCTATGATGTAGAGTGTGCCTAAGGAGAGTCACATGGAGATAAAATATTCTCTCAGGCCTTCACAGAGAGCAAACTTGTCAAGCAATGGCCGTGACTCATCCACATGTCTGACACTGACAAAGGATCTACAAACTATGGTACAGGGTTTCAGGGTAAATCCTGAGGGGATTTGACTGACCTTGGCAGATACAAAAGTTACATTTCTTGTTATATAGGTCTTGCTTTATCTTGGTCTTAACCATCCAGCAGAAAAGTATAAACATGAAGTATAAAAAGTAAAGTCATATGAATATGCTGAGCTGTAAAAGGCTCAAGTTAACAACTTCTAACATTATTAGTCTTATGGAAAGCCCACTATTACAAACTACTAAACTATATTGAAATATTTTGCTGAATTCATGCACTCACAATATTTAAATGACAATAAAATGCCTTCTCTGACAAAACTAACCAGAAAAGGGGGATACAAATGAATGACTATTTTGTATCTGTGTACTCAAAGTAGTTAGGATAGATATACAGCTGCATTCTCATTCTCTTGATTCAATGAGTAGAGAGATTTGTTCTGATAGTGTTTGTGGACAGGATATAATGTCTCCATTTTGTACAATGAATAACCCCTAAGACAACAACATGCAATGTATTAATTAATGAAACTGTGCTAGTTATCGGTTTTGAAGCTGTCTCATTGCTATTTGTTTCTCAATAAAATTATTAAAAAGAAAAAGAAAACAAATGACCATTTTGTATCTGCATATTCAAAATAGGATAGATATACAGCTACTTTCTCTCAATTCAATGAATAGAAAGGTTTGTTGTAATAGTGTTTGTGGACAAGATACCATGTCTACATCTTGCACTATGAATAACCACTAAGAAGACAAAAATATGCAATGTATCAATTATTAAAACTGTCCTATTAATCAGTTTTGAAACTGTCTCATTGCTATTTGTTTCTCAATAAAACTATTTTTAAAAAGTGAGATGCTATAAACATGGATGTACATATATCGCTGTGGTATGAGGTTTTCAGATCTTCTGGAAAAATATAATAGTTGAACGGGATCTCCGTTCCTAGCTTTTTAAGGCATCTCTACACCGATTTCCATACTGGTTGTACCAGTCTGCACTCCCACCAACAGTGGTTTTCCTTTCCAAAGAAGGATTTCCTTTTCTCCACACCCTCTCTAGCATTTGTTAATGGATAACTTCTTGATGTTAGCTATTCTTTCTGTGATGAGATGGAATCTCAGAGTCTTTTTAATTTGCATTTCTCATGTGACTAATGATGTGAAACATTTTTTCATATATTTACTTGCCATTTGCATTTCTTCCTCTGAGAAGTATATATTCCTCTCAGATGTCCAGTTTTGGACTGGGTCTTTGAATTTGGGGGGAGGGGACTGAGTTTTTTTGATTCTTTATATGTTGTAGATCGAAGGCTTTTGTCTGAGGGACAGTTGGCTATAATTTTCCCCCAGTTTGTTGTCATTCTTTTTACTCTTTTGGAGTTTTGCTTTGAAGTGCAGAAAGCTTTAAAAAAGATGAGATCCCAGTTCACCATAGTCTGAAGTGAAGAAAATCAGATCCATATGTGCAAACATCATATTGTTTTGCTAGTGTAAGAACTTGTAAAAGTAAATAAAATCTGAAAGGTATCATAAGTACTTTGAAGTTGGAAACAAGAGGAAGGAAATACTGAGTTGAGAAGGATAAGAGAGGGAGGAAGATGGCAAGAGAGAGGACAGGAGGCATGGAGGATGGCTTGGATAATTGTACTGTTGATTTCTGCTGGTCTAGGGAAAGGAGCAGTTAATTAATTTTTTATCTTAATCACTTATAACTTTTTTCAATTTTGTATGTATAAATCTTGTAATCTAATTAATTTGAAGACAACACTATGAAGTACAAAAATTACTGTCAAATTTGTATTATTGCTTAGTGAAATTTTGTGTCATTTCTAATTTTTAAAATTATTTTTATTATCCTTAAAAACTAAAAAAAAATTTAATTTCAAAAACAAAAACCATAAATTTCATTTTGTATGCAAAATGTTTCCCCTTGTTAGTGTAGATTTACCCTGTGTTCCTCTGGCCAGGCTGATTGCCAGGTTCCATATGCTTCACTTCATGAAGACTGATGGATTAGGCACCTGGATCCTTCTGGCTAAGCTAGATACCCAGAGTTTCAAGCACTTCTGCACCTGTCCCCACTGGAGAATGTACTGGGTACCTGGGCTCCTCCAGCTGAGCTAGTTACCCAGAGTTCTGAACATCTCTGAGCTGGTCCCTGACCCTTGGGCTGTTCCCATTGCTTTTAGAATTAAATTAAAGCTTTTTATATACTATAAATCCCACCTGGTCTGGCTCTTCCTTCTTCATAACTTCATTTCATTCACTTTATTTTACCTCCCTAACTGAAACTGCCTTCCATGGTGAATTTGGCTTAGATCAGGTTCCCCTGAAAGCAGATCCTGAAAAAAAGATTTGGGTGTTCCATTTTGGCAGGGATACCAGAAAGTTCAGTGAGGACAAAGTAAGTAAGAGAGAGAAAAATAAGACTTAAAAAGGTGTTTTAATTTGTCATACTACTTTGGGCAATTGGTGTTTAGTCCCACTGGGATCCTTGAACTATATGTACCATACTTTAATTAGCTACCTATGAGTTGAAAAATAAAGATTCATCCATCTATTCTCATTACCATTAGTTGAGTGTAACATCTGGGGATACAGACTCCCTAACATCCCATGTGAGAACCAGTCTTGCTTGTGGTAGTAAAGATCCAAACCTATAATTTTCTGTACAGTTCCTCTCTGTGTCCTCTTATGGAGCATTCATTTCTGGGTCATGCATCATAGAATCAGAGTAGTATTTTCAACTGTGGCTTCTTGGGAACCCAAAGAGGCCTTACCATGTATTATTCCACTCTCTTGGTGGCATGATGAGAGGAAATTCCACTATGTCCTAGACTACTGTACTCTGAAACAATTAACTACTATGAAAGAAATCCTTTCCAACCCCGCAGAGTTTCTCTTTAATGCTTTAGTATGTTATGTCTTAGCTTGTCCTGAGTACTTGTCATTTCTTGAGTTTATACAATATAAGTATACTGTTTTATGGAATGACCAGAAGAAGATCCTTGAAACTGTGTTTTGATAGGAACCAAAGGGTAATACCATTAATATGTAATTCTTTCCATCTAAAGTGAGTTAAAACTACACTATCCTTTTTCTAGAAACTGAAAATAATAAAGTGAATCAACAGCCACATGCCACATGCTACATGCCATATACCAACTAGAAAAATTGATCTGTTCTCAATATGATTGTTCTCACAGAGGCTGACTGTCTCTCAGTTAGGCACAGGGACTAAGGGATAGTCCATAAAGTCATTCCCTTTCAGGTAATTTTTATGAAAGCCACTTTATGGCACCCTCCAGATTCAATCCCAAGCACATTCTCTCCATTCATGGCAGTAGCCATTGGCCAGGTTCTGAAGCTGGTATGGTGAGTAACTTTTTTCCCTAAATCATTGATGGTTCATTCTTCATTGAGCTCAGCTGGGTCTTAATCCTCATAATTGGTCTATAACCCAGGAGGAGAGGTGAGATTTATATGTTCAGTAGGGCAAATAGCATCATGCAAGGCATCTACCACAGATACAACCTGCACACATTCTCAGGTAGTATGGGGGAGAAAGGGATTGCTATCCTCTTATAAGGGTCCATGGGGCCATTTCTGCCATTACTGCATGTTCAGAGGAATCTGAGCATTTAGAGTTCCTAAGGGCATGAGTCAAGGTACTACTATAGGCATTTCCTCACTCCTTTCTCCAAGGGCCAGGTTTTAACAGAGATAAGTTGGGATGGTAATTGGGCATTATTTGTAATTCTGTTCTTCCACAGGGCTCTGGGCCTGACTTTCAGCAGTCTTTCCTGAACTGCAGGAAATGACTTTGGTAAGTCCTGCTCTAATTGTGTTCTCATATTGTGACTGATTTGGTAGGTAACTAACCTGAAGCTGCTATTTTCTTGAGACCATCAGATTCACTTAACAATAAGCAGCTAGCACTATGGTTCTTAATTATGATTGGCCTGGTATCTGTTTAAATTTCATCAGCCCAATGTATTTTTTATCTGTATCCCAGCCCCTTTCACCAGGAGTGAGTCTTAATAGTTTTACTGTCATAGAACAGCCACCACACTTAGCATGAACAATGAGTTATGAATTACAAGTAAACTGAATTTATTATATTTCAATTTTACTTACTTTTTTTTTTTTTGGCAGAACTGGGGATTGAACTCAGGCCCTTGCGCTTATCAGGGAAGCGCTTATTCTACTGAGCCATCTCCCCGGCCCCTCAATTTCAATTAAACAGATTTAGAAGCAGAGATGCAAAGTGATCAAAGTGGTTCTCCATTTCATGGCAAAGATGAGCCCCACATAAGTCTTCTGGCTCATCAGCTGTTTCATTTCTGATTGTCCAGTTATAACAGAAAGTTTTAATTTTGGTTGAACAGAACACTTCTTTAAAGTGTACAGCAAGTGTTCTTTTGGTTCAGGTATTCTTTGCCATCCCCAGATGCTATGAATGCTGGCTAATCAGAGAGCACATCTGATTTTTTGCCAAGGTATCATCTATGGACAAACAGAAACTTACAATGGTCACTTGGCATCCTCAAGATCCACCACACCAAGGACAGCCTTTGGCCGTGATTGCCTCAGGACCCGAAAGGCCAGTGGCTTTGCCTCAGTGTGCAGTTACTTGTAAGGTACAAGCTCTGCTCCAGAATTCCTGTAGGGAGGAAACTCCGGTGAGATTAAATCTTACATTTTTTTCTTTGTTTGGGGTATTTTGCCTGTTCTATCTTCCTGTGTTGCTCTTCTGTCATGAGTTCTTGTCCAATTAGGCATTTAAGAATCTTCATCTTAGGTCAGTTTCTATGGAGGTCAAGCTAAGACAGCAGAGAAAGAAGGCCCTAAGGACAGGGCTCTAAATTTAAATTGTTCACCAGCTCTGTGAGCACATGAGCAATGGTATTCTGTGACATGCATTCACTGTGTGGTTGCTAAACCCAGCAGGAAGGATGCCAGTGGAAGAGGAAAGTCTAGGTGGCACAGCATCCTGTACTTTTGAGAGGTATGGGGAGAGGAACAGCCACTGATGCAGCATAGCAGAGAAAAGAATCCTTAGAACAATGTGAACATAATGCGCTGCCAATCTATGCACAGCAAGGGAGGCGTGATCTAACATGATCAATCAAGACGGTTCATAAGTGTGGTGTTTCTAGGGCCAAGACAGAAGAACAGTCCTCAGAGACACTTTCAGGGAGACAATACAATCAATCAGGACTGCAAGGGAGGAAGTCTGCTAACAGCTGCCCCAGTGGGGAATCAACATCTCTTGGCTAGCCTTTGCACAGCTTAATGTTTGTAGGTCATTTATACTCTTGTGACTAAGAAATTGGTTTGTCACCCAAAATAGAATTATCTTTTCTTATCAGGACAGTGGATTCTGTCTTTAGGTCAGATAAATGCACTTAGACCTCCATGATGCCTCTCCTGTCTGGCTAAGCCCATGGGCCAACTGCTGGGAGCCTTTCAGATTGCTTTGGTACTACCAGTTGATTTCCTCCACAGATATTCCTGCTATGGGGAATTCTAATTCTGTGACTGATGAGAAACACATTTAGGGATTTGGTGTTCTCCATAACTCTCTGGGCATATGGACAACAACTATGGTGATAATGTAGGAATTAAAAACTGTAGTTATGTGATATAAATGCAATCTTGTATATTTAAACAGTAATTCAAGCCAGTTTCTTTCTAGGAGCTTTTGGTCTGACTCTCATTGCATCTGATTTCTGGTAGTTAATGTGTTCTTTTTGATGAGGATATAACCCCCTTGACAGGGAAAGAGGTGGCAAAGATTGGGGCAGAAATATGTGCATTCAGCAATCAAGAGACGGTCATCTGAGCATACTTGTAGAGTCCAAATTTTAGGGTCATTCCCTTTTTATTTTCCTTACCAGAAAGTAGATGAGGCTTCCTGCTAAGAGCTACCTCCAAGAGTCCCATTCCTGCTGGCAGACAGGAGGCTTCCGGGTCCTGAGGCAGCACATTCGTGTTTGGGATCCTGAACCAAAAGAAGAGCCTCCTTTTGAAATGGGAGCACAAGGGGACTTCCAGATGCCTAGAGGCTGCTCTGTATCCTAATTATACCACTCTTCCAAATATGTAAAAGAGGAACTAAAATCATGCAAAAAAAAAGTGGGATTCCCCTTTTGGCTCATGGCGATTTTTTAAGCCTTCATTCTAAACATATACTTTCTTCTTCAGTTCTTCTCCTTTATTACTCCTTCCTGTCATTTCCTCTTTTTCATCTTTTTGATCCTTTGTGAAAGATTGTGTTTACTGGCCCATCTATGTCCGTTTGGTTGAGTCATCTTTCTGTGTACACCGTATGTTCACTGCTGGGTGTATTAGGAACTAAAGTAAAAGGTGAGTGGCCTGAGTCTTGCTAACAGCTAATAAAGCTCTATGGGCTTTTGGGACACACACACACACACACACACACACACACACACACACACACACATGGACTGAATTTCTACAATGAACTTGTCAGAACTGTACAATGCACTGTTGGCTTTAGGACAGTTCACACACTTTATGGTTCAACCATTCCCTCTTTTAACAAGGATCTAGAGGTCCTTGACTATAAATATAAAATGAAATTTTAACAAATGCTTGTGATTGGCCTTGAGAAGGGTACAAGGGATTTACCTGAATAAACCCAACTCACTCCTGAGAGAGCTAGAAGTAGCCTGTGCACCAATGCAAGGTTCCATCTTGCAGGGTTGTTTGTGCTTCCATGTTCCTGCTGTTGCCCTGCTGACCTTAGATCAAACGGGTATATGCTCAAACAGAAAACTTCCCGCTCATTTCTAGAACATCACAGTACTCTGAGCACAACTGGCCCAAAAATATTAAGGAAGGGTTTGTATCCTCCCCCATCCCATACAAACCAAATCTTTAAAACAGAATTCTCTCTACCCAAATCAGTGGTCTGCTCTGCAGGGTCCTTTGACTTTTGATCAAATTGTCCCTATATTTATTGTACATGTTTGCAAATGTTTCTACCTGTTTTGGTGTGTCAAAAAGTCCTACAAAGAGGTCTGCTGTATAATTAGAAATATTCTTATAAGAGATGGTTTCCAAGCTGATAGCTAGCCTTGTACTTTCAGCAGTTACATCTAGCTTTGATAATGTAGCACATAGGACACTCACTGGCTATGACTATAAACTAAAGTCCCCTGCAGCCCATTATATGAACATGTCTTGTCCCATATCTGGGTTCATTATAGTGGTGTGGAGTTCTGCTGTTTCCCATGTGCTAGCATGCCAATTCAATTAAGCATCATCTTAAAGTCATAAATCAAATGTCATAAAGTCGTAAAGTCATAAATCTTATCAATTACTGCCATCTCAAGTAAATGTTTGTTTTTAATAAAGGGTAATAAATTAAAACAAGAGACAAGAGAAAAATGCCATAAGACTATCCTGCTACAATGCTGTATATAGTTAGATTTCTAAATTTTTGTATAAAATGTGTAATTGTTTATTTCTATTTTTTAAAATATGTTTTTATTTTTTAAATTTTTTTCTTTTTTTCTTCACAATCTGTAGAGATTTAAAGTTTGACATATCAATATTTGATGGAAAATACTTGTTCCATGTTATATCTAAGATGTTTGATATTCAGACAGATAGTAAGGTTAAGCTCAACTGCCTATGTTATAGACTAGTAATATTAAGCTTCTCTTCTGGAGGGTTAACAACTTAAGTTTGCAGACCAAAAATTAGAGAAAAAGAAGGACTGCAAGGACAGCCAACATTTTGGCCCTAGCCTTTCAAGGTCATTGAGGACTCGGGACATAAGAGAACCTGTGATGTAACATCCTGTAACTCAGTTGTACCCCAAATTTTCTGATCAAGGAGATTATGGGGCCACAGAGGAAAGTGATCGATGATGTAGACTGTGCCTAAGGAGAGTCACATGGAGAGAAAACATTCTCTCAGGCTTTCACAGAGAGCAAATTAGTCAAGCAATGGCCATGACTCATGCACATGGCTGACACCGACAAAGGATCTACAAACTATGGTACAGGGTTTCAGAGTAAATCCTGAGGGGATTTGACTGACCTTGGCAGATACAAAAGTTACATTTCTTGTTATATAGGTCTTGTTTTATCTAGGTCTTAACCATCTGGCAGAAAAGTATAAAATTGAGGTATAAAAAGTAAAGCCATATTAATATGCTGAGCTATAAAAGGCTCAAGTCAACAACTTCTGACTTTGCCTGTCCTATGGATAATACACTACTATTATGATCTACTGGACTTTATTGGATTATTTTGCTGAATTCACACACCCACAATATTTAAATGACAATGAAATACCCATCTCTGACAAAACTAAACAATAAAAGGTGATACACATGAAGGACCATTTTGTATCTGTATATTCAAAATAGGATAGATATACAGATACTTTCTCTTAATTCAATGAGAAGAAAGATTTGTATTAATAGAAGGATATCATGTCTGGATATCATGTCTGCATCTTGTACTATGAATAACCACTACAAAGGCAACAATATGCAATGTATTAATTATTGAAACTGTTCTACTAATCAGTTTTGAAACTGTCTCATTGTTATTTGTTTCTCAATAAAAATAAGAAAAAGAACAAAGACGTGTTAATTTCTTTGCTATTAACTTCCTTCATTAAGAAATGAGTAAGAGTTTGCTTAAATCAACTCAGCTAGAAATCTACATTTGGATTCTTTATTTCAAATTCAAATTTCTTCCCATGGATGCTGCCTTACCAGATCTAGATGGTTATGCCTTAAAACTTTTTTAATGTTTTTAAAAGTCAGATAAGGGGCCAGCGAGATACCTGTGGTTTAAAGCACCTGCTTAGGAAAGCTTAAGGAAGTGCAGGGACTGTGGTTCAATCCCCAGTATCACATACTGCACCAGCACTGCCAACTGGGTGGGCTAAATTAGCCACACACGCACACACAAAAGGTAGAAGATATTTTCTCCTATAATTTCTAGTAAAAACACCTTGAAAGTTATGAATTTTGCTATTAGCCCCCTCCAAAAGCCATATCCTGCCTTGCACATACCTTGTGTCAGTTGCATTGAGGTCCACATTTGCTCTCCTGATGGCAGCAGGACCACTCCATGAGAGTCCTTCCTGGTGAGAAAATGGCATCAGATCTGCCCTTATTGTTCTTCCCCTCTTTTTTCCTTCCTACCTCTCCCCCAACTCTCTTACCCTAACATCTTTTTCTAGGTGACATTTGTGAAACTCCTGGTAACTGAACTTACCTTGCAACCTTCTACTCGCAGGCCCCTGGTACAACTGGAGGCAATATGAAATTCCACATCAGACTGAGGTAGCCTGAAATCTCACTCCTGACCCTGCTATCTCCAGAGATTCCTGCAGAGCAGAGCTGTGCCTGTGTTCCCTGCCTGAATTTTATTCTCCCTACTTGACCTAGCTGAGTTTCTTGCCCTAGTCTTGACTCCAAGGGTCCCTGGGGCCAGAGGTTGGTGGGCTCACCAGAGCTGGTCAAATCTAAGATGACTGTCAGAAAATAATCTGACTTCATTATAATCCCATCTTCATGCTCACTAACCTCCCTTTCAGTACCATGGTAGGTGGCAAATACAACAATAACCAAAAATAAATAAATAAATTCATAAATAAATATAAAGTAGCACCCCCAGATCCCAGAAAATGTCTGCTTTCTTCCAGAAAAGAAATGAATATTCTTCCCTTAAATAAGACTTCTTTCTCCCCCTCATTTTTTTATCTTGTATCTATAATCTTCCTATCCCAAGCATGTTGAGAAGTGGGTTCCTAGGTCTTATCTCCTTTTCTTCCTGTTCCTGACCAAGTATAAGTCAAGTCTCCTTTTCTCATCAGTTGGTTCTCAGGCTTGTTGATAGCTTCCAAATGCCAAGAGACAAAAAGGAGCCACTCAGCATCAGACATTTTAACAGTGAGTTATCTATGTCCTACCCTAGTCCTGCCTGAGGTCAGTGCTACAGCAGGTACCGGGGAGGTCTGCACAGCACAGCACATAAGGCCATCTCCACTTGGAAGCATCCCTTTTCCCATTTGAACAGAGTGCTCCTCAGAGCCACACTTACAACACACAATAGGGACTCCCAGATATTACCTGGATTGAGCAGACTCCACCTGACCTAAAAGGATCGATCAGACCCTCTCTAAGGACTTGGAGTTGTCATCACATGAGTGGATGGCAGGCAATACAACATGGAGAGTTAAGCTGGATGGCTGGGTTCTATCAATAGCCTGGGTAAGCAAAGGGAGATGACCTACATGCATAGAAACAGAGGGAGATTCCTGGCAATTCACCACACACTAGTTCTTGTCACTTTCTTAACCTTAGTCTCTTCAACATTCCCTCTATTTTTTTTAAAAAAGGCTGGTTTGCCTGACAATAGAGCCATAACTCACAGAGCCATCTAAATTCAAGTATACTCTTTCTCTTGATCTCTGATTTCCTATCCTCTTGAGCTCCTGTCGTCTTGCCAATGGTGGAGTAGAAACCTAACAGGAAGTTGATTTTTGTTCATTTCTTCATTCCAGCTTCCTGCTGCCTCCATCTCTCCCCATGCTTCAAGCCATATCTTTTGAAAGATATTGTTCTCTCTACTACTTCAGTTGTGAACCACAACTCACATATTTTTCTACAAAAATGTTCCTACATGTTCCATTATATCCAAACTTTCTTGCTTTGAAGTGCAAGCTGTTAATTTCTTAACCTCTTTAAAAGAATCTACCTATTTTCCCAGAAGATCTCAACATTTGGCATGGTACTCAGTACCAGCATTATGAGCCTTCTCTGTCCACTGGCAGGTCATGGGTCTACAACCACTCTAATAACCATCCGTCACTGCCTAGTATACCTGTCACTGTCACTTTTTGGTTTTGTTTTTGTTTTTTGGTGGGCTTTTTTTTTTTTTTGTATTTAAGACAGTGTGTACAGGATCTCACTGCATAGATCAGACTCATAGTAATTCTCCTGTTTACAGCCTCCCAAGTTCTGAGATTTTAGGCACACACCACCACACCCAGTCTCAATCATTGTCTCAGCGTGCCCTGAGAGCAGGGCCAGCACAGCAGGCCTGGGGATCAAACTCCTGGCCCCTGTGTCACTGTAACTTGTATCTTATGAAACATCTCCCAGGATGTACACAGGTTCACTGAGTATTTGATAACCTGGACATGATCATAGACTTTGGGCTCCTTGATCCTGAGTATATGGGCCATCCTCTCATTGTTGCATTTTCTATTCCAATTGTTTTTCTCCTTCAGTTCCCATGGCTTTTGTTTATTCTACATGAATATCTGTTTGCGGCAAACACTGATGGTTTCCTGACCCCTAGACACTCACCTCCCTCATTTTTGTGTCAATAGAAGCTGAACATACCTGGGGCTCTCTTCCCAGCCTCCCTGGCAACTAGCTTGAGGTGATCAAGGAGACAGAAATGTGGAAGACAGTTCCTCAGCTGATAAGGAGCATGTCTGGTGAAGAGTGCTTACATCTGTCCCTGCCTGCTTTTAGAGTCCCTCCTGTGAGCATGACACAGAGTGACCACAATCATATCATTCCTCTAAACAGTAGATAACACCTGCAAAGGGCAGAAAGAGTAGACATTGCTGAGCTGCTTGACCAACCATGCGCCTAGCTTCCTCTGCAGTTTATTTCTTGAAGAATGTAAAATCAAGTCTTTGTCACCTTTAGATCAGAATTTGTGTTTTGTTGTATTCCTAAATCTTATAGCCATGTAAAGAATGTGGTGTGTGCTCACTAAAATCGAGGAAATGGTAGGAAGAAATGGAAAGTCAGTTTGTTAGGCCTAGGTGTACCTAGTCTCTCTCATCCCTCTTTATGACTAAGGATGCCAAGAAAAGACTATCAAATTTTCAGTTTGCAGGGTCAATTGATTGCCAGCTTTCACAACATCCAGGTCCAGAGCCCCTGCAGTGATGCCTAGAAATCTACAAACATACAGTTGCCTGGGTGCCAGGAAAAGTAGAGCCTTGAACGCCATCGTCTGGTGAGATTTCTACCCTGAGGCAGGAGCAAGTTTTCCTCATGGAAACCAAGGGACCCCCTCCCAAGAAAGAACAGTCCTATATCTTATGGGAAATAAAGGCTCCTCCAGCTCTATGGATTCCATCAGAGCTGTAGCAATAATGGCTCACCTCAGTAGGTGCCCCAAGCTAGCCTCCTGTGAGCGTGAGCAGCCCAGTCAAACTGTGCTAGTTAAGCTTATCTCTGTCAACATGAGGGGCTTTGGAGCTGCTGAGTGGATGAGCAAACACACTTCCAACTATGTCTGGATGGGTTGCAGAGGACACTGTCTGCCCCCTGCTGCTTTCCTGCTGTTTCTCAGCTCTGCTCCCAGAAAGCAAACTTCTTGCACTTGCGGTACTGGGTGTTGTGTCCCCACAATGACAAAGCTGACTGATGCAGAAACACGCTGCAGAAGGACCTGCCAGGAACTGCAGCTGCAGTCTTCTCCTGCTTTTTTGCTCTCCAGCTCTGCCTGATAAACTCTTCTGTGCTTCTCATGGCCTGAAAGTATTTTTCCCTGCTGAGTCAAGAACCTGCTCCATGGGCCAAGCTGTGGTCCTTATCTCCATTCTGGGGAAGCTCCTCCAAATATGGATATTATCTTGAGTGGCATTATGGAACCACAGATTGATGCTGACTCACAAAACCATAAGCCCGTATGGATTCTTAGAGGTCCATATTCAAAACATCTGTAGCTCAGTCGATCTCCACAGACTATCCTAGGTTTTTCATTCTTAGCTCTTTTCTCCAACAAAAGATCTGTGTCATCATCCACAAGGTATTTACTTCTCTGCTCTCCCAGAATTCACATAAACTGGTATGGCTTTACCACCTCCCCTGGTGCTTGTTGAATTTAATTATTTTGGAGCACATGAAATAGCAGCATTTCTTGATATAGGAATAATTAAAAGGTACAGTCAAAACAGTGATCTCATTGCCCTTCCTCTAGCACAACTAGCAATCACCATCCTGTCTGCTTTCTGTCTTCCTGCGTCAAGAGTCTCATGATACCTAACTATATATTTCTTATTTTTATGTGGAAAGGAAGAAAAAAAAACATTTTCTTGTTGTTCATTAATCAAATGCTAGAAAATTCATAAAATGTTACTTTCTAAGTCTACATTTAAATGTATACACAGACATAGTCTCATGAAAGTTCAGGTGAATACATAGAGGAGCTGATGAAACTGAGATAATTATTAGATCAACTTTTCAATTTCTTCTCCTTAAGCATTCTGCTCCTCATTGGGTGTGGCAATAAGCCCTGACCATCGGAAAAGTATAAGCGTAGAAGAGCAGTAGGCACCTGTGAGGCAACTTGTTTTGTATACTGACGTAGCAACATTCCTAAATGAAAAGTGGTTCATCTTTAAGTTAACCTTTTCTGGTCAGTACATGTAACGGTTCAGAATAGGAGCATCTGTGACGTCACTGGCTCCAACATTCCGCTGTCCCCATGGTGCTGTGGGCCTAGTACTCCTCACCACTGAAGAATCACTGTGAGAGGACACAGGCAGCTCACACACCTGTCTTGAACCTGCACAGACTCAGTGGAAAAATGCCCCGCAAGGAGCGCAAAAGGAAGCTGAACCCTCTGAAAGTCGGAACCTGCAAGAAAGGCGACATTTTGAAGCCGTGCTGCCTTCCCAAGGACGAAAAGTTGCAAGTCTCTGACCCTCTTGGCCGAAGTTCGAAGATGGGTGAAACGGGCTTCACCCCGTCGGGGGTACCTTTGAAAGTTGGAGATCCCATGAACATGCGGAGAGCCGTCATGGCCAATTTGGTGGAGGAGAGGAGGAACCAGCTTTACATTGACAAGCTCCATAAGAATTTAGAAAAGCGGCTGAGGGAGATTGAGAGACGGAAGGCAGACGCGGAGCTGTTTCTGCGCAGGCTTTACAGGACGACTGGTTATTTCACCAGACTGTGGTTTGATTGATGCCCCTGCAGGTAAGTGGTTCATCTCAAAGTTCAGGACAAAAAACACCTGCTGCTCTCCTAGGATTCCAGCGTGATCCAGGTTTAGCAGCCTCTAGCATAAAACTTGCAAAGCAAATTCAGCCCATGTCTTGAAATCTCGTGGAATTAAAATAATGTTTTCTATGACAAGAGTTTCCTAGGAGGGCTTCTAGTCACAATATCCATTTCTGTACTAGATACAGGACAACTGAGGGCACAATTCTAGGTAAGTGAGTTTCAGGGAGTTTGCCCATTTTATCTACATCGTTCGCCTTAAAAACCTGTGTAATTTGTAGTGATAATACATCTGCCATTCTCCAAATGAGTAATCTGAGTCTTTTCTTTCCCCCTTTGATCAGCATATCTGGGTGTCTGGCAGTTTTATAGCTCTCAGTTGAACTGCTTTGGGTTTTAATCTGATCTCTATCACCTTGCTTTTCTCTGTAGATCATGTGTTCAATTTTTTAAAAATTTTTCTTATTTATTTTTTGATACAGGGTCTTGCTCTTCTGCTCAACAGGCATTGAAATGGACTCAAGCATCTTCCTGCCTCGGCTTCCCAAGATCCCCCAGAGGACAGATGCCCACCACCAGGCCGAGTGCGGGAGTTTCTGATGTCATCACACATCTGTCTGAAAGACTCGAAACCAAGCTCTCCTGCCTGCTGTAGTTGCAGCACAAGCACTGCTGTGTACCAGTTTAGCTCTTGTTCTGTATTTCATTGCTGTTTATTTTAGAAGTGTACTGCTTAGTTTTCAAATATAGGAGTTAGTTATGTTCTTGTTTGTAGCTTGACTATATTATAATAAAAACGTACCTCATATCATTTTGATCCTGTGAAATATGTTGACTCCTCCTGAGGCCAGTACATGCTCAGTGTATTGTCTCATATATCCAATTAGAGTCCGTACTCTTCATTATCTGGTTCTGTGCACCACACTGCACAGGGGCTCCCAGCTCCCTAATGCCTTGGGATTACTCACTGACTTGACCCAGTGTTAGTCAGGCTGTTCTCCCTGCCTTGGTCCTGCACTTTGGCCCATGCTGAGGTTTAGACAAGGGCTAGGAGACAGGCCTACTCCCTCAGGTCAACATTCCAAGAATCTGGAGAGCAAAGAAACCCTCCTGTGAGTGCATGGAGATTCTGTCACATGCTCTTGGGGCACAGCTGGCCACTCTGTGCCAGAGACATTCTGCTGGGCCTGCTCACCCCTCCCTCCAGGTCGGGATCCCCTCCCCCACATTTCACTTTGAGATGCTCACAGGCCCTGAGGGTGGTGTACTCTCTGCACTGCAATAGTCTTTTCTAACAGTCTCTCCACCTTAAATGTATTTTTGACAGTGCTCAACCCTTAGGTCCATCTGTGTACCTTCCTGGTGAAATTGCCTGCCTTCCAAACTGTTTTGTCTTCTTTCTGCTGGTTCTTGGAGAGCTCTTTTAGTCCAACCACTTTGAAAGTGCATAATCTGATTTTTAGTTATGTTGCAATTTGCCTCAAAGTGTAAGGATTTATAGACATTCAAATCTGAAATTTCTGTAAACAGTTGAATTCCTTATGGTTCAAATTTAATCTGTGTAGCCATTGTCACTTTTTTGTTGCTCAAACAAAAATCTGATAGTCCAAGATAAAGGAGAACAGGTTCATTTGGCTCACAGCATGCAGAGGGTTCAGTCCATGGCAAGCCAGCTCCTAGTAGAAGGCCTGCAGAGAGGCATGGAAGAGGAGGAAACAGTCCATGGCAGGCAGTGGGCAGCAGGCAGCAAGCAGCAACCACCGAGCAGCCAGCAGCCAGCAAGCACCACAAGGAAGGGAATCAGCACCCCACTTCTGCCTCTTCTCTTTGGTCCAGGCTCTGCTTGGGAGCACTCACTCCCTGGATCCTAGCATGGAGCTGTGAATCAGTCCTCAGGATACATCCTTGATCCCAGCATCACACATCCCAGATTCAGCCACCTCGGATCAGCCCCACCCACAACCACATGAGACTTTGGGGGACACCTGATATATCCTTAACATGCCCTTAGTAATTCTCTGCTTTAAAATGTTTGATATCAAATAACTAAAACATACTAATAGTTTTTATTCTTCACAGATTTCTAGCATTTTTTTCCTCCCATAAGAGTTACCAGATGTGCTTATTTAAGCATCAGATCAGGTGGAGCGTTTGCATTTCTGCCAGTAGCCAGGTCCCAGCGCCCAGCCCCCAGGACCACTGCTCCTGACTCCGCAGCTGCTCTTGGAGTAGGGCATGGTGCTTAGCCCGAGTCAAGCAGCTTCTACATGGCTGACCAATCACCAGGGTGCATTCTGCTGAAAGACAAGAAATGATCTTTTCTGACAACTAAATTTATAAACCCAAACAGAAGTTTGAAAAATCTAGATGGCCATTCAGTAGTCCTTTTTTCTTTACATTCCTATGTTCACTAAACATTTCTCAGAATAAGAACAGAAGTGAGAGAATCTGTATCAGGGTTAAGAAACAGAGCACACTGGGAATTCTTAGACATGATCGTGTCCACTACAAGTTCAACTGTAAGGCCTCCTCTCATTGTCCCCATCTTCTTTAGGTTCCTCTTCTCCTAAAACTTTCAATATCACAAGCCTTTTCCCTAGAATATAGCCAGTATATGAAAACATCTGACATCATTATTTTATAAAAGACTTTTTTATGACAACCCAGGATACTTTCTTTTACTATCAAAAACATTTTAAAATTTATGCTATCAAAGATAAAAGAATTTCATTCCCTATGACATTTCTAGCATTTCTTGGTAATTGCTTATTGGTAAAGAGTATATCTTAATGAACAGGGACTAATGTTAATTGGAACCATAACAATAGGAATTTGAGAATAATGTTATTTTTGTTGTTCTGCAAATAAAGCGGCAGAGCTTGGACCTAAACCAGTCTCCTGATTCCTAACCCAGATCTTTTTCTCCTTCACCAGTGTGAATGATGGTAGCATTTACTGAAGTAAAGAACCCATGTTGGATCTCAAGGGACCAGCATGTGTCCACCTGCTACCCTGGGCCTCATATGAACAATACTGTGTTAGATACATGCAGATCACATAAATTATCCTGGATGGTATCTGCTTTACTAGTTGAATGTGTTTCTCTGTTCAGAAGTTTCCTTCTTCACCATAGGAGACTTTATTTTATTAGGACAGTTTTTGGTAGATTCCTGGCAATGTTTACTGGAAGGTACAGAGATGCCTGATGTGTCCTGCACAGAGGCCCAGCTCCTCCCACCTGCGCATCTTCTACCAGACTGGTGGGCTTTTTATAATGCATGAACCTGCTCCATTAAAACATCATCACCCAGCAGTCACAGTTTCCATGCAGGTTCATTGCAGTAATGTACATGATACTGCTTTGACAGATTTATACGACATGGATCAACCATAAAGAGCATCACACAAAGTCATCTCATTGCTTTACAAATCACCTCTGCACCACCATCCTTAGAACCTCTGAGCTTTCTACTGTCTCCACACTTGTCCTTTCCAGAATGTCATAAATTTGGCAGCACACAGTGTGCAGCCTTTCTTTAGAATGGAGACTGTCTCTCAATGATCTACATTTTACATCCTCTGGATCTGTTCACATTTTGACTGCTCCTTTATTTTTAGGTCTGAACAATGTTCCATTGGTGTCTTGGCTGTTTTCAAGTTTGAGCAGTTTTGAATAAAATTACTATAAACTTCTATGTGCTGGTTTTGGTGAGGACATACCTTCCATTTCAATTGGGCAAATATAAGAACAGCAATTGTTGGGAGTGTGCAGTGACAGCAGAGCTAGTTCTGTATGAAACTCTCTCCAACTGCCCTCCAAAGGGACCACAATGATGAGGATCCCGATTGCTCTGCCTTTCTACCATGAGTCAGATAGTTGCTTTCTGACAAGAGTGTGATGATATCTCATGGATAGTTCAATTTGTATCTCCTTGATGATATTTGATGTGGAGAACCTTTTTACAGGCTTATTTGCCAGCTATGTATTTTCCATAGTGAGGTGTCTTTTAAGGCATTTGGTTCATTTTCTTAATTTATTTATGTAATACAATGTAGAAAGCTACCATGGCATAAGCAATGATTCTTTACAATCATTCTGCAGAAAAAAAATTTTTTGGAGAATTCTTGGTAATTGGAGACCAGTAGTGCACCCCCTCCTTCCCACCCATAAAAGTGCTTACCATGAACAGGGATTTTTTTAAATCAAAAATCCTAAGATTTATGGACAGAAAAGGTTCAGATTCTCAGTGCCTAACTTGTGCACATTGGAGAGGCACAAAGAAGTAGACACATCTTCTTAATCCCTATATCACAAATATAGCAGAAGCAGAAATCTGTACAGTAAAATACAGTCAAAAGAATCCTCTAAATCATCTGGAATACTTAAAAATGTTTAACTTTCAGTTATAACACAGTGAAATGGAAAGCAATAACTTAAGAATTAAATAATGAAGAGAGGGCAAGGAGAAAAGCTGGGAAACATGACAAGGGCAGAACCATATATTTATATGCACAAGATGGGTAAGTCAATGATCCTGAGAAACATCAGCAGGTTTTTGAAACTAACAGCTAATTGGTAGGATTCTCACGCTGACTAACTATATATGCTGATACCTGTGAAGTAAGCAACTGCACTGAAGATAGAAATATGCAATAAGGGTCACGCTTGGAAGGCCTGTCATTATGGTCTTCTAAATACATACTGCTTGTCATGTCATAACAATTACAGCTATACTGTCTCTCAAGTAAATGCTTGTTTTTTAAAAGGGTAATAAATGAAGAGAAGAGACAAGAAAAATAATGCCATAGGACTGTCCTGCTACAATGCTGTATATGGTTAGATTTCTAAATTTCTGTGTAAAAATATGTAATTGTTTATTTCTATTTTTTAATATTTTTTATTTTTTATTTTTTTTCTTCACATTCTGTAGGGATTTAAAGGTTAACATATGAGTGCCTGATGGAAAATACCTGTTCCATATTGTGTCTAAGATGTTTGATATTCAGACAGATAGTGAGGTTAAGCTCAACTGCCTATAGGGTAATAATATCAATAAGCTTCTCTTCTGGAGGGTTAACAACCTAAGTTTGCAGACCAAAACATTAGAGAAAAAGAAGGGCTACAAGGATAACCAACATTTTGGACCTAGCCTTTCAAGGTGCAAGAAGGAAAAATTTATTGAGTAACCATTTGTGAAGTTTCAGTCCACAGTTGGATGGCTCCAAGTCAGGGGGGCATGGCAGGCGGGCATCCCAGAGGACAAATAGTTCATGGCAGTGCAGGTAGGAAGTGGAAGCAGCAAGCAGCAAACCTACCTTTCTCTTTTTTGTACTGTCCTGAATTTACTGGCATTATATTGTATCAAAAAGATTCAAACAGCTCCCCGTCGTTGACAGTAAGCTGTGTGGCCTGCAGGGTGGAGAGGCTGCCGAGGTCCAAAAGCTTCCACATTTCCTTAGTGTCAGGATCTACTTCAGTGATTTCCTGATTCAAAGCTGAGACCTCAGGGACATAACTCTCTGTCCTTTCTCTCCTCCTGCAGCTTCACATAAATACCCCATATAGGGCCTCTCTGACTCTGCTTCCTCAGATGTGTGACAGCCTGATATCTTGTCATGGAGCCTCTCATTAGAGAAGATGGTGATCCCTTGCACACATCCCTGTTGGTGTGGAAGTCCCTGCCCAGACATGTGTAGTGCTTCTTACTGATGGCCCAGGCTACCTTCTTCACTGTCTTGGTGCAAATGCAGCCCATGTTGGTGGGTGCTGGTGAAAGAGCCTGCCTTTCCCTTTTATCCCAGCTAGGCATTTTGGTTGGTCCCATCCACACCCAGTATGAGAGTTCTCTCTTCAGTAAATCTGTGTGGCCACACCCAGAGCTGTGCTATTTCCACTCAGGGTACTAATTTAGTATCACACACCCTTAATTCTGGTATCACACACCCTAGATCCAGGCAGTGTGAAAAGCCTCACCTATGAGTGCATGAGGCTCTGCATAAGGACATCTAAATCTAAGCGCTAACACCTCTCAACCTATTCTATCAGAGATGAGAGTCATGGTAGGCAACAGAACTATGTAATCAAGGACTTAATGGACCTGTACTACAGCAAGGAGGACAGGTCACCAAAGGGAACCCTGCTGGACTGATCTGAGGACTGAGGGAACACAGCTTAGATAGACGAGATGTGCACTTACTTGCTCAGATTCGGGCACCTTGCACACATATTTTAGGACTTTGAAAGTAGTGCCAGAGGGAATGTACTCATCTGGAAGTTACAGGGAGTCACACAGAGTGGCTGCAGAACAGGTACTCCTGGGATAGGTCAGATTTAAGCCCCCAGTGGCCACATAAGCATTTCTTGGAATGTCTCTGTGTATGTAGAGCAGACTTTGCTGTATGGTGACAACTTGGTCAACTTGTAGAAAATGACTGCTTGGTTAATAGTTCCTAGGCTTTTGCAGAAATGTCAGGGCTGATATCACTATTGCTACTGCTTTGAAGGATCTGGAGGAAGCCCAGCAGTGTTGCTCAGGATCCACTGGGTCTGGGGATTTTACAGGTATTGGCAATGAGCCTTCATCCCTGCATGATCTTTCCCCTGTCAGACCTGGAGCAGGAGGCATCTGCTCTTAAGAGAAAAAGAATTAAGAGAAAAATGACATAATGTGTTATATTTTAAGATAACTTTAAATCTAAACAAAGACACAATTTTATTCAACTTCAGATGAATCCTTGAAGAAATGAATACCTTCTAAAAGTAAAGTTATAGACTTAACCTTTTAACTGTTTTCTCCAGAAACATTCTGCCTCATGAGTACTTAAAAGCTGTTAACATTCACCCAAAGTAGAACATAAGATGGTAATAGGCATCTGAAAGCCAACCTTCTCTATCAATTCACTTCCTCATTATAGAATGGTTTATCTTCAACTTTAACACCTTTTCCTGGCCAGTAAATGTAAAGGTTCAGGCTAAGAGCATCTGTTACATACTCAACTCCAACATTCAGAGAGACTTTGTTCCCATGGTGCTGTGGGCTTAGTTATTACTCCTCACCACTAAAGAATTACTGTGCCAAGACAGAGGTCATCTATCTTAGACCTCCTCAGACAAGTTTGAACATGAATAATAAGAGCCAAACCACAAAGGAAAAGACAATGAACATTGGAGACTCCCTCAGACATGGTTCAAAGGTGAGTGACCAGGTTTGTACACCAAAGGAAAACACTTTGAAAGTTGGAAACCCCATGAACATGAAGAGGGCCATCATGAACAGCTTGGTGGAGGAAAGGAGGAACAAGCTTTGCACTGAAAAACTTGAGAAGATTTTAAATATCCAGCTGACTCAATAAAATTATGGGGAGCTAGGTTTCTAAATTTCTTTGTAAAAATATGTAAATGCTTATTTCTACTTTTATATAATTATTTTTCCTTCATATTCTGTAAGGACTTAAAGTTCAATATATCAATATGTGATGGAAAATACCTGTTCCAGGATATGCCAAAATGTTTGATATTTCTGCAGATAGGATAAACCATACTGCATATATTGCAGGTTAATAATTAGCTTCTCTTCTGGAGGGTTAACAACCTAAGTTAGCAGATCAAAATTTGGAGAAAAAGAAGGGCTGCATGATTAGCCAACATTTTTGCCCTAGCCTTTCAAGGTCAGTAAAGACTCGGGACATAGGAGAACCTGTACTGTAACAACTTGTAACTCAGTTGTGCTCCAAACTTTCTGATCAAGGAGATTATGGAGCCACAGAGAAGTGTTCGAGGATTTAAAGTGAGCCTGGGAAGAATCACATGGAGAGAAAAAACATTTTCTCAAGCTTTCACAGAGAGCAAATTGGTCAAGCAATGGCCGTGACTCATCCTCAGATCAGACACTGACAAAAGAATGTACAAAAGGTGGTACAGGGCTACAGGATAAATCCTGATAGTACTTGGCTGACCTTATCAGATACAAAAGTTACAATTCTGGATATATAGGTCTTGCTATATCTTGGTCTTAACCATCCAGTAGAAAAGTATAAAAATGAGGTATATAAAGTAAATCCATATTAATACGATGAGCTGTAAAAGGCTCAAGTCTATAACTTCTGAGGATAACCCACTAATATTACAGACTGCTAGACAGTATTATATGTTTAGTTGAATTCAAACACTTATAGTATTTAGATGCCAATAGAATATTCACCTCTGACAGGACAAAAATAAATAAGTAAATAAATAAAATTTTTAAAAAGAAAAAAAAATGGAAATAGAAAGAAGCAGTCAATGCTCTAATTAGCTTCATCTCCTTTTTTTCAATTGTTTGTACTTTTTCTTTTCTTAATTTCTTATACATTGCTCCAGTTTTTTCTTCTTCAAATATCTGGTAATATGAATAGCTGGTTGTAAGACAATTACAACAAATACTGTGAAATTCATATTACTTTGTTAAGTAAAATTCTGTATGAGTTGTCAAAAAATAAAAGAAAAATAAATAAAAATAAATAAATAAAATAAAATTATGGGGAAAATGCCAGTTAAAATGCAAATAAATAAATAAATAAATATTAAAAATAAATAAATATCCAGCTAAGGGAGATTGAGAGAGAGAAGGCAGCCACAGAGAAGTTTTTAGAAAAGTTTTATGGGACAAGTGGTTATTTTCCTAAAATGCAATTCTGGTGATGTGACATTGGCTAAGTAATTCATCTAAAGAGTTCAATTCAGAAAACATCTACCACTCTCCTGTGGTTTGAACGTGATATAGTTGTAGCTTCTCATGTTATGTCTTGCATTTACTAATGCAGCCCATTTTTTAAAGGCTCTTGGAATTAGATTGCATAATTTTACTATTTATATATGCTTGCAATTAAATACATGTAGACTCCACATCAAATTATGAAAGATATTACTCTTCATTGCTAGGTAAATTATCAAAAACACACTTAACATTTATATACAGTTGCTTAGATTTCCCAATTATCAAATAAGAATAGCATTTAATCCAGAAAATTATTATTACATCTTCCTATGATATCACATATGAATCTATCAGCACAACATTTAACACATGATAGCATTCTTTATTGATATTTCTGGTAAAGATATGGGGAGCTTCTAGATTAATAAATTGCTTCATAGGCAATCTTAGCACTCACAGTGTAAATCATTACTTTTGGGTCTGATGTCTTGATTCACTAGTTCTCAATCACTAACACCAAAAATCTTCCCAAAAATAATTTAAAATTTAGATGACAGGATTTACATAAATTGCTTGCAGTGTGAGTAGTGCCATGTGTTCATTAGAGGCCTGCTTGCTCACTTTTATTGTTTTTTTTTTTTTTCATTTTTTTATATTTAGTACAGGGGCTACAGGATCTACAGGGTCTCACTACACATATCAGACTCATAGTGATCCTCCTTTTCTCAGCCTCCCAAGTGTTGGAGTTACAGTTGTGCACCACCACGCCCAGTCTCAATCACTGTCTCAGCACACCCCAGGGGCAGGTCTGGCATGGCACACCGGGTATTGATCCCCAGTCCCTGCCATCGCCCTAAACAGGTGCTTTAATCCCCTGAGCTATCTGGCCAGCCCCTTTCATTGCTTTTGAAATGGAGGGGTGTGTGTGTGTGCGTGTGTGTGTGTGTGTGCATGCATGCATGTGTGTGTTAGAGAGAGAGAGAGAGAGAGAGAGAGAGAGAGAGAGAGAGATCAACATCCAGTGACCAATTTCCATTGAACATCGTTTCTAGATATGAAACAATTTTCCAATTAGCAGTAAGATCAGATCATGACTTCATAGGTTTGTGTGTTACAAATATTAGGGTTTCCTTAGGATTAAATGAAAATATATTTTTGTGATTATTTCTGTAAATTATAAAGCTAAATCATATTAATACTTTTATTTTTAGAGGACAACAAGCTGGCCAGATTATATACTGATGATTTCAGCTTTTGGAACCCTTGTTTTTTAGTATTTCATTTTAAGCCTTTATTCTTTTTATACTTATACTAATGTATCAGATAAAACATTAATGAAAGAAAAATAAGAATTAAGTATTACTCTTATCATATACTGAAGGACAATTATTTTTCTTATGGGGAAAAGAATTTTTTTTCTGAGGCAGGGCCTCACTTTGTAATGTAAGCTTGAGTTAATTACGTAGCTCAGGCCAGCCTCAAATTCATGACAATCCACCTGCTTCAGTCTCCTAAAGACCACAGTCACAGGCACAAGCCACCACACCCAGCTGAGAAAAAAAATCTTACAGGAGAAGATACCTGTCTCAGTTACTTTTCTCTCATTTCTGGGCCAAAATACTTAACACCCCAAATCAAAGAAGGAAAGCTCATAGTTAGTGCAGTTTTCACTCCACATTAGGCTAGCTATAAAGCAGAGTGGTACATGGCAGAGGGCAGCAGTTCATGGAGATCAAAAAACATAAAAAACAAAGGGAATAGCCCTGGTTATAGCAGCTAGCAAGGATTTCTCCCTTATATTTTATTCAGGATGTCAGCACTGGATCATGAATTAATCAGAAACTCTAGAAGCTTGCCTTATGACTGCATCAGGCTTAGGGGAACAAATAGACACAAATCATAACAACACCTAATTTTAAAATTATGTCTAAAAATATAAATAAATGCCAAAAGTCCCAATCTCCCCAAAACATCCCTATATTGCTCCTTAAACAAGTTTTCCACCATAAGTGAAAGATCTATGCTCTGCAGCTCAGTGGGCCATGAAGCTCAAGAGTGGCACATTTATAATGGCAGACCAAGAGCAATGAAGTCCTTTGGTAGCAGAGATTAAGAACACAAATGTTAAAGTACGAGTTCTCAAAATCATTGTTTATTAGAAAGAGTATTTATGACCAGAGCAATGCATGGTTACTCAGCTTATCTATCTCTTTACCAACTATTTGCAAATTTCAAAGCATCATAAAATGATGGGTAACAAAGGCTTGTTAAGGGCTCTGACATGGCTACTGAAAGTGTCTGCTGCACAACTTTTGGTCTCCATATTTCTTTATAATCTGAAAAATTGAGCATTTCAAAGTACTTCTATTTATTTGCATTATATCTGCTGGTATTTATTGTATTAAAATGGAAACTGCACTACTTGTTAAAGCATAGGCACTTGGGAAGAAAAGCACACAGGTGTATGCCCGAGTCCATCCCAGTTCACCAGCCTCCCACTGTGCATCTCTAATTAGGGGCTTCTGTTCTAGGTATAGGGAAGGAGGTAACAACTTCCAACTGTATCTCAAAGGGAAGGGCATATTGCCTACAGAAAGCAGAATACTTATTTTCTGCAAGTTACCACACTTCCAGAACTTAAAAGCCCACATATTTGGCAGTGTGATAGCTTTAAGAAGCTCTCTCATGGACTTAAATTATTCTTGCCCTGATACTATGGACTTGCTGTCTTCTCCATTTCCATCTTTAGGAAACCCAGTAAAAAACTTGATAACTGTGGGTGACAATTGTTGTATTTAGGTCAAACTCAGGTGAGCACAGAAAGTACTAATGTCTTAGCCCTAGCACCTGGAGGCTGAGACAAAGCATTGTGTAAGCCTGTTCACTAGAAATTGCAACAGACCAGCAGCAACCATCACAGAAAGGGAAAGAAGCAGATGCATCACCAGTCCAGCATGGCTTCACAGAAACCCACAGTTGTTTCTGGATGCAAAGGAGACATCTCTGCAAAGACCAAAGGAAAGGTGTCTTGGAAACCTGTACGGGGGCTCAGCAGAATGAGCATGGAATTTGCCAGCTGTCTTCTGCCTCCTGCATCTCCTTTGCCACAAATTCCCAATGGAACAACAACTTTCCCCCACTCTGGTTTATATTACTTGACTACTCCAGGAACCTCCCAAGTAAGCCAAAGGCTCAGAAGTCTGGTCGGGGCTGACTTTGGCCAACTTTGGAAACAGCATGGCCATTGCTGTGATGGCACTGTGGAAACTGTGCCCCAGAAGAGGGTAAAATGAGATGACATATTTGGATTGAGGCTATAAGCACAGTGGCCACCAAGAAAATCTGGGGAAGTGGACAAGCTGAATATGGTGAGGTGTCACTGTGCTGGAAAGATCTCATGCATGAATCTAGTATTTGAAGAATGCATTGACCACATTTTGTGCCACATTTTACATCTACACTTTTCCTAGCCATTAGAAAACCACAGGGACAAGGATTAAGATGAAATAGTAGCCAAAAGAGTATCATTATCTTTCTATCCGCCTCCAAAGCCACTCTACCCGTTAAGAATTGTTTATTTAAAAAAAAAAAGAATTGTTTATAAATTCTGGTAAGCTTATTTGTTGCCAAGTGAGAGAGAAATTATTTTCTTTGTTTTATTTGTTTATTTATCTGCCAGCTCAGCCTGCCCTAGGGGCGGGGCTGGTGTGGCATGCAGTGCCAGGGATTGAACCTCCATCACCTGCACCTGCCTGAGCTTGCCTAAGTGGGTGCTTTAGACCACTGAGCTATCTCGCTGGTAGAAATTATTTCCTTTAGATTTTTTTTTTATTTTTGAGGCATGGTATTACTAGCACAGTTTGAGCCTTTGTTGGATTTTTTTTTTTTTTTTTCAGAGCCGGGGATTGAACTCAGGCCCTTGTGCTTGCCAGGCAAGCACTTATTCAATTGAGCTATCTCCCCAGCCCCCATTGTTGGATTTTGTAAAAGCTTAAGAACAGAAAAAATAATAGCAATCACAATTAGTGGCCAACAGATTATCTGCTAAATTGGTGGCTCCTGGGGAATCTTTAATAGACGATTCTTAACAGTGCTATGTTGTGTAACATAGAAACAAAAGTTCAAAAATCCCCAAATGTCACAATACAGCAGAATTGCAAGGCTTTTCCCTACTGGAGTCCAAAACATGTCAGCTACACCAAGCTTTTTATGGGTCCTAGGATTCCAGTTGATACATCTGCTTAAAATTTATTCCTTCAAAATACAATAACATTCAAAGTGGGAGTTTTTGAAGAATGCCAATTATCTACCAATCCATTTTGTTTTAGTGTGTGCCATCTTTAAAGACATGAATTTTAAACATAAGTCTACCCACCACTTACCACTTCTCATTCCTCAATGGCAAAGAAAAGAAATAGTCAAATGGCTTTTAGAGGTAAGTGACATTTACCTCATCCTGTACAACCACTGCCTGAACATTTTCCTGTCTTTCTACTGCCTGATTCAACCCTGGTCCACCCCTCTGCATGCTTCAGTAAGACCCTTTATCAGATCAATTGTTCATCATGCTTAGAAGCACTCTATCTGGCACGTGTGATGTTCAAACAGCTCACTCCACCATGCCACTACCTCAAAGCTTGTTAGTCATGCACAGAGGACAGTTTGTAGGCCCACATGCCTCAGAAGGCAGAAAGCCTATCTGAAGAATGGGTTGTAACAGCTCCAAGGCTTGAGGCTGTGTGGTCTTGATTGAATCTAGTGATCCATGGGTTCTTTAAAGAAACCTCCCAGCTGCACCAGTTCCACCCACCCAAAACAACATTCCCAATCCAGGCAGCCTTGGTGAATGAGAGCTAACATCAGAGATGCCTTCCTATGGTTAAGGGTTTGTTCTGCAAGGCCAGGTTCCTAACATTCCCTATTAGGCTTATTAGGGTTGGAAACTTTCATTCTTATCGAAGTACAAAGAAATAAACAACCTAAGTGTTTCTGAGTGAAAAAGGGAAGGATAAATTGAGAGCAAGGCAGGTCAGTCCTGGCAGGTGGAGAGTGAGGTGTGATTTCTGAACCATCATGCTGGGAGTTGGGAGAGGCTGAGGCTGACTTGTTCCCCCTTCACAGCCTTGCTCAGGATCAGCATCATAGCCTGTGATTTCACTTTGCTCTTCGCTCCAGGAAATGCTTTTCTTTCCACAAGTAAGTAATCTCACCTAAAATGCATGCTCATAACTTATTTTGTGACTGTACAAGGGCAGATCAAAAAGAATGATATGTGTTTAGATAAAAAAGTATGTTACAGTAAAAGACACATTGTCATCAATCCTTCTCAAAAATACTTATCTCCCTATTCTTGACACTTTCAGGAGCAATTCTGGAAGGCCTCTTTCTTGAATGTTTTATGAGATATGATAAAAAAAAATACCAAAAAAACTCCAGGTTCATATAAACATTACAATGTATCCTTATCCACCTTACTGGCTAGATCTGGCACCATATGACTTCTGATGGAAATGACCATGAAAGGCAAATGTTTTGAATCCATTTAGGATATGGAAGCAACCACATGTGCTGCAACTCAAAACACTGACTTAGATGGTGTTACAAGTAATTTGTTGAAAAGTTAAAGTCATTAGCATTTACTCTTGCTTGGTTAATAACTGTAATGAGAACTTTTTTTTTTTTTTTTTCAGAACCGGGGATTGAACTCAGATCCTTGCGTTTGCCAGTCAAGCACTTATCCTACTGAGCCATCTCCCCGGCCCCATAATGAGAACTTTTAATGGAAACATAGAGCATGCTTAGAGAAAGAGGGTGACTAAAAGCCAGTCTGGCTGGCACACAACCCTCAGGCTCTCTCACATGTGTTTGTGAGATCACACTCAAACTCTACCCCTGCTCTGCAAACCCTTTCCAGATCTGAGCTCTGTGGGCTTCTCTGCTTTTTGTTTCTTACCAATCTGTTTACTGGTCATAATTGTAACCTCATCTATGGTATAAATTTGATGAGGAATATGTAATATCAGCAATCATTATCACTTGTGAGAAATTTCAACTAAAAATAACATCCCCTTTTGATATTGAGAGAGGCTGTTTGGTTTTTTGGCATAGACTATTTCTAACCATATTTACTATAAGACAGGATGCCTGGCTTTAGAAGAATGTGCTGTGAGGGCCCGGGGAGATAGCTCAGTAGAATAAGCACTTGCCTGGCAGGCACAAGGACCTGAGTTCAATCCCTGATTCAGAAAAAAAAAGAATGTGCTGTGGCCAGAAGAGGAGAAACACACTGCAGAGGAAGCCTTAGCATAAGAAAGACATGTGCTGAGTAGCTGATGGGGTCAGTCTTTGGTGTTGATATCACTATGTCCTTTCCAAAATGACCTGACTTGTGTGGCCACTACTAACTTTTAGGAGATAGAAGATAAGGTACTCTCACCATGCCAGGTTCCAACAACCAGCCTGTGTGACCACCCAAACACAGAAATTACCTTTAGCACCTAGAATTTTAAGAACATTTGATAGACTTTGGACTGCAGTATGAGCTCCCTGGAGTCCTAGGGAATCTCTTCAAACTATGGTAGATGACAGAATTATTGTCCCAGCTGCTGTGGTGCTACTGACAGACAAAGTGGCCAACTGGTCTGTTTTGCCTATGATGGAGTAGTTTCCCGAGATCAGAGTTTTTCAGTGTTGAAACTGGGACCATTAAGGGAATATGAGATGATCAGTTACCCTAGAAGACAGACCTTTGTAGTCAGGAACTTCAAGTCCTGATGTGTTATGCTTTTGATCTTAAATATCCCCAAGACTCATGTGCTAAAGATGTAGTGCCCAAAGTGTGCAGGACCAGCAGGGTGGCACTCCCTGAAAAAAGAGCACATGGCTTCATTTTGGCTACACCTGACCCTACTTCTGTGTAATGATATGTGCAGACCTGGCTAGAGTATTTCTTTCCTGCTTCAACTGGCTTTAAGCTGAGGTACTGATATGGAGTATTTAAAGTAATGCAACAGATCAGTGATGCCCTATCTGTAGCTCCCAACTAGTATGAATGAGCTAGGCCAAGTGATGGCTGCCCTGCTGTAGGCTGGGATTGACCCTCCAGAAAGTGGCCATGATATCTCAGAGCATGAAGACTACACATCAAAGCTGAAGCACCAACCCCTAAATAGGAAATACTTCCTCAATCTGTAATACATAGATTATTCTTTCAGCCTATCTCTGTTTTTGTCTCTCTCTGTGTCTCTGTCTCTGTCTCTCTCTGTCTCTTTTCTCTCTCTGTCTCTCTCTCTCCCTCTCTCTGACTGTCTCTCTTCTCTCACTCTGTCTCTCTACATCTCTCTGTCTCTGTCCCTCTCTCTGTCTCTCTCTGACTGTTTCTCTCCGTGTCTATCTCTCTCCCTCTCCCTCTCCCCCTGTCCTTCCCCTCCCCTCCCCCTTCCCCTCTCCTTCCTCTCTCTCCCTCTCCCTTCCCTTTTCCCTCTCTGCATATTGCAGAGTTTCTATCAGGCTTCCTACCTAGTCTGGTTCACAGGTATGGTTCCCATACTTCCTTCCTTTCTCCTAGTCACTCATCTTTGAACTATTCCCCTCTTCACAAGTTAATAAAACCTTGGTTCAGCCCTGGTTCAAGGTCTTAGTTCTCATTAGTCACCATTCTTACTGAACTTAGGACACCTTTGGCTTCCCATACCTACAAATATACTTTAGCGTCTTCATTCTCACCACAGATTGCACTGTAAGTGGTAGACTGGAATTACTTATCAGGATTGCAACAACTTTTCCATGAGATTATCAGTATAAACTCCACAAGACCACAGAAATGTCTGTGAAGGGCTATTCTATACAAATGCAGCAGTGTTCAGAGGTGGGCCTTTGGAAGGCAATTAGATCACAAGGCCTCTGACCTCATGAATGGATGAATCCATTTATAGAGTCAATGAGTTTCAGGGGAGGAACTTTGTTATAAAAACAAGCTCTTCTTTGGCTTCCAGCTCACTTTGAAGTGAGATGCTTTGCTGCACCTTGAATTCTATACCATGATGTTGTGCCTTGAGACACGCGTATGACTACGGGTACATACCACGGATGGAAAACCCATGAAATCTTGAGCCAAGGTAAGCCTGATCTCCTTTTATTTTTTATTTTTTTAATAATTTTCCTGAGAAACAAATATCAATGAGACAGTTTCACAACTGATTACTGTCACATTTACAGTAATTAATACATTGCATATTGTTGTCTTAGTGGTTATTCATTGTACAAGATGCAGACATGATATCCTGTCTCAAACACTATTAGAACAAACCTCTCTATTTGTTGAGTTAAGAATTTGCTTTCCTTTTAAGTTGTTTTTTTCAGCTATTTTATCACAACCACGGAAATCTAACACATGATATGAAGTCATGTATCTTCCAAGCACAGCCCACATCCAGTGATTGATCTGTAGAGGAGTAGACAGTGAGGGCTGGCTTGGGACATTCCTGAAGGACACTCTAGCTTCACAGCTCTCCTGACAGGTCAGCTGAGATTGTGTCATAACTAGACCATGTCCTGTACCCAGACTTGCTACCACCCCACCCTCCCATCACTTTGGTCCCAAAGGTACTTCTTTTTTTTTTTTTAATTTTATTTATTTATGTGCATGTGGTGCTGGGGGATTGAACCGTGGTCCCGGTGCTTTGCTAAGCTTGTTCTAAGTAGGTGCTTTAGACCACTGAGCCATCTCACCAGCCCCCCAAAGGTACTTCTTAATGAACTTCCAGAGCGTTTGACTTAAGTTCTCAAGTTCTGCTTCCCAGGGAAGCCAAAGGACACAATGCTTCATCACCTAGGCTTCCTGAAATACAGGAAAGTATGTGAGTCTACTCACATTTGTCAGCTTTTCCTATGTAACCTCAAATGTACATAGCATTTGAGCATTTCCAAATGCTTTTCTTCCATTTGGAAAGTTAGGAATGCTTTGCTAATAGTGATTATGGATCAGAAGGATTACTGGTTATTTGTTTCTCATTCATTTTCCATTTACAATGTTTAAATGTAGTTTCAGAGATTTATTTTAAAATAGTCACTCAAACGTTTGAATATGTAAGTATCCCCAAATCATGGAGCACTTTTTGAAGGCAGTTAGTCAGACAGTGTCTCATGGTGGGCTCAAGTCAATTTCACTTCATGATTTTTGTGAAGAATAGGGATGGCTCATAGTTCAGAATGACAAATGCTGAAGTTTTTGTTCTCAAGAATGTGTGTTGCTTTGGATCTTGTGTCTGACACAATCACCCATGGTGAAAGGTTTGTGAAATGGATAATTATAAACTTCATCCTGAAGTCTTTCCACAAGTGCCACCACTATTACCTCTTTCTCTCCTGGTAATTTTAATTTCAAATTCCTTAAATATAACTTGGCTTATGACACTTATCCAAGAGAGGTAAAGGTTTATCCAGTTAAGAAATGGATCATCTGAAGAGTACAGTTTAAGGAAGAGGACAGAAACGCCCACCAGAGGAAACAGTGCTCGTGTCAGGAGCTTCCCATTCCTTCCCACTGGGTAACTACGTACTTTTACCCACAAGACTGCCTGTCAGCCAGAACACCTACCAACTGTGAGAATAGCTGAGTACCAGCCAAGCCCTTTGGTGTCCTCACCCTCACCTTCCCCTTGGCCCCAGTCCTAATGGAACCAGAGTCAGCTTGCTAAATGGGTGATGAGCAGCAGGGTCTCAGGCCATGAACTTGAAGAGTCAGAACCAGTAGGTAGGGAAAGGAGTACATTTTCTACCTGCAGTTCTGAGAACTCTTGTCCAGCAGTGTCTGATTCTTTTTCTAAACTGGGCTCTGCTAGAGGTCAAGGTCCCTGCTACCCAATTTTATTTCCTAAAATGTTTTTAGTGCATAGGTATAGGGTTAGGGTCTGACCCTACGTATTTGTGATTTAAATACATTATAGTTTAGTGCATATTTAATCCTAAAGATCTCAGTCCCAAATAACTGTAAAACAAGTACCTGTGTCTGTCCCTATTGGCAAGACAAAATAATTTATCAAGGGTAATTATTAAAAAATATTTACAGTTGAGTTACTTTTCATTTAGAGTGCAGCTTTCTCTGAGTGTTAATCAATCTCTGTATATTTTCCAGATGTAGTACTGAGAAGATTTTAACTTTTAGCCCAACTTTATGAGATAAGCAATTAATTTTGGAACACCCTTTGAATTTATTTCCCTGTGAGATATTAGACAAGGCCTATCAAGAGAGTCCAAAGTTCTGTTCATAGCATGAGAAACTTTAGGCTTGATATATCTCTAAGGATTCTTTATCTCTAACTTCAGACTGAGGTAGACCGTTATAAATATTATGCAGGCACAAATGTGCATTATGCTGTTCACTGTAGGGGTCCCAGTTGTCTCCCTTGTAAAACAAGATGATTGGACCAGCAGATGAAGGTCCCCAGGTCCAGAAGATTTTATCAAATCATCTCTGACTACACTTGGACTATTAGATTTATTCAAGGGAGTGAAAAGAAATGATATACGAACAAGTTGACTCTGCTAATGAGGTGAGAGAGTGAATGTGTTAACCCCACAAACTCTACTGCCTGGGTTACTTCCAGAGGTGATGTCCATCATTTGACATGGAGCAGCCCTGGCCTGGAATTTGTTTTGAAGTAACTGAGAAGGAATGTGTATGATTGGTTTGTTCTCTGAGTTTCACATCAGGGTTTGGAGTCCTCGAGTACAGTGGTTGGAGCACTGTGCCAAGAACACAATAAAGTGTCACTTTTCGGTAATAAATACAGGTCTTCCTGGCACTAAAAATTTCACACATTTTCCTGTCACCTGTGACTGTGGGAAGCTTGATCAACTTTAACTGTAAATCTGATTTTTTTCCAGGTTCTTCAGTGAAAAACAAAGGGATTCATTAGCCAATTTGTTTACCACTTGCTTAGTTTTAACTTAAACCATCTATACTTCTCAGTTTAGTGCAGAATGCTATTAAATAATTTAATGATAAAACTTATGAGTACTTTTACACAAAACCAGAAAATCCCATAACCCAATCATCACATGTTGCTACTATTAAAACTTACATTGTTTGCTAGAACTTTCATAGTCAAGTACCACATGCTGAGTGGCTTGGATAACAGAAATTTATTTTCTCACAATCTAAAGGCCACAAGTTTAGGATCAAGGTATTAGTAGGATTGTTTGCTTCTGAAGCTGCTTTTTTTGGCCTGTAAATATCTTTGTGTGGTCTTCTCTCTCTAAGTGTGTGTCTAAGTTTATTATTGTAGGATACCAGTCATAATGGATAGGGACCATCCTAATGACATCATTCTAACTTAACATCTCTTTCAAATCCCTATATCCACATTTAATCATCTCTTTGAAGCCCTCACCTCCAAACACAGTCACATTCTGAGGTACTGAGTTTTGGGACTTCAACATATGGACACATTTCAGTCCATACAGTACTTTCTATTATGTACTTTGACCATACACATTTTACTTCATGAAATTGGATTGTATATTAAATAATATATTAAATTAGAAATTTTCTATTTTAAATATTCATCTAATATGTATAGTAGCCTGACTGTGAACTCTGTGTATAAATAGACCTTGACACTAGAGAGTGATTTCCATTGTAAAACATGTCTATATCAACTTAAACTCAGGACAAGTAGTAATGATAATTGCACATCATTTTTAAAGGGAAACAGTAAATACATTCAAGGGTGAAAAGTTTGGGATAACTTGAAATCTGGTGTTATGATCTGGATCTTAAATTCCCCAAAGTACAAATACCAGCATGATTATCCAACCTTTTGACTTGTTTGGCCTACATTGAGTAAAGAGATTATCTTGGGCTATACAGAAAATATATAATATAGTTAATCATTAAGTAAGCTTTATTCTTGATATCTTTATTATAACATTAAAAGGCAGGCAAGAGGCCTGTAATGTTTGGCCAGTAGCCTGTTCAGTACTAATGGCAGTGGTGGAAACTTTAGGTAATGGGGTAGAAGGAAGGAAGTTAGGTCATTTAGGGCTTCCTTTAGAAAAAGTATTGAGACATCCAGCCCTTTCCCCTTCTCTCTTTGCCTCTCAGTTACCATGAAGAAAGCAGCTCCTTCCACAGTGCACTCCTTGCTATAATGGGTTACTTTGCCCAGGGCTCAGAGGCAATGGAACCAAGCAATCATGGGATATAACTGTGAACCAAATACATTTTTCCTCCTCTACATTGCTTATGGCTAGTGTCTTAGTTACTTTTCTTGTTACTGAGACAAAATATTCAAAACCCAAAGTTAAAGAAAGATTTATTTGGCCCACAGTTTGTAAAGGTTTTAGTCCATAATCCATTGCCTCCAAGGCAGGGTGGTGCATGGCCGAGGGTCACAGTTCATGGAAGTAGAAGATAACGAAATCAATAAGCAAGGGAAGGAAGCCTCTTCCTGTGCCTTTTATCCACACTGCTAGGATTAGGGTATTGCCAGCCAATCAGTGGACTGATACAGTAATCACCCGCCCTTAAACCCAGCACTCTTAATCCCAGCATTGTCCTTCTAATCAATTACAAGCTCTAGATTCAACCACCTCTGAGGGAAAAAATCCCTATGACTACATGAGGCTTTGAAAAGACATCTAGACATATACTAGCAGGTATTCTGCTTCAGCAATGGAAATATGACTAACAGTTCTGTATAATGTGGCCACAAAATGTACTTACACATTCACCAAGTCTGAGGGTTTATTACATAATTGTTACTAAGTCTATGTGCCAAGACGTCAAATGAGAAAAGACACAAGGTTCTGTTTTCATGGAACTTACATATGGTGATGTAAGCAAAAACAATGATAAAGAAGCAGATAAGTAAAATTAAACTGAGACAGACAAGTGGAAAGGGACAATCAACTAAAAGTGGTTCAAATTAGGGAGTATAAAGGACTCCTTTCTAAAGATGTAGCCTAGAAGCCAAGACCCAAAGTTGAGAAACGCTAGTAATATGGAGAGCTAAGCAGGTCAGTCTCAGAGTCAGAACTGGGGAGATGGCTCAGTAGAATAAGCATTTGCCTGGCAAGCACAAGAGCCTGAGTTCACTCCGTGATTCTGAGAAAAAAAAAAAAAAAAAGGCTCAGAGGCATAGTCCAAAGACTATGACATGCTCAAGCACTGAAGGAAGGCCCATTGAGGAAGGCCCATTGGCCTCGAGCACAGGATCAGATCGGTTTCCTAGACATCATGGACTGGAACTGAAGCAAATAAAAGGATGGACAGATAGACTTGCTCACCTTTAATATTTAAAAATACATCTCTGAGATATTTTACCAGAGAAAATATACAGATAGCAAGTAAGCATGTGAAAAGCTACCCAACACCATTAATCATTAGGAAAATGCACATTGAAATCACAAATGATAGCATTATATACCTTTTGAAACAGCTACAATAAGAATTAATAATGATACCAAATTCTGGTTAAAAAAAAAAATGGAGAAACTAGAGCACACCTACATGGCTGGCAGCAATTTAAAATGATGCAGCCACTTTGGAAGACAGTTTACCAATTGCTTTTAAAATATGCAGCTATCATACAACACAGCAATTTTACTCCTGGGCACTTATCCCAGGCAAATGAATGCTATATTCACACAAACACCTGTACATGGACATTTATAGCTGTTTTCCTCATATTAGTACAGAAGTGGAAGCAACCCAGATATTTTTCAACAAATGAAAGGTTAAACAGTGCTACATGGTGTCAATGGATACTACCCAACAATAAAAAAACAAGTTGATAAAATCAACAATCTGGATAAATCTCTAGAGAATTATACTTAAAGAAAAGTCAATCCAAAAAGCTTATGTAGCATATCATTACACTTACATAACACTGTCAAAGTGACAAAATTATAGAAGTGAAATACAAATCAGTAGCTATCAACAAGGAAGGAACAGGATCAGGAGGATGTGAATGTGACTATAAAAGGAGGGATGCTGAGGGGATGGGAAGGTCCCATACCATGGCTATGCCATCATTTGAACCTGGATTGTGAAACTGCACTAGAGTTTTACGGATGTTATTATTGGGAAAAATTGGTTAAAATGTATGTGGGATTTTTCCTACAGCTCCAAGCAAATCTACACATATCTAAAAATAAAAAGGTTTTAATTTTTTGAAGAAAACACGTCTCTGAGAACAGTAGAGGCTTTACAACCTCTTCAAGCAGGCCGCAATGAAAAAGTCCCAACAGTGCAGCCTGAAGGGTGGTAGGTACTTTCCTCTTGTGCTGTCACAATACCCACAGAATTGGCGGCTGGACCACAAATAGGCCCAAGATGTCTTTTTCCTTGTATGATGCCGTGAACCTGAGTGGGCTGTACACATTTGTGTACCATCACATCTGAAGAACCATGTCTTCAGATGTATATACTTCTCAAAGACTGAAAATTTCTATGAAAACGGCACTGCCTAAACTGTCACTCTGGCACTGTACCAGGAGAACCAAAGCCTTCCCCCACCTTCCTGAACACTGCTTTGCATATTATACCAGGATTACTGGAGTTACAAAAGGGGAAATGCTGAGCCTTTCTTTTCCTGGCTAAAAATTGTCTCCACTCATGCTGTCCTTGTCCCCAGAGAGAGAAATGTGAGGAAAGAAGTCCTTTGAGAAGACATACATTGTGCTCAAAAACATGTTTTTCACAGGAATAACTAAAGACATGTTAGCAACTCTGCTTTGCATCTTTTTATCTATTTATATTGAAAACACTCAAGGTCTCTTGAATAAGTTATGTGATATACTCCTTTCATGACATTTTCATAAATTCTTCAATCTATTCCTCTCCTTCCAGGCATATCTTTTCTAGTTGAAACTTACTCCTATGTACAAACTGTCCTTAGATCTTGTGATCCATCATAGTATTTTTCAAAGATGATTAAAAAATCTCTCTAATCCCACATATTGTTCTTACAATGTAACTTTGACTTTGTTTTCATGAAGTGATTAGGTATGCTACATTCCTTTAAATCTGGGTGCATTTTATAAAATCTTGGCCGATATAAAATGCTTGAAATAAAACTGTGTAACTTCCAAGGATAGGATATAAAAATATCATGTATGTTCTACCTGCTTTCTAGGAAATACCTGTTTTGAAATCCAGGGGCCTTGCTGTGAGGAACTCCAGACTCCACCAGATTTGGGCTTTCCTCACACAAGGGCTATATATATGTAGGTGTTTGGCTGCTCAGCTGAGGTCCTGGCTGGTGGGACTAAACACCCAAGAGAACAAATCTCAAAGTAATTCTGGTTCTCTGCTACTATTGACTACTATACCACTAGAGTCAGTAACATTACAGCAAGAAATAAGTGACAAACTCAGACTATGTCAGGAAGAGTTTATTAAAGGAAATGTTTATTAAAACAATCCAGCAAAACAGAATTCTGATTTGTTTAACAGCATTGTTTTTTACATACATCAAATAGGTAAATAAATATATACATGGCAACTTCACAGACAAATAAAGGGGACAAAGAAAACTGTTATCTTTGGCCTTTTTTACCATACCACATAAACCCCTTATAGCATAGCTAACACCAAAAACGTCCCAAGAATGCTCATAGTAAAATCATTTCAGTTTTTGCTTTTATCCTTTGAGATTATAATGAGCAGGGCCACAAGTCAGAAGAAGTAGGACACAGAACTCCCCAGGGCTGGTGTGGTTATCTGAAATCCTTAACAATGGCCGATAAGTCCAAGAATATGAAAACCAACAAATGCATCCTTTTGAATGCACTTTTATGAAGAAGCATGCTCTTGAAAATTTTTAGTTCTTTTTTTTCTCTCTTGTTATAAATTCATGTGTCCTCTGTGGGTGGCACTGACAAACAGATCTAGACAGGCACTTACAGAAAATGATCACATCAACCTGCTCAGATGAGATGTGGAGGATGGGTGAGCAGATCATTCTGCCTTTCAAATTCTTTAAGTTTTTTCCTTTTTATCTGCTGCTTCTTGGTACCAACATCCTTATCCTCAGCATCTCTTGCTGCCTGTTTGCCCATAGCTGCCTCATCTTCTCTCCATCTCTGTCCTCTACCTTCTCACCATCTTCTGTGTCTACCTCATTGTTAGTCCCCTTTTCCTCATTTTCTTCATTATTACCATTAGCAGGGCCATCACTTCCAGTTTCCTCCACAACTTCCTCATTCTTTAAGTTCTTGATGATGTCAGAGTCTCTGTCCATGACCCTGTCTGACACAGTGATGCACATCAGTGATCCTAGACAGCAGACTAGGAAGAAAGGCAAGAGTGGAAGAACTCTGGAAATAAAGCTGTGAATGGTGCAAGAGGCATGTGGCTAGGTTGGCTCCAGGGAGGGGGGAGCTGGATGCAGGAACAATGCAAGATGGTTTCCAGAGCAGCCCAAGGGAGCTTTTGTAAAGATATGAGCAAGGCCTAAGGAAAGACATTGTAAGCAATAGTTCATTACCCTGATATCAGTAGGCATAAGATACCACTGCCACCCCTACAGCCTTAGAGACAGAAGTATAGGGAGTTGTTGACCGGACCTAGAGAGAAAGCTGTATGAGGAAGACTGCAGAGAGAAGCTGTGTGGCCTTGGACTAAGGGGTGAAGTCCATTCACAACGTTCATAAGGAGTGAGCTGGTGGGACCAAACTTTCCTTCAATTCCAGCCTATGACAATGCTTTCCATTGGCCAAACCCAAATAGAAGCCAAAGAACCAGAGATGGTGTAATGCCTACATGTCAGTGTACAGAGTACAGAGCACAGAGCAAAGCATAGAACAGTTCTGAAGGGGCAGCCAAAGGCATAGCTAGAAGTATGCTTGGGTAGCATGTTGGAAAGCAGCCTTCCACTCCATGCCAAATCAGAAAGTTCCATTAATTTAGTTAAGTCCTAACTCTGAAGTATGTATTTCCTATGAAATAAAATGCAATGAGGGGCCAGAGAAATGGTTGGGGCTGGGGAGATGGCTCAGTGGAAGTGCTTCCCTGGCAAGCACAAGGGCCTGAGTTCAATCCCCGGTTCTGCCAAAAAAAAAAAAAAAGAAAGAAAGAAAGAAATAGTATGCAATGAATAGATTTTTAGATTTTTTTGTTTTCCTTCATCCTTTATCCTAACATCTATTCCAGGCTTGTGGGTACAGCAACAAAACCCCAATGTCCTTTTTGATAATTACCTTCCTCCATTCATAATCCACGCAGTTTATGTGAACCAGACACTATGAGGTGGATGCAGAGCAGACATGTAATTCCTCTTAGCCACCCACTCCAGAATTCCCCCATCTACAGGAATGGATTCAATGAGTTGGCCACTAAGTTTCAGTCTTGAAGCTTTTGCTGCAACCATAAACAAGGTGGAGGGGTTGTTTCTATTGAAGTTGCCAAGCTCATGAAATCCAAGGCCAAAGCTGCTGGTGGTCATCTCAGTCTTCAATCACTTAAGACTAGGAACACAGTGGACAAAAAGAGAAATCAATGATACAGAAATTAGTTCCCTCAGTCACAATGGAATTACTGGATAATTTGACTACACTGAAGCTAGAGTCAGAATACCTCTAGATAGTTTAATTACAATTAATAAATCCTATATTTTTTCCTAGTTCACCAAGTGGATGTTTGTTAAAATGAGATTGGAAGCAAGAAGGCATCAGGTCACAAGTTAAGAGTCCTAGGATAATTTTAAGTTATACTGATCACCAGATATTTTGGGAAACATTAGTCTAATTTTTTAAAAAGGCCAAAGACCCTTAGATACTATACCCCCACTCTCTTTGAATGTAATCTTTGAATGCTGCTAAAAACCACTTGCTGAAAGTGAGGAAGTACATTGCATTGTGAGTATCCTCTATATGACAAAGTTATACAGTGCAAAAAAGGAAGTATTTTCAATTTCATTCACGAAACAGTTCTTCAATAATCTTAAACTGGTTTTGCCAGTTTAAGATGGACTACTATTCAAACAGTATGAAAATAGTCTCTTATGCAACATTCATTCTTAGGGAATGAGCATAGTTCCAATGCTGCTTAATGTTCTGGTTACTGTTCCAATTTCGAAAAGTGTAAGTGGCATCTAGAAAAGGAACTGCTTTTTTCCCTTGTTCCCACTGAACTTAGTCCTTCATCTTGTTCTCTCATTTCTTTAATTGCTTGCTGATGAGAGAAACCTGAAAGCTGATTAAGACTTTTTGCAGCTGTTTCTCTTCATTCTCTAACAATGACTTTGTTTTGTTCTCTGTTTAGATCTGGAAACATGGGCTCAGCGATGCTGACAACTAATAAAGATCACTCCTAAAGAGGAAGCAGAGCAGGGCAGGAGAGCTACTCACGCAGCCTTTTCCTGTGTGGGAAAAGCAGAATGACCAGTCTCGGCCCTGCTCTGCCACTTCCTTGTCAGCCCCACAGCACCCTGCAGTTCTTGGGCAATACACCTGTGGCCCAGCTCTTAGCTGCTCTATGATGCTGTGAGAGCTTTCACGAAGAGTTCCTTAAAGCTCTGCTCCTGTAAAGTCTTATGAGACATTTCTTAACTCTGCGAATTATCCAGGACTTCTCTTAATTCGGGGCTGTAATAGTTATTGAGATTTTTTTATGTTTTATACGTGTGTGTGTGTGTGTGTGTTTATGAATGTATGTATTTGTATTTCTTGGTAGCTATGGTCTCTTCCAGGAACAAATAATTCAGAAAACACATCCTTTCCTCCACGCTCTCCTCCCACTGCATCGCTGGCTTATAGGGGCCTTGTCCTTAGAGGTAGAGGAAGGTAATTGTCTGGCTTACTCTGAAGGTCACTAGAGATGGTAGAAGCAAGGTGGAGATAGATGCCTGGACCCCAAGAAAGCTCTGATGACTCAGCTTTGAGAGAGCTTCTGCAAGGTCTGTGTGAAAAGCTCAGGACTGGAGGAGGGGAGAGTTAAGTTTCACCAAAGCTGGCAGCATTCTACCACTGATGAAAAAGCTACTGGCAGTTACATTCCAAACTGACTTCAGACAAGAGTGTCTACAATTTTTCTTGAAGCTTGGGTCAGAAATATCATAAAAACAGAAAGATGCATTGGCATTCTTATCAACCTTGAGGAGAGGAAAAACTAACTTTGTATACTCCTTTTTAAAAAAATTTTAAATGTTTTAATTGATTATAATTTCTTAATTCAAACATGCAGCACTAAGTATGTGCAAATAATATACAGTATATTTATAATGTAAAATTGGCTATAGAATCCAGATATTAAATTGTGGAAGAAGTATTCTCCTAAGGCTTAATGATACTACATTTCATTTAAGGCACCACTTAAAAACTCTAAATACTACTCTATATTTTAGGTCAAAATGTGTCAATCAGTTCCCTATGGACCTTGATCACTTTGGTATAGGTGAAACCTGCAAGCACGTGAACTCAACCCTATATTCTTCTCGCTTGCCTTGGGTGTTTCTGATCTAGCACCTCAAGACATTGTGGGAGCCACCTCACTATGTACACTTGCAAGCTGAATGAATGCTTCATAGCTTGAGTTTCAAAAATGAGAACAAAAGTATTGGAGAAATATGTTCCTTCATCTTTTGGTAAGTGGACTGTTATGTGAAGCATTTTCTAGATCTTCCTCAAGGTTCACATGTAGCAATCAGTCAGATACAGAAATGACCACTTTTTTTTTTTTGCAGAACCAGGGATTGAACTCAGGCCCTTGCGCTTGCCAGGGAAGTGCTTATTCCACTGAGCCATCTCCCCGGCCCCTGGAATGACCACTTTATATGATTTTTTTTTCTTAATGCAGGGTTGTTTCCAGATATACAAATCAATATACACCATATTAACAAAATCAAGGACAAAGCCCACATGATCATCTAAATAGATGCAGAAAAAACATTTGACAAGGTTCAACATGTATTCATGATGAAAAAATCCTACAGAAAATCAAAATAGTTTGTATACTTCTTTTTTAAAAAAGCAGATAATATTTCTTGTGTTCATTATTGTAGATGAATCTTTTAGCTTTCTGTCATTATATCCAATGTATCTAACAACAAAACAAGATAGGAAACACTTAATGGAATGAGTGAAGGTGTACCAAGCCCCAACTGTGTGCTATTTAAAAGCTATTTATCACATATTAAATTTTAGGGTTTTTTTTTCTGTCTGTGCAGGATCTCACTATATAGCTAAATAAAGTGTGTTTCTGACCACAACAGAATAAATCAGACATTTTTGACATAGGGATATTGAAAAACCCATAAACACCTGAGGATTAAATAGCATACTTTTAAATAATACAAGTGCTAGGGACAAGAAGCACTAAGTATACTTTTACCTAAATAATAAGGAAAATACAATATATCTTAAACTGTAGAAAATAGTTAAAGCAGTGATTGGAGGGAAATTTAAGACTTTACATGTTTGTATTATGACAATGAAATTCTAATATCAATGATATAATATTTCACTCTAAGAATTATAAAAGAAGAGCAAATTGAACTCAAAGTAATACAAATCTAGGAAATAAAATATGAATGAAATCAAAGAAATTAAAAATGAATATGGCTGGGCATTTAGCTCAACAGTAGAATGCTTGTCTAGCAAGCTAGAAGACCTGGGTTTGGTCCTCAGCAACAAAAACAAAAAAATAAATAAATAAATAAAATGATAAGAAAAAACTCAACTGAAAATAGACAACTTATAGGACAAAAGTTAATGAAACAGAAAGTTGCTTCTTTAAAAAGATGATTAACCCTCTATGTAGGTCAAACAGGGAAAGAATACAAATGGTCAAAATCATAAAAGAAGAAATATCACTGAAAACATTAAAATGATAAAAGGGGACAACTATAAACAAATTTATGTGATAAACTGGCCATTTGGATAAAATGAACAAATTATTTGAGAAACAGCTACCTGTGGCAGTTAATGCTGGTTGTCAACTTGATTGGCTTGAGAGATGCTAGGTGATTAATGAAGCACACATCTGGCTATGCTTCAGTGGCTCACAAGGGCATGATGCTGAGGACTCTGCCTGGTCCCTGGACCCGTCCTCTCTGACCCTCTTTTGCTCTGCTTCCTGGTTGCCATGAGGAGAGCAGCCTTCCTCTGCCATGCCCTTCTGCCATGTTCTTGCCTCAGAGCCAGCTGCCCATGGACCAAGACCTTTGAATCTATGAGCTAGGATGAATCTTTTACTCCCTAAGGTATTTTGTCTAATCAACAGAAAACTGATTCAGAAAACTGGTACTGGGAGTAAAACTATTGATATGACTACATATGACCATTTGGTTCAGAAACCTCTGCAACTTGTTTTCCAGGGGAATTTGGTTTAGAGATGTAGAGAAGTTCTAGACTGTTATAATCAGCGGTTGGCAGAAATTTCTGATGGAAGTTCAGAAGACCAGAAAACTAAATATGATCAGTAAACCTGTGCTCATTAGATTTCTGATGGGAACGAAGACTGTAATGGAAACTGGAATAGAGGCCACACAAATTATTCCAGCAAATTACTTGTCTATACTATATTCATGTACTTAAATTTTATAGAGGCTGAGTTGGAAGCTTCTGGACTAGTTTGTCATATAGAAGAAATTTCAAGACAGCATGCCATTAAGATGTAGCATGGATATTCTCTGTCTACTTTTAGTATGATTTACAGTGAGAATCAGGAGCAAAAGCAGAGTGAAAAGACTGAAGAATTTCCACTTTGGCCAGAAAAAGTATGCAAAGCTGCACCAAGAAAATTGTAAGTGGAAGTTCTCTTCATTTGTATCTAGCATCTACTGAAAAGAAGTTAAACACTTTGCCCTGAGACAACAGGAAAGGTCCCTTGTGGGCATCTTAGGAATTGAGAAAATACTACTCATCATAGGCTAAAAGTGTAAATGTGTAAACTCCTTCAGAACACTTTACTTTCAGAGGAGGGAAACAGAGTACCCTGGTCACTCAAGACCATAAAAGAAGTTTCCCTGATTCAGCCATCCAGGTATTCAGAAGATGCCACAGCCATGCTTCAAGGGGGACCAGGTGTTGCTCAGACTGGTATGAGACCTCAGGATCTACGTGATACTTGCTCAGCAGGTATGCAGAATGCAAGGACTGTATGGTCATTGAGGCTTCCACCCAGCTTTCAAAGGAAGACCTGGAAATCAGATGGTAATAGGATTAGAGGCCCTGCCTGAGACTCCTGACAGAGTGATACATGAAGCTATGTGTCACTGAAGCTGCAGTGGAGTACCAAGGAAGTTGCAGGTGCTGGGGGTGTGGATCACCTGCTGGGCAAAGCTGCACATGGCAAGTGAAGCCATCACAAGAAAGGGGTCATTTCGATTTGATTTGAAACTGTCTCATTGCTATATGTTTATCAATAAAACTTTGAAAAGAAAAAAAAAAAAAGAAAGGGGTCAAATGGGCTGCCACTATCAAGGCTGTGAAGATGGGGATGTCAATGCCTTTTGAAACTCATATCTTTCTGCCATGTGACCCATATTCTGTACATGGAGCTACAGGATTTAGTATTTCTTTCCCCAGCTGGGTTTTGATCTTGTTTTAGCCCAAATTTTTTCCATCCCTTACTCTCTCTTTCACAAATAAATGTTTGCCCTGTTCCATTGTATCTTAAAAGAACTTTACTTTTTCAATTTTAAAGTTCACAACTAAGAATTTACCTTGAGTCTGAGAGGATAATTTGATCTTACACTTTTGAGCAATGCTGGAGCCCATTTTCTGTTTTTGTTTTTATCTTGTTAGGTGAAATCATGATGCTGTCTTTTTTTGAAAATTATGCTTTAGAGATGTGTTTGGTGTCATGTTGACAAATGTGAACTTGTGATAGTTAATCTTGACTGTCAACTTTCTTGACCTGAGGGACACCTAGAAAATTAGTAGGACATTTCTGGGTGTGTCTGGGTGTGTCATGAGGATGTGATCATGGGGGCTATCTCTGGTCCCTGATCCCTGGTCCCTTTCTCTCTGGCTCTTTCTCTGTTGTCTGCTTCCCAACTGCCATGAAGTGAGCACAACCTTCTTCCACTATAGCTTTCTTCTGTGTTGTTTCTGCCTCAGGACCAGCTGACCATGGGCCAAAACCTCTGAAATTGAGAACTAAAAATAAACCTTTCCTCCTTTAAGTTGTATGTGATAAGAATTTCACCCAAGCAATAAACATTTGACTAAAACACAGCCAAAAATTGACATAAGACAAAATAAAAAAAGAAAAAGAAAAATTAAATATCCCTGATTTTATTGGATAAATTGAATGTGCCAAAGTAACTCAGTAGAGAAATGATTGCCTTAAAGGCCAGGGCTTGCTGAAGATAGCAATGTGTAATGGTAGGGTCATGCTTGGAATATCTGTCATTCTGGTCTTCAAAATATGTACTGTTTGTTATGTCATACCAATAACTGCCATACTGTCTCTAAACTAAATGTTTGTTTTTTAAAAAAGGGTAATAAATGAAAATAAGAGACAAGAAAACAAAATGTCATAGGACTGTTCTTCTACAATGCTGTATATGATTAGATTTTTAAATTTCTGTGTAAAAATATGTAATTATTTATTCTTATTATTTTAACATTTTTTAATTTTTTTCTTCATATTCTGTAGGGACTTAAAGCTTAGCATATCAATACCTGATGGAAAAATACCTGTTCCATATTATGTCTATGTTTGGTATTCAGACAGATATTGAGGTTAAGCTCAACTGCCTATATTGTAGAGTAATAATAATAAGCTTCTCTTCTGGAGGTTTAACAACTTAAGTTTGGAGACCAAAAATTAGAGAAATAGAGGGCTGCAAGGACAATCAACATTTTGGCCCTAACCTTTCAAGGTCAGTGAGGACTCAAGACATAGGAGAACCTGTACTATAACATCCTATAACTCAGTGGTGTCCCAAATTTTCTGATCAAGGAGATTATGGGGCCACAGAGGAAAGTGATCAATGATGTAGAGTGTGCCTAAGGAGAGTCACATGGAGAGAAAACATTCTCACAGGCTTTCTCAGAGAGCAAATTGGTCAAGCAATGGTCATAACTCATCCACATGGCTGACACTGACAAACAATATATAAGCACAGGGTTTCAGGGTAAGTCCTGAGGGGATTTGACTGACCTTGTCAGATACAAAAGTTACATTTTTTGTTATATAGGTCTTGCTTTATCTTGATCTTAACCATTCAGCAGAAAAGTATAAAATCGAGGTATAAAAAGTAAAATCGTATTAATATGCTGAGCGGTAAAAGGCTCAAGTCAACAACTTCTGACATTGCCAGTTTTGCTGATAGCCCACTACTATTATAGACTACTGGGATATATTGGAATACTCTGCTGAATTTATGCACCTACAATATATGAATGGCAAAGGAATATACATCTCTGACAAAAGTAAACAAAAAGGGGATATAAATTGACCATTTTGTAGTGGAATAT
>NW_004524744.1:198863-219332 GCF_000260255.1 Octodon degus
CTTTTTTTTTTTTTTTTTTTTTTTGTGGCCCTGAATATCTAATCTAGGATCTCTCCCTTTCTAAGCAAATACTCTACTACTAAGCTACATCCCCTATGCCAAAACCTTCTAAGTATTTCTACCACTGAGCTATATGTCTGACAACAAAGCGTAAATAGAGTGTAGATGTCAAAATAAAATCAAACATTATAAAGTTTCTACAAGGCATAGAAAATACCTTCACACACAAACACACACGGTAAGCAAAGTATCACATAAAAGTATAAAACATGAAAACAGATTTAAAAAGTGAATTCATCAATCAATATAAAACACACTATTTTAAATGATACCTTCAAGAAAATTAAAATGATCCACAGCACCACAAAAATAAAACAAAAAACTTAATACAATGTTTCCAAAAAGTCATAAAGAAAGTAAAAAGATAGTTAACATACCAGTAAAAGATTTTGGCATTACCTATGCCTGACAAATATCCAGAACATATAAACAACTTCTACAAATTGGTAACTAGAAAACAGACAAAGCATTTTTCAAGCTGAGTACATGGAGCTGAGAGCATAATTTAGTAGCAGAGTGTTTGCTTTGCATGTATAAGGCCCTGGATTTGATCTGTAGCACCCTAAATAAATTAATTAAAATAAATTAAACTGAGTAAAGGATTTGATATTTACAATAAAAATCTGATCAATTCTATTCCTAAGTATATGTACCAGAGAATAAAAACTTTTACACTCAAAGACTTGTAACTATTTCTAGACTTCTGATATTTGTTTTGACAGTGTTGGTGACCGAACCTAAGGCCTTCACATTGAGTTGCATCCCCAACTATTTATTTATTTTGAAACAGAATCACACTGTCTCTGAGTTGTGCAAACTGGACTTGAACTAATAAACCTACCTCAGCCTCCCAGAGTGATGGGAACTGAGGCATGTACCTTCACTCCGCTTACTTACAGCCTTGTTACTACCAGCCCAACACTAGAAACCTGAATGTCCACCAATAAGAGAGTAAACTCTGGTACATCATTTGGATCCAAAGATGAGTGAAAGAAGTCAGACACCAAAAAATATACACTGTATGCTTTCATTTATGTGCCATTTTAGAAAAAGAAAATGGATGTGCTAGGAAAAAAACCATTGACTGCTCATAGCCAATGGTTGTCAGAGTCCTGATAGCAAAGGACCATTAAGTTACTTTTAGAGAAAGAAATGTCCTGAGCCACAACTGCGGTCATAAGATCACACATGTCAAAACTCATGAAACTGTACATTCTAATGGACAGTTTTATGCATGCATTAAATTTCAACATTGATTTTAAAAATCATTGCAAGGACTTGGAATGTAGCTCAGTAGTAAAAGCACTTGCCTAGCCTGTGCAAGTCTCTGGGCTTAATCTACAGCACAAATAAAAAACAAAATAAACCCATAAAATACTAAGATCTAAAGGTAAAGAAATGGGGCCAGGGAGATAGCTCAGTGGAATAAGTGCTTGCCTGGTGAGTGCAAGGTCCTGAGTTCAATACCTGGTACCACCAAAATAAAAAATAAAGTTGAAGAAATTTTCCATGTTGTAAAAATATAAAACAAAAAAGAAGATGAATCTAGAATATTAGGTCTACCATCAAAGAGAATGGGAAATGGAATACAGGTAAATCATGAGGTTTGGGGTTTTATTTTCCTTACTGAGTATAAAAACCACAAGTGTTCAGTTTGAACTGTTGAGTCATTCACTAAATCCACTTATTATACAATTCCTATTTACTGCCATTGTAGCAGTGCCACGGTGATGCTTCAGGTCTCTGGATAAACGTTAACTTGGACTCCTCAGCATTACTCTATCCACAGTGTACACTGATCCATGGAAATGACCTTGGATGTGACTGGGGGAATCTCACTGTGTGTGCTTGTCAGCTGTTTGTGGGCTTTTTGGAACTTGGCCATTTTTCTTTCAGTTTTTCATTCCTGACTTGAAAAATAGTTCAGATCTGGAAACTTGACAATGGATCATAACTATATATTGGATTAACTGCTATAAGTCTCCCTATCATCCATTCTCAATTTTTTTTAATTACATAGGTGGAGTAATTTCCATTGGTTGGTCTTCTACTTTTTGCCAGAACAGTTTTCTATTAAACCTTTCTATTAAGCTTCACAATTTTCTGCAAAGCATATCCATTCATTAATTATCTTTTTACCTTACCATGCAAGGTAATTACATCTACCTAATTTCCAATGATTAAGTAACCACCTGCCCTCTGCTCTGGTATGATATTCTGCTATCAGTGAGTTGAGTTCCCTAGTGGCATTTCCTTCTGTCAATGCTTTTTTTTTTTTTTTTTTTCACTTTATTGACAGTGAAGATTTTCTCTTTCCAGGCTGTATGGTCTACATTCTGGGAATGTATTTGCACAATTTCTGTGCATCCTTGCTATAGCTTTAAATTATACATGTTAGAAGACTCCCAAGTTGCTAATTCTTACTGAAATCTGTGCACAGACCCTTGTCGTATTCCAAATTCTATGTTCTCAGGGATGATACTGCTTTTGGCTTCCACTTCTTCAGCTCCTCTGCCTCAACCTGAGATCAGAAAACACATTATGGGTCACTGCTCTTAATTAAGCCCTACCACTGACAGCATAAATTCCTAAGCAATGCCTTTTTAAGGCATTTTTAAAATGTATAAATATTAGTAATGGAGAATAATAAGATTTGTTTTGGTATATTAGTACACATAGGTAATGTGTTTTTATTATTTTCATCTCCACAATCCTCCTCTCCCTTTTCTATACGTTTCCTGAGATCCTCTTCCTGCTCTCTGAAAACCTACCATCTAATTTCCTATCATCTCTTATTTATATAAGAAAACATTTATATATCACAAAATATGAGATAGTTAATTTTCTGATTTGGCTTACTTTGTTTAACACAGTAGCTCCTCTTCCATCCAATTTCCTGCAAATGATGTGATTTAATTCTTTATGACTGAATGAGATAGATAAATGATAGATAGATAGATAGATAGATAGATAGATAGATAGATAGATAGACAGACCATTTTCTTTATCCACTTATCTGTTGATGGGTATCTATGGTGTTTCCATGTCTTAGCTATTGTGAATTGTGTTGCAATAATCATGGATATGCATGTAGCACTAAGTATGCATCTTTAATTCTTTGAAGAATATGACAAGAAAGAATACAGCTGGATCAAATGATATTTCTATATTTATGGAGGTTTTGTACAATTTCCACTGGTTTCAGAAGTGTTTTACTAGTTTCAATTCCCACCAACAGGGTAAAAGGACTTCTTTGCTCCTGCATTTTCACCAGCATTCCTTGGGTTTAGTAGTCTTCATGATAATTGTTCTGACTTGGGTAAGATGGAATCTCAAGGTACTTTTGATGTGCATTTCTCTAATGATTACAGATGTTAGACAGTTTTACATTATTGTTGGCCATTTGTACTGACTCTTTTGAGAAATGTCTATCCAATTTATCTGCCTATTGATTGTGGGTTTTCAACTTTTTGACTAGATTCTAATCTTCTATCAGAAAAGTACCTAGCAAAGGTTTTTCTCTCATTCTATAAATTGTCTGCTTTACTATATGCATTAGTCACTTTGTTATTGGTAGAACAAAATACCCAACACCCACAATTTAAATCTAGGTTTATAATGATTCATGATTTTTTTTTTTGTGGTATAGGGGATTGAACTCAGGACCTTGCACTTGCCAGGCAGGTACACTTGTGCCACTGAGCTATCTCCAATGCCCTGGATCATGAGTGCAGCTGGCTCCAAAGCAGGAACAGCATGGTAGAGGAGCCTAGTGGAGGAAAAACTACTCACCTGATGGCATCCAGAAACAGGGAGGAAAGGGAAGTTGGGGACAAGAATACATCATTCCAGGTCTCTTACCCAGGGACCCACCTCCAGCCAGGCCCACCTCCTAACACACATTTTTTTGTCTCTTTATATATTTATTTTTCCCATAATTTTATTGATAAACAAATAGCAATGAGACAGTTTCAAATGAAATTGGTAGGACAGTTTCAATAATTAATACATTGCATACATTCTTCCTAGTGGTTAATTGCTGTACAAGATGCGGACATGATATCCTATTTACAAACACTATTAGAACAAATCCCTCTATTCATTAAGAGACTGTAACTATATATCTATTCTAACCACTTTGAATATACAGATACAAAATGGACATTCATCTGAATCCCCTTTTTTTTGTTTAATTCTGTTATTTGAATATTATAGGTGTGTAAACTCAGCAAAATATTCTAAAAGAGTCCAGTAGCCCGTAATAGTATTGGGTCTTCCACTTCACTGCCAATGTCAGAAATTGTTGACCTGAGTCCCCTACAGCTCAACATAACAGCATGGCTTTACTTCTTATATTTTGTTTTTATACTTTTCTGCTGGATGGTTAAGACCAAGATAAAGCAGGACCTATGTGACAAGAGTTGTAGCTTTTGGGTCTGAGAAGGTCAGTGAAATCCCCTCAGGATTTATCCTGAGATCCTGTACCTCAGATTGTAGATCCTTTGTCAGCGTCAGCCATGCTAACACACATTTAACTACTGAATTTATCAATGAATGAATCCACTGAGAAGAGCACCACCCTCATAGCCTAATCACCTTCCACACACATGAGAAACTGGGGAATATTTTAGATATAAGCCAAATATCATGTACTTGTTTCAACACTGAAAGCTTTCCCTCTCCAGCCTTTGCCAATATTCTCGGTCAGCATCAACATGCCCTATAGATGCCTGTGAAATGGGGAAGGGGTAAAAGGCCTTGTGGCAATTCTGTGCTGTGTCAGGAAGCATTTCAGAAACAGGCTACAACAGGACACCTGTGGGACATCTCATGGAATCATTGTCTTAATCCTGTGATTATTATCTAGATATTCAAACCTGAGACACATCCACAGCTTAGCCAAAGTTTCTCTTTCACTCTATTTTTCCCACACATCTCAGATGAGAATAATGGTCCAGTACCTAATACAGTTTTCCCACAGGTAAGAGCTATGTAGTCACATTTTTCCTGTTTAATATCTTCATATATGCATGTGTTCCCCTCAACAGATTATAAATATCATACACTATCATTTATATCACCACCCTACATAATATATTGTACATGGGAGAGATCTTAAAGCAGACTACACTAATTTTGAATTACAGTCATGAGTTGCTTAGAGATATGCCTTTGGGCTCTCTTTTCCTTCTTTATCAAGTAATGATACAAGTTTTATCTTTTCCTAGGCTTCCCATAATGCTGACAGTCTTATCTATCTTGTATATTTTTTTATTCTGCTCTTCCTCTCTTGTGTAACCCTGCCCTGGGAACCCGAGGAGATTAAGTTTAGTCATGGTGATAACACGAGCTGGTTATGTCCCATGTACAGCTCATGGGTCTCCTGGTTATGAACAAACTTTTTTTTTGCTATGATTAAACTCAACAGATCTAAGGGGAATGTTTTATAGTTTATTGTATTTACTGGCTAAAGAGAATTTTAGAATGGTTTGAGGCCTTGCTGCATAAAACTGTAGTCTATGCTAACACCACAAATGTCACCTAGGAGCTTATGGAAATGTAGAGCTTCATGCCCCACCCAGTCATGCCAAATCAGAATTTGCACACTAATAAGATCTTAAATATTCATAGTTTAGAAATATTTAAGTTTGAAAAGTACTGATTTAAAATCTCAGCTTTGTTTTCACTGGCATCTCTCAAATGACCAGTGATATTGAACATTTTTTCATATCTTTATTTTCTGTTTGTACTCCTTCAGCTGAGAAATACATATTCTTCTCAGATGCCCATTTTTAGATTGGGTATTTGCATTTTGCTTCTCCATTTTGTCATTTTCTATTTTTTATTTTAATTTGTTTATCACTACTGTCAAGGCTTCCCTAGGAAACATCTAATCCTCAGAGGTATTTTCTATGTGTAGCTGGCCTTTGGTCTTTATAGTTTTCCCAAGATCATATCTTCCCAATTTAATGGGAATGAGTAAAGTTGGCTTAGCACACAGTACTTTGGTGCTGGACTATGGTTATGATCATGTCCCTAGACAATCACACTGTTGTCACACAAAGGAGGACCAGTGATTACAACACATTGATACCCTCACTAATATAGTACAATTAGCAATAATAATAATAATATTAACATCAAGCACAGCCTAGAAACCTACACTGTGGTGACTATTAATTATTTTTGCCCATGAGAGCAATATCTATAATTACATAATAAAATCCATCCTAAGCAAGGAACTTGCAAGCAATGAGTTTCTCCTTAGTTGAGTGATTTTAAGGGACAGAGAAAAGAGACAAATGAGGAAAAATACAGTAGAAGCAAGGTTGGAGGACAAATGGTAATCATCCAAGCTTTGAGCAACTAGAGAACAAAACAGGAGAGGATGAAGGAGAAAGCAGAAGAACATCAAAGTGAATCAGAAAAACTATAGATAGTGATCACTCATTTGAAAATATATAAAAAAAAATCTATAACATTAAGGAAGGAGAGAGAAAGCCAAGTAAAACAACCTGTAAAAAATAAAACCTAAACAAACAAAAACCAAATGAAAGCGGACAGGAAAAGGAAACAAAGAGGGAAAAAAAACCCAAATGAAGTGTCTCTGGTATCCACAGTTCTGTGGTAGTGTCCAAATCGGAGCCTAATCTGAGCTGGGGAACACCGCCAATCCTGCAGTAGGATCAGTGCTGGCTGCCAGGGCAGGAGCTTCCAGAGGTGGGGGCTGGGGCCAGCGGCTTGGCCAATAAGGCCAGTAACGCACTGAATGTCCCTCAACAGCCACCCACTCCACTTTCATGTCTGCGCCCCTCTCCTGGTTGCTGTGGCGCCCTCTGACAGACTGCTGCTGGTCCTAGATAGCCTCCCCTGCCCGGCTCTCAGTGGCTCATCTCTGTCTTCTTGCACCGCCGCTTGTTGTGGGGCGCGGTGGGCTGGCACATTGCTTCTTCTAGAGCCCCTGAGCCACCCAAGTTTGCTAGATACCACTCCAGTTTCCTCTGCATGCGGGGGTCTGGGTCGGGGTGGGAGGATGTGAGGGGGATTGCGCTGTGGGACCACTAATGTGCCCAAGGCTTCTAGGTTCCCCTTCAATCTCCTCTCCCTAGGGGCTGGAGGTGGGAGGGTGACAATTTCCCACTCATTGCTAGGTCATGGTCCCAGACTAGGCTGCTCATCAGTATCCTTTCTCAAGCCACTGTTTGTAGGGCAGGAGGTGACACTGTCTCACTGCCCTGGTCCCTAACCTTCTTGTCCCTGGAGATCCAGTTAGCTGCTCTGCTGCATGACAAAATGCTGGCAACCTGCTGGGAAGGGAGCAGTCTCCTGGTCACTCACTCCTGGCAAAATTTGCTGCCAGGTTGCTGCATCCTCTGTTTACAGAAAGGTGAAAGACACAGAGCCTCACATTCCAAATCTGTCCTGTGTGTCCCAAGCTAGCCGCACTATTTCAGTCCATTAGTGTTTTTTGGAAACTTCCCACAGTGACAGACCTGCTCTGCCCACATGCAGGAGTCCCATTGGCAGCCCCGTGGCCTGGATTTTTATTCTACTAAGTCCTCTATCTCTGTTTTGTTTGATCCACAGATCTTTTATTTCAGAGTGAGCTTGGTGTGAGAATGAATGTTCCTCCCTTTCCTCCAAGTCCCTGTGTTTTTAGTTGATTTTCACTGAGCAGCTCCAGTGTGGTTCCTCCTTCATTTATCCAGGTTGAACTCAACCTAAAAACAACTTAAAGGCAGCTTGTATATGCAGATGGCTCCTAATCAGGGCCTAACAGAGGCCAGGCACTGTGTCTGATGTTTCATGCAGTTGTTCTCCCAACAATCTTGAAGGTAAAGTTCTATTTTTTAGAAGAGAAACTGAAACTTAGATGTTAACTTACCTAAAATCATTTTTATAATCAGCAGTGATCTTTGAAAACAGCACTGTCCTCATCGAGAACTTTTGGAATTTCTATTGCAGATGGTCTTCCCTTGCCTATATGGGTCCCGACTCCTCTCCCTTCCAGATGTGCAGGCTGGATTTAACCTCTGTCTCCTCAGCGACTCTCAGCCTGTGGTGTCAGTTTCCAGCCTCCCTTGGTCCTCAAATGGCAAGTTATGCACTACATCTTATACTGCAGCTCAAAATTTTTCTCCAGAACTAATCTCCAGCTGAGCACTGTAGTAGCAGGCTTAATTGTATTCCCTTTCTTGGTCCCTTCCCCCTCCTACTTCCCCAAATCTCTCAATAAAATTTAATAAAATCAAATATTTATCTCAAGTTCTGTTTCTAGGGGAATAAATATTAAGACCAAAAAAGTAAACTGTATGTCTATGACAGAGTCCCCATAAAACAGCAGAAGAAGTGTATATACTAATTAATAATTAGTCTCCCCTATATATGGTGAATAAAGGCATCTCTTAAGAAGAGAGGTCTTTTTATGAGACTGATGACAGATAAAATGATGAGACTTTGGATATTTATTAAGAGAAAGTGTCATAAGGGAATCCAAGAGGAAAATTAACTTCTTCCCAGGTAGCAAGAAAGAAGGTAAGACTTTCTTTTTTATTCATTTTAATGAGAAAATAAGATAAAATAGCAATGAAACAGTTTCAAAACAGATTAGAAGGATAGTTACAATAATTAATACATTGCATATTGTTTTCTTCATAGTAGTTATTCAGAGGACAAGATGCAGACTTGATATCTTGTCTAAACAATATTAGTGCAACCCTTTTCTCATTGAACTAAGAGAAAGTAGCTGTATATCTACCATAACTATCTTGTATATACATTTTTTTCACAACAAAACTGTCTTTTATTTATATTCCTCTTTTTTGTTTTGTTTTGTCAGAGATGGGTATTCCATGGCAGTTAGAGAAACTGTATTTGAAGAAGTCTCTAAAGGACTTTTTCATACTTAATGCCAGTCCAAATATTGTAGGTACTTGAATTCAGCAAAATAACCCAGCATAGTCCAATAGTCCATAATAGTAGTCAGTTAACAGCGCAACTGGCAATTGTCTGAAGTTGTTGACTTGAGCCTTTTATAGCTCAGCATATTGATATAGCTTTACTTTTTATACCTTGTGGTTATACTTTTCTGCTGGATGGTTAAGACCAAGTTAAAGCAAGACCTACATAACTAAAAATGTAACTTTTGCTATCTGACAAGGTCACCAAATGCCCTCAGGATTTACCACGGAACCATGTACAGCACCTTGTAGATGTCTGTCAATGTCAGCTATCTGGATGAGTCACAGCCATTGCTTGACCAATTTGATCTCTGTGAAAGCCTGGGAGAATGTTTTCTCTCTTGGTGACTCTCTTTAGGCATACTATGCAGTGTTGATCACTTTCTTCTGTGGCCACATAATCTAATCTCCTTGATCAGAAAATTTGGTATATTGGACTGGGGAGATAGCTCAGTGGAATAAGTGCTTGCCTAGCAAGCGCAAGGTCCTGAGTTCGATCCCTGGTATGAGTGAAAAAAAAGAAAAAAGAAAAATTGGGATACCACTGAGTTACAGGATGTCACAACAGAGGTTCTCTTATGTCCTGAGTCCTCACTGACCTTGAAAGGCTAGAGTCAAAATATTGATTATCCTTTTAGCCCATCTATCTCTAATTTTTGGTCTGCAATCTTTAGTTGTTAAACATCCAGAAGAGAATCTTAATGATATCATTATCCTGTAACAGGCATAAGCTTAACATCACTATCTGTCTGATTACCAAATTCCTTAGACATAAAATGAAACTGCTATTTTCCAACAACCATGGATATTCTAAAATTTGAATCCTTATAGAATGTTAAAAAAACAATTACACAGTTTTTACACAGAAATTTAGAAATCAAACCACATATAACATTGTATAGGACAATCTTAAGACATTTTGTTTTTCTTGTCTCTTGTTTACTTTTATTACCTTTTTAAACAAATACTTACTTTAAAGAGAGTATAGCAATAGTTGATGTGACATTAGAAGCAGTATGCCTTTAGAAGACCAAAATGACAGGCATTTTAAGTAGGTTTTAGTACTATACATTACTATCTTCGGTATAATTGCTTAGTTCACAGGTATCAGCATATAGAGTTAGTCAGGGTAAGAATTCTACTAATTCATTGTTATTTTCAAAAACCTGATGGAAATTCTTAGGACCATTGCCTTTTGTCATCTTGTTGAAGGTAGGAATTTATTACCACAAGAATCTGTCATATCAGTCTCTTGTGTTTACAACTATTTTCTGTGGGACAATACATAATTTCTGTCCTTCAAGTTGTCATGCATAATTTTTTAAAAACTTTCTGCATAAATTACATATTAAATCCTGATTGTGAATAGTATTAAAGCATAAATAAAAGATTTAAATCTGCTAATGTTTGCACATGAGGCCTGCTTTACAGGCACGTGAGAGAGGGCCGTCCACTTAGTTTAGTGCCCTTAATGTTGTGAAAAGGGTGCCAGATATTTTCACTTGGCAGGAAGGCCTAGAAATTGTACAGTCATTTCTGTTTGTAATTATTAAAAGCCGCTTGAAGTTTGAATCTTCATGATGCAGAAGAAATCTAGCTGAAAGATGAAAAGCAAAATATCTTTAGGAAAGTGAGATCCAACAAAAGCTGGAATTACTGGAATTTTCTGGAGTTTGACATTAAAGATTGGCTGCAGAGAGCAAGAGGAAAACAACACAGCTTGGACTCACAGAATTAGCTTTAGCTGCTGGGATGGCATGTTTGACTCAAGCCATCAAGTGGCCCATCAGTGACCCCAAAATAGTAAAAAGAATGAGTAACTTGAAACAGTTGTTTTACATCAGAGAAGCAAGCAGATTGAGCTCCTAAAGATAACCTAGAATGTACTAGTTGTTTAATTTCTCCAGGATTTTCATTAATCTGACAGCCCTGCAAGGCCAGCACTACTAGGCCTTCCATATCACCACAGAGAGGAAACTTGGAATGAGCATGTTAAGTAACAGTCGTGTTCTTCACTAGCAAGTGTGAACCTGGATTTGAGTCCTGGTCACCATGCTGCGGTGCAAAGTCTAGCTACAACATACAACCCTACAAGCCAGGAAAGTAGCTTTGTACTCTAAGAGGCACAAGGAGGCAAATGAACAGAAAAGAGCAGCTGGAGAAGTGAAAGTGAGAAGGCTGTGCCCCTGTGGTGCAATCCTTTGTGGAACAGAGTTCCCCATTCCCCGAGGTGTGGGGGTTTTGGCAGGAGCAGCAGGACATAAACATCCGCAGACCTAGGGGAGCCCATGCGGGGGTTTCCTGGCCCTCAGGCTTAGCAAGCACATTTTCCATGGCTTTTACCAGGCAGTGTCAGGTTGTCAGGCATCTTCCCGCTGAGCCTGCAGGGCTGGAATGCTGGCTTCCAGGGAGAGGAAATGAATGAAGGGTCTTAGCTTGGCTTTCCTTTAGCTGCTTTAGTCCACATACAGGCATTACAGTAAGAATGTGGTTGCTGAAAGATGAGGTTCTAATACATATAATAGCCTTTGCTCTAGGCTATCTCTTCCAACCAACTAGAAGATGAATTGGTTACAGATGGACCTCACTGCTAGTGCACACTGCTGCCCCCCAAAAGAACTCACATTATGAGTGCTAATGGCAATACCAGTGCTTGGGTACTGGAAGAATCTCAGGCAGAATATATTTGAATGCTTTCCCTGCTATGGGCATTTCTGCTCCATTTTCATGCCTGGGGAAAAGTGTCCGCGGTTCGCACATATTGATTACATGTTAAGTGCCATGTACCTTCTCTCTTTTCTCTAATTTCAAAACTCAAACCACATAGATACCCTTCTGTGATATCCCATCTTCTTCTCCTTCATCCTATAGACCTTCTATTACTTTACTATACAATTTTGCACCCAACTAAACAATCTCCCATCGATTCTGCTATTTTCTCACATCAGCTGTCTTATCTCTCCTGTTCATTTCCACCCACAAACGTGAACTGTAATCTATATTCACTGCTATTTATGTACCTCCTACTCTTTGCACTATTTCCAATATAGGATTCTTTTACTGTATTGAAATTTTCTACTAAAAGTGAGTAAAAGAGTAAGCAAGCCATAAAATCCAATACTCTGTTCTCAATTGTCACTTTCCTCAGAGTTTTGTGACTTTTCTTTCTGGAAAATTTAAAATAATGAACTGGAAAAAAATTGTACTCCATGGGGCTGACAAGATAGCTCAGTGGACTAAAGCTCCTACTTAGGCAAGCTTAGGCAGTGGCAGGGAGCAAGGCACCACATGCTGTGCCAGCCCCACCCCCAGAGTAGGCTGAGCCAGCCACAGTGTTCCAGCCACATGGTGGCACACACCTGTAATCCCAGCACTGGGGAAGCTGAAAAACAGGAGGATAACTATGAGTCCGAGCTGCATAATGAGACCCTTTTTAAAAATGTACTCCTCTAACATAATAATTTTAAAAATCTGTGAAAAGTAGATTTTGAGGAGACATAATTCTTCTGCTATTTTTGAAGATCTCCTTCAAGGGTTAATGCCTCCCATCGTATATTAGAGATGACCCACTCATTCAATAAAGAACCACTAAAGCTAAGTTCTGTGGACAAAGATCTTGTTCTTATGGAGTTTACAATCTGGAAGAGCATTGGATGAATGTATAATTACCAGCTGGGCCAAACTTTAAAAAGATCACACAACAGTCAGGTAGACCAGTTAGTGGCAGGACTGGGGAGACAACCCTGGGTGAGTTATTCTTGTCCATATAAGTTTTACTTGTCCTTTGCCTCTCCTCTTACAGAAAGTTGGAGGGGGAAAGCAGAAGGAGAGAGAATCAGAGAATATTACAGCAGAAAAAGAAAAAAAGTATATTGGGAACATGAAAGAGGGAGTAAAAGAAAATCAGAAGTGGAGGGATGTGGCAAAAGAGCTTTGAAAGTTTAAAACAAAGCAGATGACTTGATTACTCCAATATTAAAAACAACAACAAACAACTTTTGTTGCCTTGAAGAACTGGTATAGCAGCTCAGGGAAGAGAAAGGGGTTTCCCTTGATATGCCATTATTGTGGGCTAAGGAAGAGATGAGGATTGTCTTCAGGTTCCACACCAATTTATACAATAAAATCAACAGCAGGAATGCAGATTCTGTGGTCCTATGCAACCACCAGAGAAATGTGAAGGCTTCTCACCACTCCCTCTAAATTCATGTTTAGATCATGGCCATGACACTAGTAGTTGTGGTGTTTACAGCTCTTGCTGTAAGGAACAAAGGCTTAAAATGCTTCCTTACAGGTAAACTGAGTAATCACACAGTTTAGTGAGATTAAGGAAGCCATTAGAAGAGGTTTTCACTTCAGCTTTGAGTCAGAAGAACAAATTAATTTTTGGTTCATCTAGACACTTGACTCAGATCAGGCCCAACCACTGGTGTTCAAGGTGTCCACAGCACAGAGCTGGTAGGGACACAAGACCCCTGACATTGGCCTTTGCATCCTTTGTCTCTCATCACAGTCCATTCCTTGCTTCCTCATTCCTGCCACATCCATGGTTTGATAAACAGTGTTCAGCCATGACCCTGTTCAGGCTAGTACCTCAGATAGAGAAACAGACACATCTGAGGGTAGTTTTTCTGCAAATACCCATCCACAAGTTCAGAAAGTATTGGTCCTTCCCCTTCCCTTACTCTTGGTCCCCAGTGAGACCTCCATGCATATAGTGCTGTGTCCCTTGTGGTTCTGACTGTCCTTTCCCTTGACCCCAGATGATCACAAGAAGGGCACAAACTTTGAGTGCTAGAAGACAAGTTAGAAACTCTGATCTTTCTTTCCTTTAGGTTTTGATTAATGGAAAAAATGAGATACGCCAGTCATCACCACACAATTTTGTCAAGTTCAGTTGCCCCCAATCTGGAAGCCACCTAATGACAAATGTAACTTACACCCTACCAAAACCCATAACACACATGAAAGCTTCTTCCTTCTAGAAACATCCATGAAAAGACATCCAGATCTGAGCAGGCCCCGTTGCAATAACCTCGTGGCTATTGTCAAGCTTTTCTGAAGGCAGAGCCTTGAGCACACACCTCAGGCCACCATTCTGCCCCATTGCCACATCCACAATCTCTGGAGAAGCCAGTAAGAGCAGAGGGTACAAGAAGGCCATTCTCCAAAACCTGGCTTTAAAACATTAAAGAAAGTCTTCTTTATGTAGTAAAAAGGCTCGCCTGTGTATTGATCTGTCTATTCCATTGCTTGAAAACTTTTCTCCAGGTATGGACGTTTAGGGGTGGGGTGGTGCTTGCTTGGTGGGCATCTTAATTTAAGGTAACCTTGTTTTGAATAGTATGCGATTTCAGCACATCTCAGTCTGTGGAGCAGTTAGGAGCTGATATCACTGGCTGCTGCTCAACACTCAGGCACATGTCAATGACCAAAATTTGTCCTGGCAATGGAGCCTGGGACCCAGATAAGGGTGAAGGATGCAGTTAGCTTTGTGCTGGTAGCTCCTGCTGCCTCCACCTGCACAGTGCCAGAGAGAGACAGGTGGCATCGCCCCCTGGCTTTTCTAAGCTAAGCAACAGCTAATGATGGACATCTAGTCTTGAGTATTTTCTTAGAGCTGGGCTTTTGTGGTAAGGCTACCTTTTATTTGAATATTTAAGAAGCTATTGTAGGTCCCAAAGCAGTTGGGCGGTCACCTCCACAGGGCATGCAGTAAGTATCTCACCAAACACAAAATCCGTACCTGGGGTTCCCTGAAGCTCTGACCCCCACTGATGGCTCCCCCAGTGCTCCCCAGCACTGAGCCCTGGGCACTTAGTGGAAAACTCTGCATGCTTACGCAGAAATCATGTATTTGTTTATGTTCAATAAATTAACATGTATAAAGCATTATAAAACAAATATACTCATGCTTTTTACAAAGCAATTTATAAAAATTAATTCAGGCTGTATAGTTTTATAATGGAACAGTTATTTGGCTGCATGGAAAAAGAAAAAAAAAAAAACAGTCTTTTATTCTTGTCCTAACTCTGTAACAAAATGTCCAGCCTTGTCGGAAGTTCAGAGGCAAGTCTAAATTTGACATGGCCTAGCAACCTGAGGACCAGGCCTTCTGGGTGGGTGTCACGAGCTATGCTTTGCTCTCCTTGCCCTCAAAGGGACACAGTGGCATCATGTTTACTTTTTATAAAGTAATAACATATTGCACATTTTGGTCCTCTTGCAGTGTCTCACACCAGGGAAACAATGTGATGTTTACACATGTGAATCTGATTTATTTCACTGGAAAGTATGGTCTTAAGTTGTGATCATTTATCTAGAAGTATCTCAAGTTTTTCTTTTATGGCTGAGTAATATTCCTTTATATATATTTTAAAAATCTTCTCTATCCATGCCTAGATTGATGGACATTTGTGTTGTTTACACGATTTAGCCATTACAATATGTGCTGCCATAAACATGGGTAGGCGTATACTGCTGCAGTATAATGTTTTTAATTCTTCTGGAGAGATATACAGAAGAGGAATAGCTGGGTCAGACAAGACCTCTCATCCTAGTTGTGAAATGGGAAGAAACTGTTCAAAAGTAAAGAAGAGCTAAGGTTGGGGAAGGGGGAAAGGAAGGAAAAAGAGAAAAAAATGTCTTAAAACAGGATAAAATGGAAGCTTAGCTTTGTAAATAGGGAGGGAAAGATGGGTTGAAGGGAGGAAAGGGGTTTGGGGAAAAATAGAGAAATCAAGATATGTACAGGTACAAATTCTACATGATCATTATGTATATCTACAATGTACTGATAAGCTTAATTATATAAAAATTAAGTAATAAAATAATTAAATTGGGTAAGAGGTCTTTTCTTAAAACTAAAACATTGGCAAGATTATTCTGTACATCTTTGCTGAAGTTTGCTCTATCTCAAGTCAGAATATTTTTAGGCATAGCTTGCTACAATATTCTTCTAGGTCAGATGAACACAAGCTTAAATGGCTTTAACAAAACAGGCACTATGTATCAGTGATTTAGAATTCCCCTGTGTTCACAGGGAAAATAAGAGCAAGCTTCTCAGGCAAGGGAGGCAGGCATGGTCTCTGTGACATGATGCGCACACTGTACATTCGGGACAGGTCGCTGGCAGGGAGAAAATAAGGGCTTTTGATGGATTGCTAAGAAGCCATGTTAGCTTAGCTTTGGTCACATAGCTCATTTTTTCCCACTGTGGTAGGAGGTGCTGAAGTGTGGGAGGTGGGGAAACTGACCTCCTTCAGTGGTGACAGGTACCAGGAAACCACAATATCTCAGCCCAATGGGGCTTCATCTTGTTCACCACTCTGAACTCAGGAACTTAGCACTGAAACACCAGTAAGGCTTTCCCACTTGGCTCTTTAAATGCAGCCCAGACTTCCTTTGTTACCTTAGTCAACTGTGCTTGAACCAAATCTGGTAAGTCTGGCATATTTATTTTCTGAAAGTCAAAACAAGAAAAGGAGGTGAAGGCAGACATTCCTCTACCTTGGTTAATAGACGTGTCTTCTTTACTTTCTCCCCACCTGTGTATTCCATCAGTCAAGGAAGCATAGGGTATGAGGAACTCTCAAGGAAAACTGAGTGAGGAATCTAAAGCCCTAAGTTTTGCTCTCTTCCTGCAGGAAGCTCACGATTCAGCTAAGGAAAGACACACATCAAAATAAGTAGCCACTCAGGAGGGGTGAAGTGACTGGAGAGGTGGTGCTCGGCATACTAGATACTCCACGAGAGAGAGATAGAATCTGCTTGATGAAGGTTAGCCTCGTTGTATGCAGGTACTGTCTCAAATATTTCACTTACTTTGTGTCATTTAATTCTTGACTGATCATAATCTGAAAGGTGGACAACCAAAGCTCTAAGGAACACATAGCATGCTCAGGAGGGCAGGAGTCAGACATAGTGAAAGTCAATCTTGTCAGTTCTCTGGGGCTGTGACCCATGGGACAAGTAGGAAGGATGCTAAGTACCAATCCATCAGGGCAGTGGGGTCACATAAAGAAATGGCAGCAGTGTCCTAAGCCAGAAACAATATGAACTCCTTCTGTAGAGCATTTGGTTCAATGCTGACCAGCGTTGGTCACCAGCCTCTTTCAAGGGACCCCTGCGCCCACATACTTGACCTTATCCTCATTCCTGAAAAGTCTCTGGAACAATGTAGGACACCAATACCATGGCCAAGAAGACTTTTTTAATTGTTTTATTTACATGATCTAAATTTTCTTCATTTCCTGAAGCTACAAATGATCTTTTAAAAAAGAAAGTGATACAGCAAGAGAGAGAAGAGGGGAGAGAAGGAGAGAAATGGGTAAGGGAGAAAACAGAAGTCTCTTTCATTAATGTTGTGCCATAACCTGGGTTTTTCTCTAGGGCTGTTCTCCATATTTCCTCATTTTAGGATTGAAAGAAAAAGTCATAATGAGCAAGAAAATGTTATCAATTTGGGTGAATATGTTTTTATTCTTGTATTTCTTGTATTACTTGCATCCACTCCTACCTGTGAGGTGTAAGCTAAAGTAATTTAGGGGGGTGGCTCATTGTGATTGGGGTGGTGTAGAAGTATATCAGGTCTAGCCTCCCAGAGATTCTGGTACCACACAAGCTACCCACCTCTGAGGACCACTGTCTGGTAGTACAGTGTCATGGCTGCCTTCATATTCCAGTCTGCTTTGCTCAGCCTAGGAGGATATTACTGGCAACACTGGAACTCCCTATAAGAGAACACCAGAATTATTTTTAAACCTGTGACCTTTCTACTTTGTCTTTGGCACATGCATATGTTGCCTACAGAGTTTCTCTACACTGGTATTAGATGCTCAGTCCTCTTTAGCTTGTAACATAAATCCAGCTCCATTCTCATGTTCTTCAAGCATGCTCATAGATCCTCTCCCTCCAGTTCATTTCTGTCTTAACTGCACAGACTCTGGCAACTCCACTCCCCCAGGCCTTCTGCTATAGCTTGGACCCTTACTATCTCCCAAAGGCCCATGTGTTAAAGATATGGTTCCCAGATAATGCTCATGGGAGGTGAGGCCTACCAGGGTCTTTAGATCATTGGAGGAGTTCCTTACAAAGCCCCTGCCCCTTGCTCACTCTTTCCTCCCTGGCTGGCCAAGAAGTGAGTGTTTGACTCTACCACACGCTCCCACTGTGATGTGCTACCTCATCAGAGACCCAGCAACAAGGCCAACCCATCAGGGACTAACATTCAAAACTATAAGAAAAAATAAACCTTTTGTTTCATAAGTTATTTCAGTTACTTATTATAGTAATGAAAAACTAACGCACTTCCTTTCTCAAACATAAGTAAAAACAGAACTGAACACTCCCATAGTAACTGGTGTTCTCTGCCATTAAGACCATTAAATGAAGTAATATCGAAAATCAAACCTAAGAAGAGTATTAGGTTAGAAAGTTTCTTTTCACAACTACCAGAAAGGAAAATTAACCCTCGTGGTTCATGTAATTTCCTATGAGCCACTTCTGTTCTCAGTCTGTCTAAGTTTCTATTTTAGACTGACTGGTCTGGAAATGGTATAGATTATTAATTATAGAGCATATGCATTTTTTAATTTACAAAAGTGCTTGTAAAGGTCTCACTTTGATTGTAGGTGTAGTGAAGGAAACTTGCCTAACTTATATCAGAGTTCTACTTCCTGACCTCAAGGCTAAACACCAAGTGTTCGGCATAGACTTGGTATTTGGAACATGTTTGAGAGGGACAATGCTTCTCTAAAGTCAGGGGGACACTTTGAAAGATGCTGCTGTTTTCAATAGGCTCAAGTTGCTTAATATTTCTTCCCCATCAATTAGACAAGGGAAGTTAGGAAGAAGTTCCTCAATTTGCCAGACAACACATGGACACATAGGGTAGTTTCTTTGTGAATAGTGACTCTCCTTTTCTTTCATTCCCCAAACATTTGCATATATATTCCTGGCACTCATATCCCCCGTGTGCCAAAAGTATTTCACTCATGTAAATGCCCTATAAAATGTGTTGATAGTTGAAATATATCTGAGATAATTCTACTAAACTATGGTCCTAGCCTGTCGAAGTTGGCTAGGCAGTCCCAGGACAGAGGCCTTTGTGTCAAGTGGATCCATGAGAAAGTGAGACACATTTCTAATTCTGGAGAGACTATCACCCCAAATTTACTGTATAGAAATTATTAACCACCTACCACACAGGTCAGTAACATCATTTTAGAGAATGTCTCTTCTGTAAGCCAAGGTCAGAAGGGCTTTTTCAAGTCATTGTCATACTTCAAAGAGAGGCTGTGGGGAATTCATAGAGGCAATTTATGGGAAGTTTGAACTCCTCCTTAATTCTAGTCAATGGAAGTATTATTCCTTTTTTAAAATAAACGATTTTTAAGTAGAGTTTCACATGGCATAATTCAGTAAAGTGAAATAGTATCAAAGTATTTGTTATAAAGTCACCTTCAAAACTACTAAAGGACAGGTTTCCACAAGTGTGACTTTCCGCAATTCTTTCCTTTTCTGATCCTGTGTTTGAGCAGCTGAGTTCTGTTGGTGTATCCAGAGCCCATGAATTACCCTCTTTACTGTAGAGACACCACCACTAACTCTGTGAAGCAGGATAATGATAACATTATAAATTCCAATTGTTTCATGTATATGTGTGGTATAATAAAGTATTGCTCAGCCATGAAGAACAAGCCATAGTAGAGCACAAGTCCAGCTACCATAAGCAAAAAAGGAAAAGAACTTGGATCATTACCATCTGACCTAGTAATCCCACCTCTGGGTTTCTGTCCAAGGCAGTCAGTCAGCATGTGGAGATGTCTGCATGAAATCATGTCATTTGCAGCAAAATGAATGGAATTAGCAGTTATTATACTAAGCAAAATAAGCTGAACCCTGTAAGACAAGTATTGCAAGTTTTTTGTCAAGTATAGAATCCATGGGAAGAAAGATCTATAGGTAGAAGATTGCAACATCACCATATGTGGATCAACTGCTTAGGATAGAAACCCAGAGGTGGGATTACTAGGTCAGATGACAATAATCCACATTTTTTCCTTTTGTGCTTATGGTAGCTAGACTTGTCCTCTACTATGGCTTGTTCTTCATGACTGAGAAATACTTTATTATACATGTATTTTTTTATCCATTTATGTATTGGCCAGTACCTAGGCTGATTTTATAACCTGCCTATTATAAATGGTGCCACAAAAAACATGAGCATGCTATCTTGTTTTGCATTTCAAGTATATACTGTACAGCTAGATCCTATGTTTAGATTTTGAAGAATATCTATGTTTAGATTTTGAAGAATATCTATACTGCTTTCTTTTTTTAATTTTTTTTAACATTTAGTGTGTGTGTGTGTGTGTGTGTGTGTGTGTGTGTGTGTGTGTGGCCAGCTCAGCCCACCAGGAGGCGCGGCTGGCTGGCATGTGGTGCT